>NC_080028.1:36335023-36664335 GCF_030020395.1 Manis pentadactyla
ACTTGAGGAAAATGTGTATCCTGCTGCTTTTGGATGGAGTATTCTGTAGATGTCTGTTCAGTCCATCTGATCTAATGCATTGTTCAGTGCCTCTGTTTCCTTGTTCATTTTCTGTCTGGTTGATCTGTTTATTGATGTGAGTGGTGTGCTAAAGCCTCCTACAATGAATGTGTTGTTATCTGTTTCCCCCTTTAATTCTGTTAATATTTGTTTTACATATTCAGGTGCACCTATGTTGGGTGCATAGATATTTATAATGGTTATTTCCTCTTATTGGACTGACCCCTTTATCATTATGTAATGCTCTCCTTTGTCTCTTGTGACTTTCTTTGTTTTGAAATCAATTTTGTCTGATACAAGTACTGTTACTCCTGCTTTTTTCTCCCTATTCTTTGCATGAAATATCTTCTTCCATCCCTTCACTTTTAGCCTGTGTCTTTATGTCTGAAATGAGTCTCTTGTAGGCCCCATATAGTGGGTCTTGTTTGTTTATCTATTCTGCTACTCTGTATCTTTTGATTGGTGCATTTAGTCCATTTACTTTTAAGGTGATTATTGATAGATATGTACTTATTGCCATTTTATTAATTGTTTTCTGTTTGTTTTTATAGCTCCTCTCTGTTCCTTTCTTCCTCTCTTATACGCTTCTCTTGTTGTTTGATAGTTTTCTTTAGTGTTGTGATTGGATTTATCTTTTTTTGTTTTTGTTTTTGTTTTTTTGTTGTTTTTTTTTTTTAAAGGTATAAATGAAGTGATTTTTTTTTTTTTGTAGATAATTATTTTTCATTGAAGGGTAGTTGACACACAGTATTACATTAGTTTCAGGTGTACAACACAGTGATTCAACATATATATACATGATAATTCTAGGTACCAGCTATCAACATACCAAGTTGTTACAATATTTTGATTATATTCCTTATGCTATACATTACATCCCGGTTACTTATTTATTTTACAATTGGAAGTGTGTACTTTTTTTTTTTTTTTTTTGTGAGGGCATCTCTCATATTTATTGATCAAATGGTTGTTAACAACAATAAAATTCTGTATAGAGGAGTCAATGCTCAATGCACAATCATTAATCCACCCCAAGCCTAATTTTCGTCAGTCTCTAATCTTCTGAAGCATAACGAACAAGTTCTTACATGGAGAACAGATTCTTACATAGTGAATAAGTTACATGATGAACAGTACAAGGGCAGTCATCACAGAAACTTTCGGTTTTGCTCATGCATTATGAACTATAAACAGTCAGTTCAAATATGAATACTCATTTGATTTTTATACTTGATTTATATGTGGATACCACATTTCTCTCTTTATTATTATTATTTTTAATAAAATGCTGAAGTGGTAGGTAGATACAAGATAAAGGTAGAAAACATAGTTTAGTGTTGTAAGAGAGCAAATGTAGATGATCAGGTGTGTGCCTGTAGACTATGTGTTAATCCAAGCTAGACCAGGGCAATAAAACATCCACGTATGCAGAAGATTTCTCTCAGAACAGGGGGGGTGAGGTTCTAAGCCTCACCTCTGTTGATCCCCAATTTCTCACCTGATGGCCCCCCTGCCACTGTGCCTGTCTTAGGTTGTTCCTCCCTTGAGGAATCTTACCCGTCTCTGGCTAACCAGTCATCTTCCAGAGCCATACAGGGAAATGTAAAGTTGGTAAGTGAGAGAGAAGCCTTATTGTTTGAAAAGGTTAGCTTTTTATTTCTTTGCATATTAATGCCCTGTGGCTTCTATGCCCAGCATTTGTCTTGAGGTATCTTTACCACTTGGAAGAATTATGATACTCGGTAAATTTGATATGAGGCACGAATTTTATTTAAGGCTTGTAATTAGGAAGGAAGAAGAAAAGCTATAGAAGTAGCAGGCAGAAGAAAACCTGGGAAGATTGATTATTTCTTTGACATAACTTCTTGTAGAGTAACTTCAGCATGTATAGGTTTTAAGCTACTACTTAAATTGCGCACACACATTAACATAATAGGAGTATAGTTACATAACCAAAGCATATCTGTAATTACCAGCCATCTCCAGTGAAACCAAGAAAACCAGTTAGGCACCTTAGGCATTTGTGAAAACTTATCTATGATATGGTGGATATTGTCCAACTGAACTTGAACAGTCTGAGAGAAATCAGACAAATTAAAACAACCCATTCCTGGGGACTGTTCACACCCCATATGTTCTTTTAACAGTAAATAGTCTGTAGTTGTAAGATTTTGGAGCGCTACAATTTGTACTTTTCCTAATTCTTGGTTGAGTTCCAACAGTATAGATCCAGTCAAATTTGTTGTTTTACTGTATGCACAGGCCAGCTTAGATATCTCCTTCCTCATTCCCATGGCAAGTCCAGGAACTGGTGGGATGAGTGCATCTACACCTGTAGCAGTGCGTGGATCTTTTTGGGGTTTTTTGATGATCATCTTCTGGCATGAGTCTTCCAGAGAGTGCTGATGTTGGAAGTTCTTTTTCATATCGTATCTTAGTTGATTTTCGGGGTAGCCAAAATAGGCTTTGATCTTCTGTATAAACACAAACAGGCCCTTTGCCCACACTTTTATATGCCCTTTATACCCTTGTGTAGAACTCATTGGAGGTCACCACATAGGAACTGCCTTTTTTTTTTTGTTATCATTAATCTACACTTACATGACGAATATTATGTTTACTAGGCTCTCCCCTATACCAGGTCCCCCCTATAAACCCCTTTACAGTCACTGTCCATCAGCATAGCAAAATGTTGTAGAATCACTACTTGCCTTCTCTGTGTTGTACAGCCCTCCCCTTTCTCCTACCCCCCATGTATGCTAATTGTAATACTCCCCTTCTTCTTCCCCCCCCTTATCCCTCCCTACCCACCCATCCTCCCCAGTCCCTTTCCCTTTGGTACCTGTTAGTCCATTCTTGAATTCTGTGATTCTGCTGCTGTTTTGTTCCTTCAGTTTTTCCTTTGTTCTTATATTCCACAGATAAGTGAAATCATTTGGTATTTCTCTTTCTCCGCTTGGCTTGTTTCACTGAGCATAATACCCTCCAGCTCCATCCATGTTGCTGCAAATGGTAGGATTTGCCCTTTTCTTATGGCTGAGTAGTATTCCATTGTGTATATGTACCACATCTTCTTTATCCATTCATCTATTGATGGACATTTAAGTTGCTTCCAATTCTTGGCTATTGTAAATAGTGCTGCGATAAACATAGGGGTGCATTGGTCTTTCTCAAACTTGATTGCTGCATTCTTAGGGTAAATTCCTAGGAGTGCAATTCCTGGGTCAAATGGTAAGTCTGTTTTGAGCATTTTGATGTACCTCCATACTGCTTTCCATAATGGTTGAACTAATTTACATTCCCACCAGCAGTGTAGGAGGGTTCCCCTTTCTCCACAGCCTCGCCAACATTTGTTGTTGTTTGTCTTTTGGATGGCAGCCATCCTTACTGGTGTGAGGTGATACCTCATTGTAGTTTTAATTTGCATTTCTCTGATAACTAGCAATGTGGAGCATCTTTTCATGTGTCTGTTGGCCATCTGTATTTCTTTTTTGGAGAACTGTCTGTTCAGTTCCTCTGCCCATTTTTTAATTGGATTGTTTGTTTTTTGTTTGTTGAGGTGAGTGAGCTCTTTATATATTTTGGATGTCAAGCCTTTATCGGATCTGTCATTTTCAAATATATTCTCCCATACTGTAGGGTTCCTTTTTGTTCTATTGATGGTGTCTTTTGCTGTACAGAAGCTTTTCAGCTTGATATAGTCCCACTTGTTCATTTTTGCTATTGTTTTCCTTGCCTGGGGAGATATGTTCAACAAAGAGGTCACTCATGTTTATGTCTAAGAGGTTTTTGCCTATGTTTTCTTCCAAGAGTTTAATGGTTTCATGACTTACATTCAGGTCTTTGATCCATTTTGAGTTTACTTTTGTATATGGGGTTAGACAATGGTCCAGTTTCATTCTCCTACATGTAGCTGTCCAGTTTTGCCAGCTCCATCTGTTGAAGAGACTGTCATTTTGCCATTGTATGTCCATGGCTCCTTTATCAAATATTAATTGACCATATATGTCTGGATTAATGTCCGGATTCTCTAGTCTTTTCCACTGGTCTGTGGCTCTGTTCTTGTGCTAGTACCAAATTGTCTTGGTTACTATGGCTTTATAGTAGAGCTTGAAGTTGGGGAGTGAGATCCCCCCTACTTTATTCTTCTTTCTCAGGATTGCTTTGGCTATTCGGGGTCTTTGGTGTTTCCATATGAATTTTTGAATTATTTGTTCCAGTTCATTGAAGAATGTTGCTGGTAGTTTCATAGGGATTGCATCATATCTGTATATTGCTTTGGGCAGGATGGCCATTTTGACGATATTAATTCTTCCTAGCCACTAGCATGGGATGAGTTTCCATCTGTTAGTGTCCCCTTTAATTTCTCTTAAGAGTGACTTGTAGTTTTCAGAGTATAAGTCTTTCACTTCCTTGGTTAGGTTTATTCCTAGGTATTTTATTTTTTTTGATGCAATTGTGAATGGAGTTGTTTTCCTGATTTCTCTTTCTGTTGGTTCATTGTTAGTATATAGGAAAGCCACATATTTCTGTGTGTTGATTTTGTATCCTGCAAATTTGGTGTATTCTGATATCAGTTCTAGTAGTTTTGGGGTGGAGTCTTTAGGGTTTTTTATGTACAGTATCATGTCATCTGCAAATAGTGACAGTTTAACTTCTTCTTTACCAATCTGGATTCCTTGTATTTCTTTGTTTTGTCTGATTGCCGTGGCTAGGACCTCCAGTACTATGTTAAATAACAGTGGAGAGAGTGGGCATCCCTGTCTAGTTCCCGATCTCAGAGGAAATGCTTTCAGCTTCTCGCTGTTCCATATAATGTTGGCTGTGGGTTTATCATAGATGGCCTTTATTATGTTGAGGTACTTGCCCTCTATTCCCATTTTGCTGAGAGTTTTTATCATGAATGGATGTTGAACTTTGTCAAATGCTTTTTCAGCATCTATGGAGATGATCATGTGGTTTTTGTCTTTCTTTTTGTTGATGTGGTGGATGATGTTGATGGACTTTCGAATGTTGTACCATCCTTGCATCCCTGGGATGAATCCCACTTGGTCATGGTGTATGATCCTTTTGATGTATTTTTGAATTCGGTTTGCTAATATTTTGTTGAGTATTTTTGCATGTACGTTCATCAGGGATATTGGTCTGTAGTTTTCTTTTTTGGTGGGGTCTTTGCCTGGTTTTGGCATTAGGGTGATGTTAGCTTCATAGAATGAGTTTGGGAGTATCCCCTCCTCCTCTATTTTTTGGAAAACTTTAAGGAGAATGGGTATTATGTCTTCCCTGTATGTCTGATAAAATTCCGAGGTAAATCCATCTGGCCCGGGGGTTTTGTTCTTTGGTAGTTTTTTGATTACCGCTTCAATTTCATTGCTGGTAATTGGTCTGTTTAGATTTTCTGTTTCTTTCTGGGTCAGTCTTGGAAGGTTGTATTTTTCTAGGAAGTTGTCCATTTCTCCTAGGTTTCCCAGCTTGTTAGCATATAGGTTTTCATAGTACTCTCTAATAATTCTTCGTATTTCTGTGGGGTCCGTCTTGATTTTTCCTTTCTCGTTTCTGATACTGTTGATTTGTGTTGACTCTGTTTTCCTCTTAATAAGTCTGGCTAGAGGCTTATCTATTTTGTTTATTTTCTCGAAGAACCAGCTCTTGGTTTCATTGATTTTTGCTATTGTTTTATTCTTCTCAATTTTATTTATTTCTTTGATCTTTATTATGTCCCTCCTTCTGCTGACCTTAGGCCTCATTTGTTCTTCTTTTTCCAATTTCGATAGTTGTGACATTAGACCATTCATTTGGGATTGTTCTTCCTTTGTTAAATATGCTTGGATTGCTATATACTTTCCTCTTAAGACTGCTTTTGCTGTGTCCTACAGAAGTTGGGGCTTAGTGTTGTTGTCATTTGTTTCCATATATTGCTGGATCTCCATTTTGATTTGGTCATTGATCTATTGATTATTTAGGAGCGTGTTGTTAAGCCTCCATGTGTTTGTGAGCCTCTTTGCTTTCTTTGTACAGTTTATTTCTAGTTTTATGCCTTTGTGGTCTGAAAAGTTGGTTGGTAGGATTTCAATCTTTTGGAATTTACTGAGGCTCTTTTTGTGGCCTAGTATGTGGTCTATTCTGGAGAATGTTCCATGTGCACTTGAGAAGAATGTGTATCCTGTTGCTTTTGGATGTAGAGTTCTGTAGATGTCTGTTAGGTCCATCTGCTCTACTGTGTTGTTCAGTGCTTCCGTGTCCTTACTTATTTTCTGCCCGGTGGATCTATCCTTTGCGGTGAGTGGTGTGTTGAAGTCTCCTAGAATGTATGCATTGCAGTCTATTTCCCCCTTTAGTTCTGTTAGTATTTGTTTCACATATGCTGGTGCTCCTGTGTTGGGTGCATATATATTTAGAATGGTTATATCCTCTTGTTTGACTGAGCCCTTTATCATTATGTAGTGTCCTTCTTTATCTCTTGTTACTTTCTTTGTTTTGAAGTCTATTTTGTCTGATATTAGTACTGCAACCCCTGCTTTCTTCTCGCTGTTGTTTGCCTGAAATATGTTTTTCCATCCCTTGACTTTTAGTCTGTACATGTCTTTGGGTTTCAGGATAGTTTCTTGTAAGCAGCATATAGATGGGTCTTGCTTTTTTATCCATTCTATTACTCTGTGTCTTTTGATTGGTGCATTCAGCCCATTAACATTTAGGGTGACTATTGAAAGATATGTACTTATTGCCATTGCAGGCTTTAAATTCGTGGTTACCAAAGGTTCAAGGTTAGCCTCTTTAGTATCTTACTGCCTAACTTAGCTTGCTTATTGAGCTGTTATATACACTATCTGGAGATTCTTTTCTTCTCTCCCTTCTTGTTCCTCCTCCTCCGTTCTTCATATGTTGGGTGTTTTGTTCTGTGCTCTTTCTAGGAGTGCTCCCATCTAGAGCAGTCCCTGTAAGATGTCCTGTAGAGGTAGTTTGTGGGAAGCAAATTCCCTCAGCTTTTGTTTGTCTGGGAATTGTTTAATCCCACCATCATATTTGAATGATAGTCGTGCTGGATACAGTATCCTTGGTTCAAGGCCCTTCTGTTTCATTGTATTAAATATATCATGCCATTCTCTTCTGGCCTGTAGGGTTTCTGTTGAGAAATCTGACGTTAGCCTGATGGGTTTCCCTTTATAGGTGACCTTTTTCTATCTAGCTGCCTTTAACACTCTTTCCTTGTCCTTGATCTTTGCCATTTTAATTATTATGTGTCTTGGTGTTGCCCTTCTTGGATCCTTTCTGTTGGGGGTTCTGTGTATTTCCGTGGTCTGTTCGATTACTTCCTCCCCCAGTGTGGGGAAGTTTTCAGCAATTATTTCTTCTAAGATACTTTCCATCTCTTTTCCTCTCTCTTCTTCTGGTACCCCTATAATACGGATATTGTTCCTTTTGGATTGGTCACACAGTTCTCTTAATATTGTTTCATTCCTGTAGATCCTTTTGTCTCTCTCTATGTCAGCTTCTATGCGTTCCTGTTCTCTGATTTCAATTCCATCAATGGCCTCTTGCATTCTATCCATTCTGCTTATAAACCCTTCCAGAGTTTGTTTCATTTCTGCAATCTCCTTTCTGGCATCTGTGATCTCCTTCCGGACTTCATCCCATTTCTCTTGCGTATTTCTCTGCATCTCTGTCAGCATGTTTATGATTCTTATTTTGAATTCTTTTTCAGGGAGACTGGTTAGGTCTGTCTCCTTCTCTGGTGTTGTCTCTGTGATCTTTGTCTGCCTGTAGCTTTGCCTTTTCATGGTGATAGGAATAGTTTGCAGAGTTGGGACGAGTGACGGCTGGAAGAACTTCCCTTCTTGTTGGTTTGTGGCCCTCCTCTCCTGGTAGAACAGCGACCTCTAGTGGCTTGTGCTGGGCAGCTGCGCGCAGACAGGGTTTCTGCTTCCTGCCCGGCTGCTATGGAGTTAATCTCCGCTGTTGCTGTGGGTGTGGCCTGGCTCCGGAAGCTGCTCCAAAGTGGTGGAGTCATTGGAGGGGGAGCGGCAGGGAGGCTATTTATCTCCGTGAGGGGCCTCCCTGCTCCCTGCAGCCCAGGGGTTAGGGTGCCCAGAGATCCCCGGATTCCCTACCTCTGGATTAAGTGTCCCGCCCTGCCCCTTTAAGACTTCCAAAAAGCACCCGCCAAAACAAAACAACGACCACAAAAAAAAAAAAAAAAAGATTTTTTTGAATTAAAATAAATAAATAAAAAATGGCCGCTCGTTTTTCTTTATTCTCCGGTGCCAGTCTCAGGCATCTGCTCACCGGTCTTGCTGCCCTGTTTCCCTAGTACTGGGGTCCCTATCCCTTTAAGACTTCCAAAAAGTGCTCGCCAAAACAAAACAGAAAAAAAAAAAAAAAAGGCCACTCACTTTTCTTATGTCCTCCGGCGCCGGGCCTCCAGTACCCGCTCACCGTTCTTGCTGCCCTGTTTCCCCAGTATCCAGGGCCCCGCGCATGCACTGTGTCTGCGCTCTGGCCCGGATGGCTGGGGCTGGTTGCTGAACAGTCCTGAGCTCTGTCTCCCTCCCGCTCTGCCTATTCTTCTCCCGCCTGGAGCTGGGGGTGGGGCGCTCAGGTCCCGCCGGGCCGGGGCTTGTATCTTACCCCCTTTACAAGGCACTGAGTTCTCGCAGGTGTGGATGTGGTCTGGATGTTGTCCTGTGTCCTGTGGTCTTTATTCTAGGAAGGGTTGTCTTTGTTATATTTTCATAGATATATGTGGTTTTGGGAGGAGATTTCTGCTGCTGTACTCACGCCGCCATCTTGGCTCCGACTCGGATTTATCTTTTTAAAATTTTTTTGTGTATCTATTTTAGGCTTTAGGTTTGTGGTTATCACAAGTTCAAGGATAGCTTCCTTAATATATAACAGTCTATGTTAAGTTGTTGATTGCTCTATTTCAAACACAATAAAAGTACTTTTTTTGTCTTCCTCCTCCACACTTTATTGTATGTCATAATCAAAACTTTCTTTATGAACATTTTCATCTACAGTAGTTTCTTTGACATATCCTGTAATGCTGGGCTTGTTGTTATAAATTCTTTGAGCCATTGTTTATATGGAAATTGTTTAATTCCTGTTTCAAATTTAAATGATAATCTTGCAGGGTAGAGGATTCCTGGTTGAAGATCCTTCTAATTTCAGTACATTAAATATTTCATGCTACTCCCTTCTGGCCTGTAAAGTTTCTGCTGAGAAGTCTGCCAGTAGCCTGGTGGGGGTTCCCTTATAAGTAATCTTTTTTTCTCTCTCTGGCTGCTTTCAATACTTCTTACCCTTAATCTTTGCCATTTTAATTATTATATGTCTTGGCATTGTCTTCCTCGGGTTCCATTTGTTATGGGCTCTCTGTGCTTCCATGACCTAAGTGTCTGTTTCCTTCCCCAGATTGGGGAAGTTGTCACCAATTATTTCCTCAGGGATACTTTCTATCTCTTTGTCTCTCTTTTCTTCTGGTACCCTGATTATGTAAATATTGTTTTGTTTGGATTGATCACAGAGCTCTCTTGTCATTCTTTTATTCCTAGAGATCCTTTTCTCTCCCTGCTCCTCAGCTTCATTGTGTTCCTGTTCTCTAGTTTCCATATCGTTGATTGCCGCCTCTACTTGCAGCAATCTATTATTCATTCCCTCCATTTTGTGTTTCATTTTAGTTACTGTATCCTTCAGCTCTTGTATCTCTTTGTTGAAGTCCTCCCTGAGATCTTTAATATATTTCTGCAGATCAGTGAGCCTATTTATGACTTCTACTTTGAAATCTTTATCAAGAAGATTGATGATCTCAGTTTCATTTAGCCCACTTCCTTGTTTCTTATCTTACAGTTTTGTCTGGAACATATTCCTTTGCTGCCTCATTTTGTCAGGGTTTCTGTGTTTCTTCCTTTGTATTAGATGGATCTGCTGTGCTTTTTGATCTAGAGACTAATGGCTTTATGAAGAAGGTGCCCAGAAGCTCAGGACTCTTTCCTCTCCAGTGCCTGCTTGCTTCTTCTTTGCTGTGGAGCCCTAATTGCTGTTTTTTGGCAATGGGCAAAGTTGCCTTTCATTCTCCCTGCCAGGAGTGGTTTATCTCAGTCTGCTGAAGCTGGTGGTATGCCTCAGCCAAGCCCGTGTGATCAGAGTACTGGTTTCTGCTGGGATCCTTGTGAGCAGAGCCATCCTCTGCCTGCCCTGCAATGATGATGGGGGGCTGCCATATTAACCTGGTGGGCAGGGCAGTCACAGGGGAAGTTGCACTATGGAAAGGTGCATGGGGTTGTAGTGGTGGCAAGTCACCCAGTTGAGGAGCCCTGGGGTGCTGGGCAGTGGAGGCCAGCTGAGCAGTGGGAGAGCACACGTGTGTGCAGCAAATGCAGCAGGGCTTGAAGCAGCAGTACGAACTGCATGCTGGGAGGGCGCGCTGGTGCACTGAGGCAATGATTGGTATAGTGGAAGGGCCCGCAAGTTCCTGGTGGCCATGCGACGTGTAGTGGGAGTGTGTTCAGGGGAGGGGTGGTAGTGAGTTGGGTGTTAGAAGGCCCTGCTAATGGTGGAGGCAGCTAGTCGGGCTGCAGTGGCTCTGTAGGGAGTCCCGCTGGTGTCCCCTAACAGTAGTGAGGCAGGCTGCACCCTGCTTGGCCTCCTGAGTGGAAGAACTGGCTCTAGCAGGTGTCTTCCCAGTTGGGCTGAAACAGTGCTGTGAAAGCTGAGAAAGTCTTCCTTTGCCCACCAGGCAGCAAAGTCAGATGCTGCTGGGCTGAGTAGGCTGGCACCTTAGCATGCACAGGGAGACACCTCAGGGCTGAGCTGCCAGTGGGGGTAATAGAGCACCTGCGACTCCTGAGGGTGCCCCACATGATGTGCTGAGGGAGGGCTTGGGAGGTATCTTCTACCTGCCCTTTCTCCTGCAGAGATAGCCTCATCCAACCTTTGCCCCTTGGGCTCCCCTTCCACAGCTGGCAAATCTCTCAAACTGTTGCCTTGCTGTTGGGTCTCAGGGGGACAAGCAGAGCATGCCTGTCCTTCACAGGCAGCTGGTATCTCAGCCTTTTAGAGTGTCCCAACTGTCCCTGGTGTCCAGTCCCACTAATTACCAGAACCCAGTGCAATATGGACTCCTGTTCTCAGAGCAGATCTCCAGGGCCAGGTGTGCAGAGTTCTGGGCACCTGTCCCCTCACCTCTCCATTCTTCTTTCTCCCACCTGTGGGCTGGGATGGGGAAAGGGCTGGAGTCCCACTTGGTCACCACTTTACCACTTTACTCTTTACTCTGTGGTCTTTTCTTCTTCCCCAGTTGTAGATTGTCTGTTCTGTAGTCAGTGTTCAGGTCATTTTCAGCTTTAATTGTATTTGCTGTAGTTCTTTCTCTGTATGTGTGTGGGGAGGAGGTTTCTGTCTTGCCTTCTTGCTCTGCCATCTTGAGGCTCCTCACCACTAATTAAGGGATTTTTTAAGTTAATAATATGCTTTCTTAAGTTTATTTGCCAATGTTCACTAACATTACTAATACTTCATACTAACTATGCCTTTCACTAGGCCAAAGTAGTAAGGTCTCCCCCACAAGGGAGCACACTGAGAATTAACCTACAAATCAAAAAATCCTATGAGTAGAAATGACTTTAAGAGGACATTCCCTTACATTTGTTTTTCAAGGACTGCCTGCCTTAAATAATTCTTGCAAAATAGAATTTCTTGTATTTGCTAAATGATACAAGGGATTTATCTTCTCCTGATAGGTCTCCTTTTCTACCTAATTATTTTTGTGAATCTCTTAGAAGCTGGTTCCTCATTTTCTTCCCTCCTTATCTTAGGGGGTGAAAGAAAACCAGTTCTTTATTAGAAAAGTTCTGATTTCATCCCATTGTGTCTCCCATTTTCAAAGTACTGTTGTAACATCTGGTGCTGGTTTTGGCGATTTCATGTTGCATTTCACCTGACTTTCCCAGCTGGTCCCCAGAAACCATCTCGATCACCCTCTCTTTGCATCACCTCAGACCTCCCAGTGCTCCATTCTCTTCACCTCTTGATGTGTTGTTCTAATGTCTCCTTTCTTTGGCCTCCTTGTTTTTCAGGTGTTTACTGCAAATAATTGGATTTAAAGGACATTAAATTTTTTTATTTAATTTAAAAAATAATATATTTACGTGGTTAAAAACTCAGTAAAAATATCCAGTAAGAAAGGTATTTAGTAAAAAGCCTCCCCTTATACCTCTCCTTCTTCTGCCCACTTCCTGTCTCTCTGCACAGGTAGCCACCATTAGTAGTTTCTTCCAGGGTGCCTCTATATGTACAAAGCAAAACCAAATTGGTATTTTAAGGCACTTGGACTGTCCTGAGTAACTTTGTTCTTAGCTTTCCTTCCACTATTTTCTTCAGCCTATTGAAGTCTAAGTTTTGTTTTTTGTTTCCCTTCATTCATATGTGGAATCTTAAGTTTTATCAGTGTAAATTTTCAATTTTTCCCCTTCCCACACTTTTTTAGTGAATCAAATCAAGGTCTTTTTCTGTATTGCTTAAAGTGTCTTTCAGTCTTCACTACAAAAAATACTCGCTAATGCTTAAGAATAACTTGCTGAACTTTAAATGGCTGTGTGTATTCCTAATAACTGTCTTAAATGGGGCAGCAAGAAAGTCTGCAGATTAAGTTGAAAGAAGGCCGTCAGAGGTGACTACTACCCCTTTCCTACTTCTTAAAACTGATAATTGATATGTGTGTCCTTTTTGTTCAATTGGGTGTACCATCTCTTACAATAAAGTCCTATGAACAAAAACTCAAATTACAGGATTGACTGATATTTCTTTAAGCAGGGCCACTCCTATTGCATTAAAAAATTATATATGGCTTCCCAAAGTTCATTTACCTTCAGTTTTTCATGTCTGTCTTTTCTGGCAAATTGGATTCCACCTAGAATCATAGAAAATTAGAATATGGTAGCCCTAGAACTAGTTCTAGTTCCGCCCCCTCGTTTGATAAATTCAGTGAGGTAAACCCCTTTGTCAGAAGCCAACACCACCATCAGCAGTAGACCCAGGACTAGAACCCGTTCTTCCTAACTTTCAGTTTGTTTCAACATATTTCTAGTTCTCCACTTTTCTAATTTTTGATTAATTGATTCTCAGCCTCAGTTAGCTCAGTTCTTCTGAAGCTAGGCAGGCATATGTACAGACAGACACAAAGGCTTTTTCATTCGCATCCCTGATGATACATGTGGTTAATAATGTTTCTTAGTATGGGTCCTAAGACGCACTGTGCTTCTGGGGGAAAGGATGGCGCTTGTGTTAGCTCCGGTATGTCATCTTCCCAAGCGAAGGAGCTCTGTGTAGTGTGGCAGCCCTAAACAAGCTAGTCCAGAGACTTGCACTTAGTATCAGTACTGCTACACTGTTCAGCTGGACATGTAATCTGGAGGCAATTTATTTAACCTCTCCAATTTTTACTTTTTAAAGGAAGATTATTTCCCACCTGCCCCAGTTCTCTGGCCTACCAGCAGAAGCAATAGAGAAAAGAGCATCTAACTGGGACTACATAAGCCTTCATTTTAGTTCTGCCTGTTACTTCCTGTTTGCCCTTGGCCAGATCACTTAAATTCCCTGGTCTTCAATTTGCTCATCCACAGGATAGCCAGAGTAGGGTTGGAGTGTCTTTGAAATTACACTTCACACTTACGCTGATCACATATTAGGGTTTAGCTGTGACAGACTGCTGTCTTTATCCTTAGTGTCCCCTGCCTCTGGTCTCCATTCCTTTCTCTTGGAATGTACCCTGTCCTTTGACTTACCTTTGGACACTCCACTCATTTGTCCAGGCCGAGCCCCAAGGCTTTTCTTCCTTTTAGCCTAACTTGATTCTCTATAGCAGAACTGATTCCTCCTCCTTGTGAATTTCTATAATACATTACAATCTTCAGCCCTACCTTTGATAAGAAGTGGGTTTTAGGTTTAGTTCAGGTTAGGTGTGGAAGGCACCCCACCCCCAGCAATGTTCACAATTTTCTCCTTAGCTCATTGATATTAGTGCCATCAGCTTTCTTAAACAAAGAACTCTGATACACACACATACATGTGCACAGTCCAGGAGCTCCTGGCAGAAAATCCTTGGTGAATCTATTTTTACATACACCCAACAGGTGTGCAGAGCAGGACAGCCTTTATTAGGTAGAAAATGAGACCAATGGAGAGTTTATGTTCATTAGTTGTGATTTGAAGTATTGTTAATGTTTCATTGCCTGCTTTTGCACAATAAGCCTAGATGCTGCTGTTTCAAATAAACTAAGTATTTACAACTACTGTGTTATTTTGTTAAAGAAAACCATTTTGCACCAATATAAAAAAAAGCAAATGGTGTTTCCTTTATGATATTCACCAAATCAAATTTAGCAAAGGCTTGTGAGCTAATGGGAGCTAGGCTGTTCTCAGGGTGATGGGTCAATAATGTGCTGTATGGGGTTCTTTTCTACTTTCATTATCTAGAGGGAAAGGAATTTAATTAAGCATTACCAACACAGATGCCTCTTTTATAGATGTGGCGATCAAGAGTTGGGAAATCTTGTTTCTGATCCCATCCCCATCTAATTCTAGGTGATCTTGGGCATGTCACTTAACCATTCAGGGTCTCAATTTCCTTAATCTAGAAAATTAAGACTATGCTTATAGCTAATATCCTACCTAATAGCTAATATCCATTGCAGTAAGCAACACCCGGCATGTATCTGTTTATTGTTTATCCTCTTGTGCACTCATCAGCTGGAGCAGCACCTGCCCTGTAAGTCCTCAATCTGTATTTGTTGAATGAATGAATTAATCTCAGAAGATAATGCATATGAAAACTATATACTTTTCTAAGTGCTTTGAACATGAAAGGTGGCATTGTGATTTTTTTCGTCTAATGAGAAGTTTTCCCATCTGCAGAAATGAATTGAACTCTAGCAGGGAAAAGACCAATTACCAATATATCTTTTCCTTTTCCAAAGAATTAGTTTCCTTTAGCAGCTGAGGCAGTAGATCAGGAAATAGGTTTCCTGACATTTTAGAGATTTTCAGAGGACTGGATAACTTTTAAGGGCAGCCAGTCTTATCTCTCCTCTTGAAGAACCTTAGAATTAAAAGAGACTTTATCAAGGTTTATTAGGTAATAGCCTCTACAGAGTACTTGAATCTCTTCTTGATTTATTGGTATCAAGTGTGTATTATACAAGGGATGTTAATTTCCTGAATATTCTTAAGCTGTCCTGTTACGTCTTCTTTGTTAAGTGTTTTGGCTTTTTCTTGGCTGTGTGAGTCTGTCACCCTCCTTGTATTAACCAACTGTAAAGGAAATGAGAGAAGCTGACTTTGGAATATATACCAGCTTGAGTTGCCTCATGTAAAATATGGTCCATTTATTCAACAAATATTTCTTGAGTACTTCCTACATGTGAAGAATTGGAGATACTGGGTTCTCTTGGGAGAAACAAAAATTAATAAAGTCCATTCTTTACTCTTAAGTAGCTTACAGTATGGTAGTGTATAATGTGATTATCACTTTTGATAAGTGGGACCCAGAATGGACCTTACTTCATCCTAAGGGTAGTATCTGAAGTAGATTTTGGATTTTTAGAAAGGAGGGTTAGAGCGAAACATTTTAGGCAGACAGGACAGTATGAACGAAGGCTCAGAGATAAGGGCATGGGACAACGTAAGAAAAGCTGAGTCATCTAATTTGATTGGAATGTGGGGAAGTGACTAAAGAGCACTGGGGGATGAGGCTGGGGAGGGAAAGCTGGAACCAAATCGTGGAAGACTTAGAGTGTTAGACTAAGAGGTTTGGTCTTTACTTAATAAGCAATAGAGAATGACTGAAGACTTGTCCTGAAGCTGTGGCACAGGTAATGAGGCTCTGAACTACAGTGGTAGAAATGAAAAGCAAGAGGAATGGATGAAGTCAAGAGATAAATTGATAGGATTTTGTGATTGATTGTGGGGGGGGTTAAGGAAAGAGTTGAGCATTCAGGTATTCATTTGATAATTTGATAAATTACTACTGAGTGTTTCTATATGCCAGATGTCTCTGTTCATGCCCTTGGGAACAAAATAGTCAAGCTGTGTATACCACTGTTGGAACTTAGTTTTCACTGGGGAGACAGATAATAAGTAAGTAAAGAAAAAAATCATTATAGATAATGGTAAATAACATCCATAAAAATAACATAGTCCAGGTACTTTAAAAGGTGTAATATCCTAACTTGGTACAGAGACTAAATTTGAGAATCCAGAAGAATCAAAGGCTACATGCTCTCTTAAATATTCCCTTAAATAGGCCTTTAGCAAGTACTAAATTATAATCTTTAAAAGGATCCATAATGCAGATATTCTGAGTTGTTTCAAAGCCAGTATTATTACTCTGTTGAGAGAGTTTGCTAGTCCTACATTTTTACCCAGGCAGGAATTCCAGTACATTTCAGCATCAGTGTGAGTTAACAGGGTGTACCTGCAGATGAACCTAGCATTTTCTCCAGAAAAGAGCTTCAGGTCTTTTCAAATCCTTGTACAAGTACTAGGTTGTGATTCCAAAGTTCTGAGCCACATAGTGTATAAGAGACAGTTTTTACCTGAATTCTAGGATGTGTATTATTAGCTAATCACCTCAGCCATAGAATTCCACTGATTGTTAATTTTAGGGATTGGTCTCTGATGGTTTCTCAAGAGTTATGAAATCTAGTAAAAATTCATTCTAGTAAAAATTGCCCTATTGACTGGGTTATTCAATAACGACCTTTCATGTATTGGAGGATGTCTAACGATTACCATGATATTGACCATCTTCTGACAATAATTAACCAAATTTTAAGTCCTTTCTTAGTCAAGGAGAGTAAGACTGATATCATTATACAGAGGAATACTTTTCTTGCTAATTGTTTCCAAATTCACATGTGTTGCAAAGTCTTTACATATAAGCCTGTTTTATGTAACTCAAGAATAGGAGTGCCCCATTCATTATGTGACAATCCTTGCCAACTCTGATTCTAGTAGAATTTTTGATACAAGCTTATTCCAGACACTTTGTTGAGGCTACAGAGTTTGGGCTATGGAATCAAGTTTGGATACAGATGCTTCCAATTTCAGAGGATTAGGTACCCCATCTACCATTCAACGTCAGTCCCTCTCCCTGCGCCTTTGACCCCATCCACGCCTTCCAACCTTCTCTAGAATGTTGATCTCAGCTATCCCTTCTTTTCTGTACTTTCAGTCTTTCTCTTTGTTATTGGTTCCTTCCTCTCAACCTGTAAGCATCCTCAGAGCCTCTCCCATCCTAATGAGTCCTACTTGACCCCATATCCCATGCTAGTCTAATCTCTCTTCTCATGCCATTGGATCTTTAAAGAGTGGCCTTTCCTCACCATCACCACCTACACATCTCCCACCCACTCCTCCATCCTTGCAGTCTGCCTCTGCATCCTCACCTTCCTACTGACATTCTCAAGATAAGATCTTCCATGAGCTCAAATTGCCAAACCTAACAGACATTTCAGTTAGTTCCTATCTCACTGAACTTCTCTGCTGTATTTGACACATTGATCACTTCCTGATTCTTGCAGCTCTTTATTTACTTTCTTGGCCTAATTCTTCTTATATGTTGGACTATTCCTTCTCTTTCTCTTTCATTTCCTCCATTTTTCCCTTAAATGTTAATATTCCCCTGGGTTCAACCCTTAGCCCGTGTCCCTTCCATTTGGCATACTCTCACTGGATGTTCCCATCCATTCCCTCAGTATTCTTGATCTGTTATCTCCAGCCTAGAATGCACATTAAATATTCAACATCTTGCCAGGAATCTCTATCTGGATTTCCTGCAGGTAATTCAGTGTGTTCAAAATTGAAACTCATTTTCTGTCCTCAAACCTAATTATTTTCTTTCATCTGCTATTTAGTTGATGGCACCACCCAAATTCTAGATATCATTATCGACTCCACAGTTTTGTGCAGTCCTTGAGGATCATCAATATTAGGGAGCTGTTGAATGTTGCACATTTTTCCAAGTAAGAAAAAATTGCGGCTCAGAAATGTTAATTTACGTGCTGAAATTCCCTCAGCTAGTGTGTGGTAGAGCCAGGTTGCAGTTCCAGAGATGTGTGAATTTAACACTCACAGTCTTTCTACCATACCATGTTGTCTCTAGAGAATATTGCAGATGATTTTTTGTTTTTGTTTTCTAGTCTAATTTGTAGATAATTTTCTGTCATTTTACACTGCCTTAATATGAAATTAGTATGGTGCTTTTTTAGTTCATTTGTTTCATGCCCTATCTCAGCCTTACTGCGTTCACCCCTTGTGGCGGTGACGACAGCGATACGTACACAGACCTGGTTCACTTCAGTTGTTTATTGTTGCTCGGAAGGCCGGGAGAAGGTGAGTGAGAAGAAGCAACAGCCGGGGGGGAGCGAATGAGAAGAAGAGTGAGGGGAGAGAGGGAGATAGAGATTGAGAGAGTGGGAGAGTGAGTGAGTGAGTGAGAGAGTGCTTCTCTTTCCTGCTTATGCCTTATATAAAGGAAGCTGGCCTATGGTGATCAAGATCATGCAAGCCTATAGGAGCAACTTCCTTATGCTAATGCCACCAAACCAGGCAGGGTGGCGCCCATTAAGCGGGCGCCATCTTAGGGCATTGGTCAACTAGAGTGGAAAGGCGGTGTTCAGCCATAGTGGGACTCAGCCTCGGCCGTAGGCCGGCCCCTACAAGCCTGGCGTAGAAAAGATGAGACTTTTTAAACTAAAATTCATAATTTTTTATGGGTGGATGAGCTAAAGGGTAGAAAGGTTAATTAGACAGATACCTAGCAGAAAGCTGAATATAGTCTTAGGTTGTTTGATTGTAGCTGTATCATTTCCTCATGTCTAAGAGATTCATTCATACATTCAACAAGCATGTATCAACTGTCTATCTACCTAGTGCCAGATGGGCAGCATATTATATACTCTGCTTGGTAAGCTGAGAAAGTCATAAGAGTTGGGTGATATACCCTTGTCTTTAAGGATCTCAGGGTCCAGTGAGAGATACTGATATGTAAACAAAAATGACTATACTATGTTAATTGCTCTAATAGAAGTAAGTACAAAGTGTTATGGAGACACAGAAAGGAAGGATAATTCTGTTTGAGAGAGTTGAATAGGGCCATCTTCAGAGAGGAGATGATATTTGAGCTGGACCTTAAAGTATTTAAATATGCTTTTAAAAATTCACTTGTTGGAGAAGAGGAGAAAGTAGTTGGGGTATAAAGAAAGTACATGCAAAGGCAAAGAGGCATTTACCACGCCTTACCAGTTGAGTTGCTTAAAGCAGTGAATTTAGTTGTGACTGGAGCATGGGGTGTGATTTGGTAAGACAGGAGATGAAGCCAGAGAGGCAGGTCAGATCCCGATGTGTGCATACTAAGCAGTTTTGAGTTTTCTACTTCCGGAGTTCTCAGGTCTGAAGTATCATATGGGGCCCATTTTGAGCCAGTGCAGCTGTACAGGTGCCTCCGAGTGACTCTGGACTCGTGGTCTGGCTTATGCACAAGTGTCGTAATGACTTGTGCCAAGCATGTGAATTCTAACGTGAACGTTAGCCATTGGGGTTTCCTAACGGCCACCCATGTCTGGAGCCAAAGGGCAGGAGTGGCAGTAGTCTGGGTGGTAGTAGTGGCGTCATCCAGGCACTGTGGTAAGGACTTCTTGTGAATTTTCACTTAATCCTCATAACTTGATAAAGGAGGCACTATCAATTATTATCCTATTTGATCAATAAGGAAACTGAGCCTTAGCAACCTAAGTAAGTTGCTGAAGATCATGATACCTAATAAGTAGTGGGGCTGGGGCTTGGATCCAGGTCTCTGTAGCCTCAAAGCCTCTAAGCCATTCTGTGTGCTGGTTTCTAGGAGAGAGGAGAGTGAGGATAAATTCTAGAATATGAATACAGTTGACCCTCGAAAAACATGGATTTGAACTGCATGGATCCACTATAACATGGATTTTTTTCAATACATATATTGGAAAATTTTTTGGAGATTTGTGACAACTTGCAAGCCTTGCAGATGTACCATATAGCTGAGACATATCAAAAGAAGTTAAGAAAAAGGTATGTTATGAATGCATAAAATATATATAGGTAACAGTCTAGTTTATCATTTACTACCATAAAATCAATAGTAGACTATTAAGAGTTAAAGTTTTGGGGAGTCAAAAGTTATATGCAGATTTTTGACTGCGTGGGAGGTCTGCACCCCAGCCCCTGCGTTGTTCAGGTGTCAGCTGTCCAGTGATGAAGAGGTTAATAAGCTCTACCTAATAAATTTGCATTTTGTTTTACCCTAGAGCAGCTGCAGTGTGTGTATAAAGGGGAAGGAAGAGGAGATCAAAGGCAAACTCAGACTGAGGACAGTTAGGAAGAATGGCCATGTGGGAGGGTCCAAGCTGCCCTGCCTTGGGGAGCAGCATTGTGCTGGCTCAGCACTGAAGCAAGGACACAGCATTGCTGTTCTGCCAGGTATGGCTTCCTGTGACCAGGATGTGGGCAGGAATAGTGTCAGCTGCTCCAGATGTGGGTTGGAGGGCCTGGGTTACAAGGTCAAACCAAATGAGAAAGTATATGCAGAAGCACCTGGAAACTGAAGCCACAGACACACATGGTGTTATGTTATCTTCCTCAAGCTTAACTGGGGAAAAAGGCCATAAACAGCCACTGTGATCTCTGAGGTATATGCAGGGGCTTTTCTTTTTGCCAGAGTCAGAGGTATTGATTCAAAGAGGTTCCTGCATTGATCTGAGGCAGGGCCAGCTGACCTGGTGTGGTGAAAGGAGTCCAGGACTGGAAGCCAGGAGACCTGGACCCCAGTAACTCCCCAGCTCTGTGGTCTTAGCTTGGGCAGAGCACACTGTGCCTGGCTTCTTGACTGTAAAATAAGGAGTTAGACTTGATAGGTAGATTTGAAGCTTTTAAAAAATTGCAGTGTGGTATGATAATTAAGAGTATAAGCTTTGGAGTTTATACTAAGTATAAGAGTTAGATTCTGATTCTAAGTTTCAATTCTAAATTTCACCACTTAATAAAAAATAGCTTTGTGGTCTTGGGCAGGTTACTTAACCTTCCTACCTCAATTTCATCATCTGTAAAATGTCCCTACCTGGTGGAGTGGTTGCTGTGAGACAGTTACTGTATAAGGCACTTTAGTAGGTGCCTTCCATGTAGTAAATGCTTAGGACATGTTAAATATTATTTCTTCAAATAGACTCATAGGTATGATTATCAACAACTAAAATTAAAAATACATATATATATGGGATTTAGTGATCTCTCTTGCCCAATCCTCAGTGTAGTGGAATAGACGTGGTAGATGAGGGCTGCAGATACTCTTACAGTTTAAACAAAAGTACAAGCCGGAAGGAAGAATGTCCCCATATCCTCATGTTCTGCTTAAGGTGAGCATTTCTAAGGGCAGCGGGTGCCAGGATGCAGGTACTTGGAAATTCAGGCCAGTTATGCCTTTGCTGGAGCCTTTCCTGGCGCACACTGGCACTATACGCGTGAGTTTACCTGAGGGACCCACTGAGCAGTTAGCATTATGCAAGGCGTAAGGACTCTTTCCAACCCGGTGTGCTCGTTTTTGACAGTACGTTGTTTATGGCCGAACAGCTTCCTAGTCTAAAGTAGAATCTGTTTAGGTTTAGCATTATATTTTCCTTTATTAAAACAGGGAAATTTTGAAAGGACATGTGTTTGTGTTTGTGCCTGCTATATTGGCTCTATAGATAGTTACTCAGAGGCCAGTGCCAAATTGCGGTTGATTAGTGGACAACTGGCTACTGGCATTATCCCTGCTACAGCTTTTCTTCAGATTAGTTGTACTGATACTTTTTTTACTGGGTGGAAGAGTATTTCTTTGTGCATGTGCACTCTGCAACCAGTGGGCAGAAAAGATTGGCCCTAGGAAAAAGTACCAGAACTAAGAATTTATAGTTAGGCAGGAAAAAGCTAACAACTGTTACTTTTTTTATAAGTCAAACTGGTCAGTTGCCTGGTATAGAAGAGGTACAGAAGAAGTCTGGGAGAATGGGTATGTGTACTAGGTTTAGGGAGGTTTAGAGAGAATGGGTATGTGTACTAGGTTTAGACAGATGATGAGGCAGTTCCAAGGGTCAAAACAGTTAAGATCCAGGATCCAAAATCTGGGAGAAATTCATAAGTCAGTGTCAATAACAGCTATAGCCAGAGAGACTCAGAGGATATTTGTTCCCAGCTGCTCTCTTGTTGATTAGCACATTCTCTGAGCCCCTAGGTGTTCATTATAACCAGAAGGTTATCAGATGCTCGCAGGTTACCTTTGCCCTTACTGAGATGATGGCCTCTTGGAAGAGGGTGAACTTGGTTAAGTGCAGAGCCACCCTCTTGCGCCATGTGTCCCACAGCAAACCAGGGGCTGGATAATAAACCTTTCTCTAAAAAGATTTCTGTTCTGTGATATACTCCCCCCTGCATTGAGTACTCTCCTCTATGCAGTCCTTTCATATTTATGTACCTTTTATTTTAACTTTTACTTTTTGTATGGTTAAAAAAAATTAATCCAGTCCTGGGGTGAGGGTGGGGAAATGCTAGTATGTCGGGCACACTGCAGCACTCTGGTGGCTGTGTCCATTCATTGTGCTGCGTCTGCAGTGTGCCAGGATTTGTTCAGTATGTGCATGAATGTGCTTGTACCTGGCTTTGCACAGTGTCCCTTCCCCTTATCATGGACCCTGAAAAGAACACATCTTACCCTGAGTCAAAGGCAAAGCTCCCGCCATGGTGTGCTTGAAGCCCCACATTGCTAGTTAGAAATGAAAAGCCTGTGCTTTTCAGAAGGCTCATTTTATGCCAGTATGACACATTTATTAATACTCCATGCCATAACTTGTTAAATGCTGTTCCCCCACTCTTAATGGGCTTTGTACTCAAACACATTCAGTGACTCTTGTTATAAAATAATATTTCCTCTTGGGCAGTAAACCGCAATTCAGTTTCAGTTTTCCCTTTTAACTCATTTGCCTCACAAAGATCTAATTTAAGACGGATTAGGTAAAACATTATTGGACTTCTCAGGCTCCAAGTGATTGTTGCTTAAGAAATAGTTTCAAAAAAAAAAAAAAAAGAAATAGTTTCCTGAGAACCCAAAGCTTGCTGTCCTGCCCACTGCTTCTGGGCTTTGAAGGATCTAGTGCTGCAGCACGTGTTAAACTAAAGACTAAAGACGCATCTTCTTTTCTGGATTCTCACCAGCAGTTTAAAGATGATTACAGAGATTTAAGCAGCCATGTGTATGGATTAAAAATGCTTTTATATTTTTTATATATAATTATATATATATATATATATTTTTAAATCACCAATCATCTCTGTTCATTTTCCCATATTCACTGTTCTGCCAAGAACAGGAGATAAAAAAGCAGGGGAGACAGAGCAGGGAGAAGCAGCCTGTGGAACAAACAGTTCTGCTACAGGACTGCTCCACGCCGACCCCTGCCCACATAAGTAGAGTTGTCAGAATAGTATCAAGCTCTGTTGATCTTGAACTTGACAGAGTTTCACTTGAAGGAGCAAAATAACTAATTCAAAAGATTTCTACCAAGCTGTAATATGAAAGTGTAGGTAATAATAGGTTTTCTCGTCCAAAGTATGGTTTTCTGCTTTGTTGCACTTAATCTTGGGTATTTCTGCATATTTTCTAAATTGTAGAATCATAGATGTCAGAGCTGGAAAGGACCTGGGTGCCCCCATCAGGCAGATCCAGAGATGCTGTGGCTCACCTAGGCCATACAGCAGGTGGAGGCGAGGCAGGTGAAGAAGAACTGAGTGTTTTAAGACAGTTTTAAAAAGCCAGATGTTTTAATGACCTGAGATATGATCTGGTGGTTCCCAAATCCTGGTAAGCAGATTCCTCTATAGCTTATTTATTCAGAACCTCTGGGCTGGGACTTGTGAATCTGCACTTTTTAAAAAAAGCTACTCAGATAATTCTTATGCAGCCAGTCTGGCCTAGGCCAGGAACTCGTATTAGTGTGTATTGGCCAACTAGAGCCCACAGGCCAGATCAACTCTACCATTTGTTGTATGGCCCATGAGTTGCGAAGGGTTTCTACATTTTTCAGTGGTTGGGGAAGAGTCAAAAGAAGAATAGAATTTTGTGATTTGTGAAAATTATTTGAAATTTAAATTTCCTTATCCATAAATAAAGCTTTATAGGAATACAGCCACTCTTATTTGTTTACATATTGCTGATTGTTGCTTTCACACTACAATGGCAGCGTTGAGTTATTGCAACAGGGACTGTATGGCCACAGAACCTATAATATTTACCATCTGGCTCTTTATAAACAAGTGTGTTGACCTCTGATACATACTTTTCTCTCCTATTTGCGCTGCAAGCAGCAGTGTCATAAGGGAGATTCCTAAACTTTGAGTACTGTGATGGTCTTGCTTTATGCAGAAGATGCAGCTATGAGAAACTGCATACAAATTAAATATATCTAAACCCAATATTTTAACAATAAAGTAAACAGAAAGATAAACTTGCTATACCAAGTATGGAGGATTCAGCTTTATTTCAGGAGATTTATGTAGATTCGATGTTTATTTCTCTTTGAACAGAAAAAAGATCTCCCATTTTTATACTTGAGGACATAGGATGTAAATATTTTTAAAGGACTGGTGATAGGGTATATTTATTCTGTGTGCAGTATTCAATAACTCAAATTAGTTATGAAATTTCTACTTCACACATAAAATGTCCTTAACAGAAAGCCTTTATACCTACAAAACCGTAGTTAAATTTACTAAAGATACCTACTTTCCCTCAGAATTGTTGGTCTTCTTGCCAACTCAACACTGTACTAATTCAGAATCCTAGTTACCTCCTCTAATTTTTCTTTAACCAAGGTCTGACAATTTCAATTTCCTAATATTTACCTTCTCTTTTTCCTCTTTTCCTTTTCCCTCACCTCAGACATGGAAGCATTTGCTCATTAACCAAGCAGCAGACATTTATGGAGTACCCGCTATGTACCAAGCACCGTACAGGCCCCGATTATGTGATAGGTAGCACCCTCAGTGATCTCTGGACCTAGCTTTCCATTATGACCAAAGTAAGACAAGAGACATGGAAGGCACAGAGTACATTAATTTTTAAAAACCTTGCTGCCTGTCTTCTTCTAAGGCAGGTAGGTGATTTTGTAGAGGCCTGGCCTGGTGGTTTAAGATCCTGGGACATGGGCCAGTGCTTCTTTCAATGTTGCTTAGGCTTTTATGTAGTGTATCCCAGTGGCTCAAATTTCTCACTCACCAGAGAATCCATCCCCCACACCAGTTTCATTCTCTGCCATATTGTCCCTGAATTGCCTCTCAGTCTGGCACAGTAGAAGCTGTAAAGAGGCTCAGAACTTGGCATAATATACTACTCTTTGCTGCATGACCTTTGGTAGGTGGTGTCCCTCTCCTGAGCTTTTGTAAAATGCATTAGATGCTAATAATCCCTCCTTCACCCATGCTTCATGGGAATATTGTGAGATTGAATGAGGAGGTCATTTAAGAGGCTTGGCATTTTCAGAGAGGGAGTTCCTATAGAAACACAGAGCCATACACGTACATCAGAGAGGGGTTTCAGGGAAGTCCTGGGCGCTTTGTGTCTTTGGGAAGCCAACCTATGGAAGAGTCATAGCTCAGCCCTTGACCTACTTCAGCCTGACTCCAGGTCCACTGCCTCTTGTTTTGGGGATTCGGCTTTCCCTGCAGCATAGCCCCCATCAGCCCCCCCAAGGCCAGCATGTCTAGTACAGGAAAAATATTGGTGCAGTGCAGTCTCAGACACTGGGGGTGGTGCGGGAGCGTTCCCAGAATGGTTATGGCTCCTCAGTACCAGCATGGCTTTAATACTGGGGAGTGACTGTCAGATTAAGAAAAAGGAAAGAAGACAGGGGAGGATGGGTGGGAAGGGAGGGATAAGGTGGGGGTAGAAAGGGGGCATTATGATTAGCATGTATAATGTGGTGGGGCACGGGGAGGGCTAGGCTACACACAGAAGACAAGTAGTGATTCTACAGCATCTTACTATGCTGATGGACCGTGACTGTAATGGGGTTTGTGGGGGGGGACTTGGTGATGGGGGGAGTCTAGTAAACATAATGTTCCTCATGTAATTTTAGATTAATGATACCAAAATAAAATAAATAAAAATTTTAAAAAAAGGAAAGAAGAGATGATGAGAGGAAAGGATCTTTTTTAAAAAAATCTGCCAGCAACTATGTTTTGGGAACTCACAGGTTGAGCATTATACTGGAACTGTGGGAGGAAGTGTGTGAGGTTGATTTGTACCCCTTAATGGTTTAAAACTAGTTTCAGGGGTAGGGTGGTAGAGTGCAGGGGGACGGGTTAAAAAAAGAAGCTTGGCGAATAATGAAAGGCACAGACTACAAGTATAATAGTTCAGAAAAGGGAGAGCTTAGAGTAATTGGAAATATATCATAAAAAAAGTAGGATCTCAGGAAATGCAAATTAAAACCACAATGAGATATCACCTCACACCAGTTAGAATGGCCACTATCCAAAAGAAATGTACTGTTTCATTTGCTGGCAAGGATGCAGAGAAAGAGGAACCCTCCTATATTGTTGGTGGGAATGTAAATTGGTGCAGCTGCTCTGGAAAGCAGTATGGAGGTTCCCCAAAAAGCTAAAAATAGAAATAGCATTTAACCCAATAATTCTACTTCTAGGAATTTATCCAAAGAAAACAAAATCCCTTACTCAAAAAAATAATATCCTCCCCTATGTTTATCGCCAGACTGTTTGCAATAACCAAGATACAGAAGCAACCTAAGTGTCCATCAATAGATGAATGGATAAAGATGTAGTACACACGCAGTGGAATATTATTCAGCCATAAAGAGAAAAGAAATCCTCCCGTTTGCAACAACATGGATGGATCTAGAGGGTACTATGCTCAGTGAAATAAGCCAGGTGGAGAAAGACAAGTATCATATAATTTCACTTATTTGTGGAATATAAAAACAAAGCAAAACAGAAGGAACAAAACAGCAGTAGACTCAGACACTGAGAAGTGACTAGTGGTTACCATGGGGGAGGGGGAGGGGAATAAAGCCGCACAATAATTCACAATCACAATACAAGTTGATCACGGGGACTGTTGGACCACTGTTATATACATTTGAAACCAACCTAAGATTGTATATTAATGACACTTTAATAAAAAAAAATAGGACCTCAGTACCAAATTCAAAATAATGCTTATCCCTGTAGGCAGGAGGGGATGTATTTGGAGGGGTGTAGAAAGGAGCAGTGTTGGTAAGGCATTATTTCTTAGGTCATCTGATGGTGCACATATGTTTGTGTTGTCATTCTTTAGAAATTTTTATGTCTTATACTTAAATGATCCATTTTTATTTGTTTTTGTTTTTTTTATTGAGGTATGTAATTCACAAGCTAGAAAACTGACCATTTTAGAGAGTACATTTCATTGGGATTTTTTTGTTCACAGTTGTGCAACCATCACCATTATCTAATTTCAGGACATTTTTGTCCCCCCAGAGAGACCCCTTAGCAGTGACTCCCTGTTCCCATCTCCATCCAGCCTCAGGCAACCACTAGCCAGCGATCTTCCAGAGATTTGCCTCTTCTGTACATTGCATATAAATAGAAGGATACAATACCTGGCTTTTTGTGTCTGAATTCTCCCCAAGATTTTCAGGGTTCACTGGGCTGTAGCATGTATGAATACTGTAATGCATATACTTTATTTCTTCTTTCTTTCCATCTTCCCTGCTTTCCTCCCTCTCTCTCTCTTCCTTCCTTTCCTCCTTGTTTTCCCCAGATGTTCTTTTTTTTTCATTAATCTACAATTACATGAGGAACATTATGTTTACTAGTCTCCCCCCTTCACCAAGTCCCCCCCACATACCCCTTCACAGTCACTGTCCATCAGCGTAGTAAGATGCTGTAAAATCACTACTTGTCTTCTCTGTGTTGCACAGCCCTCACTGTGCCCCCCCAACACTATACATGTTAATCATAATGCCCCCTTTCTTTTTCCCTGCCCTTATCCCTCCCTTCCCACCCATCCTCCCCAGTCCCTTTCCCTTTGGTAACTGTCAGTCCATTCTTGGGTTCTGTGATTCTGCCACTGTTTTGTTCCTTCAGTTTTTTCTTTGTTCTTATCCTCCACATATGAGTGAAATCATTTGGTACTTGTCTTTCTCCACCTGGCTTATTTCACTGAGCATAATACCCTCTAGCTTCATCCATGTTGTTGCAAATGGTAGGATTTGCTTTCTTCTTATGGCTGAATAATATTCCATTGTGTATATGTACCACATCTTCTTTATCCATTCATCTACTGATGGACACTTAGGTTGCTTCCATTTCTTGGCTATTGTAAATAGTGCTGTGATAAACATACGGGTGAATCTGTTTTTCAAACTGGGCTGCTGTATTCTCAGGATAAATTCCTAGGAGCGGTATTCCTGGGTCAAATGGTATTTCTGTTTTGAGCTTTCTGAGGAACCTCCATATTGCTTTCCACAATGGTTGAACTAATTTGCATTCCCACCAGCAGTGTAGGAGGGTTCCCCTCTCTCCACAACTTTGCCAACATTTGTTGTTGTTTGTCTTTTCGATGGTGGCGATCCTTACTGGTGTGAGGTGATATCTCATTGTGGTTTTAATTTGCATTTCTCTGTTGGCAAGCGATGTGGAGCATCTTTTCATGTGTCTGTTGGCTGTCTGAGTTTCTTTTTTGGACCCAGATGTTTTCATTTTTCAGAAAACTCCTCAAAGCATTCTGAAGTCCATAATGGGTTAGGAACCACTTTTAGCCATTATGATACTTAATTCTATTATTTGGCTTGGAATAAAGCTGATTCAAAAAAATTTGTCAGTAACACCTTACTGGGCACTCCTCAGGTAATAATGTACATATGTGTTTTTTATTGTGGTAAAATATATATATAACATAAAATTGACCATTTCAGCCATTTTTTAAGTGCACATTTCAATGGTATTAAATACATCTACCATGTTGTACAGTAATCTTCACTGTCCATTTCCAGAACTTTTTCATCATCCCAAACAGAAACTTATACTATTAAGTAATAACTCTCTACTTCCCTGCCTCAAGCTCCTGGTAACTCTGATCTACTTTCCATTGCTGTGAATGTGCCTATACTAGGTACCTCATATAAATGGAATAATGTAACATTTGTCCTTTCATGTCTGTCTTATTTCACTTAGTATAATGTTTTCAAGCCTCATCTGTGTTGAGGCATATATCAGAATTTCATTCCTTTTAAAGACTGAATAATATCCATTATATGGACATACTGTGTTTTGTTTATTCATCAGTTGATGGACATTTTGATGGTTTCTACTCTTACTCTATTTTGAATAATGCTTTTATGAACTATTGTGTGTAAGTTTTTGTGTGAACATCTGCTTTCAGTTCTCTGGGTGTATACCTAGGAGTGGAATTGCTGGGTCATATGGCAAGTCTGTGCTTTAACTTTTAAGGACCTGCCAGACTGTTTTCCAAAGTGTTTGAACCATTTTGCTATCATTCCCCCTAGAAATATGTGAGGGCTCCTGTTTCTTTACATCCTTGTCATCACTTACTTTCCTTCTTTTTTTTCCCTACGGAGCATGAAGTGGTATCTCACTGTGGGTTTATTTTGCATTTCCCTAGTGACTAATGTTGAACATCTTTCATGTGCTTATTGGCCTTTTGTGTATCTGCTTTGGAGAAATGTCTGTTCAAATTCTTGCTCATTTTTAAATTGGATTATTTGTCTTTTTACCGTTGAGCTGTAAGAGTTCTTTGTCTAATCTGGCTGCTGTACCTTATTAGATGCATGCTTTGCAAATATTTTCTTCCATTCTGTGGGTTGTCTTCGCACTTTCTTGATAATGTCATTTGTTTGCACAAAAGTTTTGAGTTTTGACGACGTCCAGTTTATCTATTGTTTTTCTTTGGTTGCTTGTACTTTAGGTGTCACACCTCTGACACATTGCCTAATCCAGAGATGTGAAGATTTACTTCTATGTTTTCTTCTAAGAGTATCATAGCTTTAGCTACACTTTTAAGTCTTTAATCCATTTTGAGTTAATTTTTGTATGGGGTATGAGGTAGAGGTCCAGATTCATTCTTTTGCTTGTGGTTATTAAGTTGTCCCAGCACCATTTACTGACTGTTCTTTCCCTCTTTAAATTGTCTTGGCACCCTTGTTGAAAATCAGTTGAACGTAAATGTGTAGGTTTATTTCTGGACTCTCAATTTTATCCTGTTGGTATATATGGCTATCTTTATGTTTGTACCACATAGTCTTGATTGCTATAGCTTTGTAATAAGCTTTGAAATGGGAAGTGTGTGTCTTCAATTTTGTTCTTATTTTTCAAGCTTGTGTTGGTTATTTTGGTTCCCTTGCATTTCTATATGAATTTTAGGATCAACTTGTTAATTTCTGCCCAAAAAGGCAACTGAAATTTTTATAGAGATTGCATTGAATCTGTAGATCAGTTTGGAGAGTATTGCCCTCTTATCAATATTAATAATATTGTTATAATATTATTATATTAGTAATATTGCCCTCCTAATCCATGTGCACAAGATGTCTTCCCATTTATTTAGGTCTTCCTTAATTTCTTTCAATGATGTTTTATAATTTTCAGTACAAGTCTTGTACTTTTTTTTTTTAATCACTATTTAACAACTTTATTGAAAAAATATATTCAGATTTCCAATCTGGGAATTGCAATACATCTCCTTCCCTTGCTTCAAGGTGAGTGTGACAAGCAGGAATTGCACAGCACAGGTATGAGGAGCTCTCATTGAACTTTTTTTTTTTTTTTTGAGAGGGCATCTCTCATATTTATTAATCAAATAGTTGTTAACAACAATAAAATTCTGTATAGGGGACTCAATGCACAATCATTAATCAACCCCAAGTCTAATTCTCAACAGTCTCCAATCTTCTGAAGCATAACGAACAAGTTCTTACATGGTGAACAAGTTCTTACATAGTGAATAAGTTCTTACATGGTGAACAGTACAAGGACAGTCATATCACAGAAACTTTCGGTTTTGATCACGCATCCTGAACTATAAACAATCAAGTCAGATATGATTATTCGTTTGATTTTTATACTTGATTTATATGTGAGTCCCACATTTCTCCCTTATTATTATTATTATTATTTTTTTAATGAAATGCTGAAGTGGTAGGTAGATGCAAGATAAAGGTTCTAACATAATTTAGTGCTGTAAGAGGGCAAATGTAGATGATCAGGTCTGTGGCTATAGACTAAGTATTAATCCAAGCTAGATAAGGGCATCAAAACATCCACGAATGCAGATTTCTCTCAAAACAGGGGGGGTGAGGTTCTAAGCCTCACCTCTGTTGATCCCCAATTTCTCACCTGATTGCCCCCCTGCGGCTGTGCCTGTCTTAGGTTGTTCCTCCCTTGAGGAATCTTACCCGTCTCTGGCTAACCAGTCATCTTCCGGGGCCATACAGGGAAATGTAAAGTTGGTAAGTGAGAGAGAAGCAATATTATTTGAAAAGGTTAGCTTTTTAATTCTTTGCAGATTTATGCCCTGTGGCTTCTATGCCCAGCATTTGTCTTGAGGTATCTTTACCACTTGGAAGAATTATGATACTCGGTAATTTTCTATATGAGGCACGAATTCTACTAAAGGGTTGTAATTAGGAAGGAAGAAGAAAAGCTATAGAAGTAGCGCAAGTCTTGTACTTTTGTTAAATTTATTCCTAGGTATTTTATTTTCTTTTGGATGCTCTTGTAAATGGAGTTATTTTCTTAATTTTCCTTTCAGATTGTTTATTGCTAGTGTATAGATTTACAGCTGATTTTTGTATATTGATCTTGTATCTTGAAATCTGAGTTGTTTATGAGCTCTCATAGTTTCATGTGTATATATTCCTTAGGGTTTTCCATATGCAAGATAATTTCATCTGCAAATAGAAATAGTTTTACTTGCACAATTGCCTTTTCTAGACTATCCAGTACAATATTGAATAGAAGTAGTGAGAGTGCAAGAAAAGATACATAGACTGGTGGAACAGAATAGAGAGCCCAGAAATAAACTCATGCCTATGTGGTCAACTAATATATGACAAAGGAGGCAAGATGATACAATGGGGGAAAGACAGTCTTCAGTTGATGGTGTTGGGAAAACTGAACAGCTACATGCAAAAGAATGAAACTGGATCACTGTCTTATACCATTACATAAAAACAAATTAAAAATGGACTGAAGACCTAAATATAAGACCTGAAACCATAAAACTACTAGAAGAAAACATAGGCAGTAAACTCAAACATTAGCCTTACTAATTTTTTTCTGGCTATGTCTCCCCAGGCAAGGAAAACAAAACCAAAAATAAACAAGTAGGACTACATCAAACCAAAAAGCTTCTACATAGTTAAGAAACCCAACAAAATGAAAAGGCAACCTGCTATATGGGAGAATGTATTTGCAAATGATATATCTGATAAAGAGCTAAATTCAAAATACATAAAGAACTCATACAACTCAACACCAAATAAACCAAATAATCCAATTAAAAGGACAGAGGACCTGAACAGATATTTTTCCAAAGAAGACATACAGATGGCCAACAGGGGCATGAAAAGATGCTCAGCATCAGTAAGCATGAGGGAAATGTAAATCAAAACCACAATGAAATATCATCACACCAGTTAGAATAGCTAATACAACAAGACAAGAAATAACAAGTGTTGGTGAGGATAAAGAGAACCCTCCTACACTGCTGGTGGGAATGTAAATTGGTGATTATGAAAAGCAGTATGGAGGTTTCTCAAAAAACTAAAAATAGAAATACTATACCACCCAGCAATTCCTCTTCTGGGAATTTACCCAATGAAAACAAAATCACTAATCCAAAAATATATATCTACTCCTATGTTTATTGCAGCACTATTTACAGTAGCCAAAATATGGAAAAATCTAAATGTCTATCAATAAATGGATGTATAAAGAAGATGTGGTATATATATATACAATGCAGTACTACTCAGCCATAAGAAAAGAATGAAATCTTGCCATTTATGGCAACATGGGTGGACCTAAAGGATATTATGCTAAGTGAACTAAGTCAGACAAAGACAAATACCATATGATTTCACTTATATATGGAATTTAAAGAACAAATGAATAAACAACAGACGCAGCCTCATTAACACAGAGAACAGACTGGTGCTGGTGGTTGCCATAGTGAAAGGGGGTGGAGGAATAGTTGAAATAGATGAAAGGAGAGAAAATTTGTGATTATGTTTGATGTCTTGATCTGGGCAATGGTTATATGAGTGTATACATGTCAAAATTCATCAAGCTGTACACTAAGATTTTTGCATTTTATTGTATATCTAGCAATATAAAAAACAATTAGAAAAAAAAAAGAAGTGGTGAGGGTAGACCTTTGTCTTGTTCCTGATCTTAGGGATAAAGCTTTTCATCTTTTATCATTAAGTATGGTATTAGCTGTGGATTTTTCGTAGATGCCCTTCCTGTAACAGATTACGGAAGTTATCTTCTATTTCTAGTTTGTTGAGTGTTTTTATTATGAAAGTGTGCTGGATTTTGTCAAATGCTTTTTCTGCATCTCTTGAGATTATCATGTGATTATCATCCTTTATTTTATTAATATGTTGTATTACATTGATTTATTTTCATATGTCAAACCATCTTTACTTGCCGGGACAAATCCCACTTCGTCTTAGTGTATAATCCTTTTCATATGCTGCTGGAATCAGTCTGCTGGTATTTTGTTGAGGTTTTTGTGTCTGTATTTGTAAGGGATATCACTCTGTAGTTTTCTTTTCTTGTGATGTGTTTGTCTGATTTTGTATTAAGGTAATACTGGCCTTGCAGAATGAGTTGGCTACTCTGCCCTTTTCTTCTGTATTTTGGAAGAGATCCATGAAGGATTGATATTAATTCTTCTTTACACATTTGATAGAGTTCATAAGTGAAGCCATATGGTCCTGGGATTTTCTTTGTGGGGGTTCATTTTTTTAATGCAAGTTGCAGAAGTGTACTTATAGTACAATCCCATTTGACAGAGAGAGAGAGAGGGAGTCTTTTTAAGGCTATATCTGTGTGCTTGTATTTGCACAAAAAAGTTCTGAAAAGATATACAAGCAGCAAAGGTTATCTTTGAGTAATAAGGTGGAGCTTATGTCTTCTGTTCCTTTCTTTTAATATATATAATTATGCATGTGTATTGCTTTAAATTAAAAAAAAACCAACCACCTACTTAAAAGGGCTAGAATTTGACCATTTGCTCTTTCACCTGCACAGTCTGATGCTAGGGCTGTTATGTCCTTACCACAGCCTTGTCTCCTTAGAAACTCAGTTTGGTAGGTCCCTGCATCTCTCTCCAGCTTCACAGTCTGCTGCTCCCCCTCCTCTGTTTTATCTTCCATCAATACTGAATTACTTGTCAATTCCTTGAAAAAAATCTGCGATTCTATGCCACTGTGCTTTTGCATATTCTGTGCTATTCCCTGTCCCCACCAACATTACCCCCTTTATATGCCTAACTAATGACTCATAATCTCTATTTATCCTTTAAAACCCTTCCAAATATTAGTTGCCTTCCCTTGTGAACACCCCCGAGCTCACTCTTCACCCTTCCATTCATCACAACCCCTCCTGCTGCTTCTCATATATGACACGAATTTTTGTTGTTGAACTTTGTATTTACCCTGCACCATAATTACTGGTTCACATAGTACGTCTTGCCTAAAAGTGCAGTTTTACTCAATTTTATATCCCAGGAGCTTAGCATAATGCTTGGCACAAAACAGATGCTCAAAAATATTTTAATTGAATTGAGCTCATGAGACAAGAAAAGGCATTCTGGGTAGGATGTGTAATGAGAGCAAAGGCCAAAGTTATGAATTACTATAACATGTACTAACTTGGCAAGGCAGGAAGAATCATGCTGGGAAATAGGGTTGAATGATTTTGGCAAGGCTGATAATAGAGGCTTTTAAAAGCCAGATAGAATAGACTTGGTGGGTTAATGGTGGAATGAAGAACTCTCACTGACTTCCAGTCTGCTCAGATCTCTCTTCACAGCAGGCTTACCCTGACCACCTCTTTTAAAACTGGAGCTCTCCCCTCACGGATCCCCTAACCTCAGCACTCTAGGTCTCCCTTTCCCTGATCTTCCTCCTTTTTCCAGAGCACTTATCACATCCTATATAATTTGCTTTATTCACTATGTTTTTTTATTTGTTGTCTGTCTTCTCCATTAGAATATACACTCCTCCAACCAGGGTAGCCTTGTTCACTGATGTTTCCAAGCACCTAAAACATTGCCTGGCACCTAGTAGGCATTCAGTAAACATCTGTTGAGTGAATTAATTGCAAATGAATGTACTTCAGTATCTTATCTTGTACTTCAGTATCTTAGGTGTAATTCAAATGGCTTGTTTCCGAAAGAAACAGCTTTATCTGTAAAACTGCTGAGAGTGCCCGCTACGCTACGTGTAATATAATCTGGAGTAGGGCAGTGGGGAGGGAGGGGAGGGAAAAAGAGATCTTTTGCCTTAAGGTTTCTTGCCTAAGAAGCCAAATTGAGGAGTAAAAATTGTAAGTACATTTGTGTTTGTTTCTTGCCTAGAAGAATGTTGTTTTTTGTGATGATTAATTCCCATGCTCTAATCATTTCTCTTTTTCTTTCTCTACAGACCTTTGTAGTATTAAACAGAGGGAAAACTCTCTTCAGATTTAGTGCCACGCCTGCCTTGTACATTTTAAGTCCTTTTAACCTGATAAGAAGAATAGCTATTAAAATTTTGATACATTCATATCCTTTTCTGTAAATTGAGTGCAACAATTATGTGGTCACTGGTGTCTGTTTCTGAATTTTAACAACTGAATTGCATATCAAGTATTTTATCAATAGTGTAGTTGACTACCCCACCAGTCAAAAGTTTAAGGGTGAATTTCTGCCAAATCCTGAGCTGAGCTTCAGCAAATTCTTTTTCCTTCGGATAATATCATGGGAGTCTGGAGTTTTGTTGGTATCATTAAGAGAGACAAATGAAGATGGTAATCATTTACTGAAGTCTTACTTTTTAAAGTGCTCAGACTTTAGTAATGTCATCCTGAGGCAAATTACTTAGTTCTTTAGCATACTAAAGTCCAATATTAGAATTTTTTGAAAGCTATTTCTTGAGTTACAAATAGTTGAACAAATGCTTTAGAGATCTGTCTTGAATATTTTTGTTTCTTGAGCAGTGAGCTTAGAAAGTATCTGAAATAGTTTCTTAAATTAAATGGCCTCCTTACAGAGGTTTAGGTCTAGACTGCAGGATTGCAGTGAATCTTTTCTGGTATTTTTACTCCCCTTAAACAGAAAATGCCAATTTATTCACATGGCCTGACTTTTATATCTTATTAATATAGGAGAGCATATGACAGACATAAAATTATGTGATGGGTTTAGCAACTTTATGTAGTGATTTTAAACTTTCATGGCTGGTATTTAATTTGACAGTATTTAGTCTCATGCTTCAAAGGATATTGTATCTTCCAAGTAAGATGAGGAAACCAGCAATTTCCACTTGGTAAATTGGTTTGCAAAGTTTTTGCCACATTTTATTAACTCTTAAGAATTGAGCAACCTGGTTCTGAAATCTGAAGGCTTACAAAGAAAAATAATTCATAATAGACTTCTCTTTGGTCGGATCAGAAGTGGTGTTTTTTTTTCTCTTCTAACAAGAACGTCCCTGAAGAAAAATCCAGCTGCAATGAAGAAAAATGCAGCTATGAGGAATATATTTTTTCTTTTTAAGACTCCACAAGTAGAAAGAAGATGGTGAATGCCATTAGCAAGAGAGAGTGAGTTAGCAAATGAGATACAGCTTCTGTGCTTGTTAAAGTGACAGGTTGAGTTTGAGTAATTCCTGTTGACCTAAAGCAGTTTAATTATTCTCAGTAGACAAGAACAGAAAAGCACTGAGAAAGATCCTGGATGGAACTGAAGTGGCAACAAAATGGTTTGCATCCATAAACATTCCTGGGCACTTCCAGAACGGTCGGGTGAATTCGCCTCTTACTTAATCCTTATGAGCAGTGGGTCAGATGTCCTCGGAATCCTTACTCAGCAAGACACAGCTGGTTTCCCAAACCTGACAAATTCTGCACTTACTGGCTATTGCCTTGCTCTCTAAGGACTGTTTGGAAGACTAGGGGGAAAAATGAAAAAAGTGAACCATTAATCATGTGTAGATTTTCAAAGAACTAGTTATGTGAGATCATTAACAATAAGTGAGTGCTGGATAATATAGATTGGATTTCACTGATCATCTCACCTGATGACTGGGCAGCTGGTAGACTGGTAGATATCTGGCTTCTGTGCACAAAGGTGTTTTAGAGGCTTATTCCACAGCTGAGATAACAGTGATAGGAGGGGAAAGTGTCTTATCCAGAAGAGTAGAACAGTGACAGCCCTTTCGGAAAAAAGAGAGCGGCCAACCAGCCCTGTCCACCCGCAGTTCGTTCTCTGCGGAGGTGTGGACCCTGCAGTGGCAGCAGTGGCAGCGGTGGCGAGCAGTTCCCATTATCACCTCGCCTTTCCTCCTCTTTGTGCTTCGTTTCCGCTCAGGTTACCAATTTAATTCTCATGCTACCCAATGTGAAATACGTTTGCTTTCTGAGGGAAAAACAGGCCAGAGTTTGTATGTTCTCCCTTGACTCTTTTCTACAGTATTTAGCATGATCATTATGTGCACTATTTTGACCAACTGTGTATTCATGACTTTTAGTAACCCTCCTGAGTGGTCGAAGAATGTGGAGTAAGTAGCTCGTTTATGTGTCTGCTTGCTTATTTTGAAGATTTTTGGTTGCTGAATCTTGCTTTACACAGTTTATCCATGGGGGAAAAAAACAAGTCGTTATTGCCTACTGTGTTTCACAGAGAGGGGTGAGGATCGGTGTGGAATTTAGGAGGTCTCCTTAGACGTCGGTTCTGAAAAGAGGAAGCGTGCTCTGGGAGTTCCGCTCCTTCACCTCCACCCTCTCATGTGCCCTCTGCCTCTGACTTGCTGCCCGTCACCATCTTGTACCCTCAGGTCCTGACGATGCTGCCATCTTCTCCAACATTAGGTTTCCCTTTCTTTTTGACTCGTTTAGAGTTATAAATAGCTCTGGGAAGGCCTCCTGTGACTCAAAAGTATCATATACTAGATGGCAGTATGGTTAATTCTTTGTAATACCCATCAGGACCGGGTACCACATTCCAGAGTTCTTGGTTTGTACATTTAATTCAAAGCATGCCTTTCTCTTCCTCACTTCCTTTCTGCTGCGCTGGCTGTACCCTTTCTGTTTTGTCTCTGTTAGTTGAAGCCACACGTCAGGCAAGTGTTATCTTAAAAGATTCATTTAATGTTTCTGTCTATCTAGAAATTACCTCAAGCTGTCCATCTCTTTGACAGGTACACGTTCACAGGGATTTATACATTCGAATCACTAGTGAAAATCATCGCAAGAGGTTTCTGCATAGATGGCTTTACTTTTTTACGGGATCCATGGAACTGGTTAGATTTCAGTGTCATCATGATGGCGTAAGTTCTCTGCTTGCTTTGTTGGTATTTTGGGTGTGATTGTGTGTGGTTGTACTTTTGGGTGTATTTATATGACAGTGTTTGTGAGTTTGTGGGCAGAATTGTATGAGGAGTTAATGTATAACCATGGAAGGCCATGTGCTCTTATCCCTATGAGTCTCTCTTGGAAGGGTCTCTTGTGGTTCAGACAATGACAGTGTGTTTATATGGGAGAAAGTAAGCAGGCACTTTATAGCTGGGAGAGAAAGTAAGAAGTGGTTTCCCATTGACAGTCCCTCGTATTTTTTTTCCCCCTTACAACACTGACCAATGTTTGCACATTTATCACTAAGGGTCTTGGTGAAGACTTGAAATTTTTTAGGTGTAAACCTTAAACAGAAAATCAATTTCCTTGGTATATCACATGTAATTTCAGGAGGCTGGTCAGATGTTGCAGACTGCAGAGCACATTTTCAGGGTATCCAAACTGGTCATTTCCTAAAGAATTACTGACCAGAACTTCATACTATTGCTAGAAAACTGTGTAACTCCACACTGGTATGCTAGCTTCTCTTGGTAATATGTGTTTAAACAGTGAAACTGTATCTCGTTGGGAAGCTTAGCCAATGGTAGGAGAGTTACAGCAGATCTGTTTTTCTTCTCAGATTGGGAACATGCTCAGGTTGGTAAGGGGTAAGGGTGTGGTAGAGATGGTGTGTGCACGCAGATGTGTAAGAGACTGAGAGCATTTGTAAATGTATGGGTCTGAGCATAAGAGAGAGAGATGTATTTAACTGTAAAATGTGAAAGAATGATACATGTTGGATATTTGAAACTGGAACTTCCACTTTTTGTTATACTAGGGCAATTTCTAGCTTTCCAGCATTATGAATACACACTGGTGTTCATTTAAAATTTGCGTCCTTGCTAGGCACAGAGCTGGTGATTAGATGGGACTTGACATAGTATTTGCTCTGATCCCATGATCTGGATTTTCCTGAGCCCTGCTTTTGTGTGTCACAGTCTAAAGCTCCATCTATAGGCATGACTGCAAAGATATGCATACAGCTCTTTGAATAAGTCATGTTGATACAGACATTTAGACATTTCTTGCCATTATCAACTAGGGAGCTATTTTAATGTAGATTTGTCTTCATGGGGCTCCTGCTGCAGAAATTTGTCTCCTTTTCCTAAGAAATTATTCACAAAACTTGGGGACATATGCCTTTGATACCTCCTGGCCTTCCTATTTACTAAAAAAGTGAGTGGACTGAGTGTAGTCATTCTGACTGGGATCTGCACATAATGATGCTAATTAAGAATAAGCCCCAGGAACCTCCTGGTGTATCAGTTCCTTCAAATATACCTTTGAATTTTCCTTGCCCAAATGAAAAAAAAATGTGTTTCCTTAAATGTTTATATTTTGAAGACTTTCTTTTTCAAGAAAAAAATGAAATCATAGATTGTGTGTAAGACCCTTTCTTCCCCCCAATCTCAACCCCTCGCCCAGTGGTACCATTACAAGTTAACTTTGGTTTGATTCTGCAGGTATATAACAGAGTTTGTAAACCTAGGCAATGTTTCAGCTCTACGCACTTTCAGGGTACTGAGGGCTTTGAAAACTATTTCGGTAATCCCAGGTAAGATGGCCCGGGGTTGGTGTTAGGTGTTGGGTTAGGGCCCTGACGTGACGTATTGTACTTTTTGTTTTGTTGTGGTTTTGTTTTTTTCCTTTGGTGTTTGTGCTTGTGTCTGTGTTTGTCATTTGTGTCTGTGTGTGGCCTCCCTTACTACAGATATGTGACAGAGTTTGTGGACCTGGGCAATGTCTCAGCGCTGAGAACATTCAGGGTTCTCCGAGCTTTGAAAACTATCTCTGTAATTCCAGGTGAGAAAATTTAAACATGAGACTGACTTTGCCTCATCTCCTCTTTCTCCTCCATTCATTTGTCCACCACATTCTAAAGTGGCACCGGCATCGTTGATATGGCCTTGCATTTCCGCATGTTTTTCCTGGGAGGCATTCTCTGGAGTGGCCTTTTGGTCCTTACACAGTTTCTGTCACAATGCTTGCCAGGCATGCAGCCCCCATTCCATCCATGCTTTGAAAAAGCACGTGCTTAAGAATCACTTGGATCCTGAAAAAATCGTCACAGAGCTAGCTGTCTCTGGATGTCAATCATTTGCTTCCTGGCCCCATGGAATTACAGTAATTTTAACATTCACCATCATTCCATTGCTTGTGATTTGTAGGCCTCCTATCGCATGGTTTGCTGATGGGGTGATATTCCAAGAGTTGTACTTCTATTGTTACTGTGTTAATGGAATTATTTAATCACAGAAGAGAACTACCCAGTTAACTAATCCAGCATTATAGACAAATTTAAGAGCCTTGGAGTTAGTGAACTGAACTTTAAAATAATTGTCTATCACATACTATTGCTGTCTGCTTCACTGGAATAACAACCAGTAGACATCTAATACACATATATTCAGAGACCATTCTCAAACATAAATTCCAACAAAAGCTTATGCAGGTGCTGTTAAAAAAAAATCAAAGGTAAGGTAAGATACATCGAAATGTATGGGCAAACAAAATACAGAATGTGAGGAAAAAAGGAATCACTGGGTGGTTGGAGGTAGTTGATTGACAGTCTCTTTATTTTTGCCATTTTCTTTTTTGTTCTGGCTGAACTACCCCAGTGGTTCTTAACCTTTTGAAGGTTTTGGATCCCTTTGAGAATCAGATGAAAGTTCACAGACACCCCTGAAGCCCTTCTGTGGACCCTAGGTTAAGCTCCCTTAATTTAACTTAAGTCCTTGCTGCTGGGTAATACCTATTTTTCTAAAGACCGGTCTTAAAATCTGGAAGGAAAGATATTTTAGTTAGTCTTGCACGTCTATGATACAGTGTTAGCAGAAACATGGCAGAAGTCAAGACTATATTGTTGCTTATTGGACTCGGTTTTATTCAGGCCTTTTCAGGGAAGACTCCAGAGAGACCAGGCTTTTCAGTGCAGTTTTGTAGAAACAGGGACATGAAGAACAGGAGCATCCTATTCCTGACATCATGTGGCTCTTCTCCTTGTGTTTGACTCAGAAATATTCCTCATTTCTCTTTTTCAACATTATATAAACATCAGATGCAGAGCACAGAGGTAGAATCCTGGAGTGGGCAGACTTGGAATGTGGTTTACTGAGTATCTTAAGGAAGGTAAACCTCAGTTTCTCATCTACAGATTTGGCCATAAGTAGACCAGTAAATTAGGGCCCTACTAAAATGAACTCCTCTATTTTTGGCAATGGTAGCTTTCTCCTCATTAATGAGAGGCTGGGTGTCAATTGGAGAATATTCTTCCTGGCAAAAACTATATCAACCCTGACTTACCAAGATTTAGTTCCGAAGCCATTTTAAAATCTGTTTGACAGAAAACCCAGCTCATTCTCCAGGCAGCTCATGCAGCTCGGACGGGGGCCTAACCCGCAGGCAGGCCTTGTCTTATTTGTTAAGGCATCTGGAGCACCAAATCTTTACTTTAATTTTTCCTTTAGTGTCTTTCCTCTTCTGGCCTCTTTTAAACACGATCCCATGTTTTCTGCTCACTTCCCCCAGCGTACTCCACAAGGCATCTGTCTCTTTATGTTCTTGTGATCTCAGAACTTCTCTTCCAGAATTAAATTGGAAAGCTGCGTTCTGTTCACTAACTAGGGCAGCAGATGCTCTCTCTGGTCTAGCTCTTAGCTTCTGTCTCTGCTCTATGGTTACCTTCTGACCACAGCATTTCTGCAAGATAACTCTTGACTGATGTCACTAATATTTATCCTTAATACTCCAGTACTATATATGGTTTATACTTATATAAACTATTAAACTATGTATTTATAAATACAGCATCTGGCCTATAGTAGTGCTCCAAAAATTGATTTTAGTAATTGCAAGTATTATTATAAAGAAGAAACCTAAAGCCAAAGAAAGGGCTTGTATCAAGATTTAGACATCAGCTTCACAGTTTGAAATAGATTCCTGGATTTCTATTTCTAGAAGCATCCCCAAATGAGCTGGCTTTGAGAAGTAAACTGGGATAGAAAACTTTAAGAGATAAGCAAATAATAGGTCACTATCACTAAGTGATATAATTGGTACTTGAATTAAAGCATGACTTTCAATCCCAAGTCCTTTTGCTCTCCATTCTGCTTACAGAGGGCTGTTGTCCTGTTCCTACCTGCCTGTTACCAAGGTCACCTTCTAAGGTGGGAGCAGCAGTGTATGAGTCAGGAGACCTGGGTCATCTCTTGATTGGAAATCTGAGTCATTTGGACTCCACTGTTGTAGAGTGGGCCATCGTTCTATGTTAGTAACTAACTCTTACTTTTGCATATCAAGTTTTCTGAAGGGTCACTGGAGTGGAACTATTGCTCTCCTTGCCTTCTCCTTTTCTTACTTTGATTCTGGGCTTTTGCCAGAGCTGCCTAGATCAGAAGTGAGAGCAACCAAAAAATCGACGTGGAGCCTGCAAGATCTCACCAAGCTCTCGGCTCCTTTGTAAGAGCTCCCCCTGTCCTCGAGCACTCACCCGGCCCTCCCGGGCTCGTGCTGCCCTCCCTTTTGGCATCTTTGGGAGATACTCTGAATGTGTCAGGGCTGCCAGGACTCTCAGAAAATTGGATCCTACAGTGCATCAGGCTTCAGGCTTCTGTATGAGGAATGCTTTGATTTAGAGCCTTCTTGGAGCTTAGAAAAGACCAGAGCCACATTCTGACCCTTTTTATTTGCCAACTCAATACCTAGATGCATATCATTCAGTTTCCCTTTTGCTTCAGACATCTTGACTTAACAATGCATACAGACTTTGTGCTAAAAGGGTCAGTAATAGGAAGAGACCCTTTCTACATTTTCTTTAGTCTGGAATTTGCCAGATTCAACTTGACACTGAAGTATTCTGTGTAGAAATTCATATGCCTTAAAACTTTGTTTTCAGTTTATACTTACCTGGAGTCTGGGTACAAAAATGAATTTCCAAGTGACTTTGTCAGAAGTGTCATCTTCTGCACACTTTGCCCCTGTGCCATAGGACTAGCATGCCTGAAGGTAATGTGGGCATCTCAAAGCAGGAGTCTCAGTTTTCCTTAAGACTAGCACTTAATGGCGTAAATAAAATGAGTTGAGAGGAACTCACTTGCCAGTTGCTTTACTTTTCCATCATCATTTGTTAGATATTCGCCCCCAAAACAATACTTTTCATCTATTCATCAACACTGACTAGATACCATTTTACTCTCTTTAGAGTTGTGATTCCTCAGTTATTTTGCTCTTGGATTTTTTTATTTCTCTGCTTTCATTTCTCTTACTTTCTCTCTTTACCCGTGGAGTCAGATAAGAAGCAGGGAAGGTCCCAAGCCCATCTCCTTCCCACTCCAGCATTGTCTTTAAATGTATGCATTATGACTATGGCACTTTTTGCTGCATAGTGAAGGGGTATAGAAAGTGTTTTTAGACTATATTCAGACTTGTTTCTTTTAAAATATTCTAGTTATTAATCCAGTTGCTTTTATTTCTTCTTTTTCCACATTGCTTCTCAGAAAAGATAGCTGAGTTTAAAACAGCCGTCCCAAGTGGGAAAACACTGGAGGCTCACAGGATCCCACTGACCGACCTTTGAGAGCTAGTTTAGTTTTGGTCAGACTTTGTAATATGAATCTCGTCTTGAGTAAATAAATCTATGGCCTACAAATCTCTCCCAAATTATTCTTGATCTGAAGAATCTTCAAAAACTATCATTGTGTGGATGGAATCTGCAGAAGGAAAAGCTGACCTGGCATGACTTTACCCCAGGACTTGTCTGGACCAAGTCAGACTTGGAGAACTGGGGACCTGTTCTTTCCCCTGGGGTGAGAACTGTTTGTTACTGCTCCTGAAGCCTGTTCCAATGTTAATTTTGTAAGAGAATTAGCTCACATCGCTTCAAACCAGTGAGGTTTCTCAACCTGAGCCACAAACTAGGAAATATAAATTGACTTTTTATTTATAATCTAGTGTCACCATGGTGGTAGATTTTGATCCCAGTATTCATGGCTGATTTCTCTAGACTTAACACATAAGCAGGCTTTGTTCATTTGTTTAAGGGATTTCTGGCCATTATAAAGGGGGACAGAAGTTTCAGAAGTGCCTTTGAATGTAGAGTGGCGTTCTGTGACAGTGGCCTCACCTGCTTCTCAGCATTCCTTAAATGTCCAACTTCCTTTCTGGTAGCTCACCTTTCTGTACACTGAGTCCAGCTGTCTTTTCTTGATCTGTAGTAAGTGTATTAACTGCTTCTGCTCAGATAGATCCCAATGCTAGTTAATGTAGCCTTTTCCAAGAGTTCTCATTGTCCAATTTGCCCCCACAGGGCTTCTGTTGCACACTCTGTTGTGTAGGAGTAGTTTGAAGGAGCATTCTGCTCTGTTTTGGATAATCAGTTTTTAGTCAGTACCTTGCTTGTTCTAGTTTGTGGTGTTGTGAGTCAATAGAAGAAGGACAGCTTCTCCTCACAGCCGGAACAGTGGCATTCTCCATCCTTGTACACAACAGGTCAGGAATTCTACCAGCAACTTCGTAATCTTTGTGGCCCTGTGTTGGTGGTGGCAGGAAGCACTTTCACTTGGCTGAGTTTACTAGTACCTGGCAGCCACTGCTGGCAAAACTGTAGAGCTTGAGCTTAAGAATTCCATTATACAAAAAGGCCAGCAGGTACATAAAAGATGCAACATCACTACTCTTCAGGGAAATGCAAAGTAAAACCAATGAAATATTATCTCATGCCTGTATGGCCATCATCAAAAAGGTGGTAACAAACACTGGTGAGAATGTAGAGAAAAGGGAACTCTTGTGCACTGATGGTGGGATTGTAAATTGGTACAGCCACTATGGAAAACAATATGCAGGATCCTCAAAAAATTAAAAATAGAACTCCCTTCTGATCCAGCAATTCCACTTTTGAGTATTTATCCAAAGAAAACAAAAAACACTAACTCGAAAAGCTACCTGCACCCACATACTCATAGCAGCATTATTCACAATAGCCGAAACATGAAAACAGCCAATGTGTCCATCAATGGATGAATGGATAAAGAAGTTGTGGTGTGTGTGTGTGTACATACATATACCACAATCAGACTTGTAGTTACCAGAGTCAGATGGTGAGGGAAGAGGAATTGGAGGTGATAAAAAAATGAATTTCTAGTTATAAGATAAATGAGTCCTAGGAATGTACAACATGAGGACTACAGCTGACATTGCTGTATGGTATATAGGCAAGTTGTTAAGAGAAAAATCCAGAGAGTTCTCATCACAAAGAAAGCTTTTTTTTCCTTTCATTTTTCTTTTCTTTTTATTATATCTCTATGAGACAATAGATGTTAGCTGAACCTACTGTGGTGATCATTTCACAGTATATGTAAATCAAGCCATCAAGCTGTATGCCTTAAATTTATACAGTGATGTATGTCAATTATTTCTCAATAAAACTAGGGGAATAAAAAGAAAGAAACACGTGGATGGTGTCATCTCCACAAACTGGTATTTATGTCTGCAAATCCGGGTTATTCGAAATTAACAACTAAATAGAAGGAAGGAGAGTCAGTGCGTAATTCAGTTTGCACTTAACATTGCTGTGTGATCGTGTGCTACCTTCACTTGCAAACATTAAGCCACATCACCTTTCTTCTTCCTGCACCTTCCTCTAATTTGCTCCTAGTGACCTGGATGAGAATCTTGGAGAGTAAATCTTGCAGTGTTATTTAATGATTATTCTTGCTTAATTAAGATTTGCTTCTCTGAGCCCCTGTGAAGTATTAGCATCTGAATACCATTTCCAACTTAAGCTTCTACCTTAAATTTCTTGAAAGCTGTAAGAACTCTCACCAAGTTGTTGATCTAAGCCTCAGACTTCAAAGCAAAACACTCAAAGAATTTTTTTAGCTTTCTGGACCCATGTTAACAGATTTCTTCAGCAGTGACATCTAGCTTATGGAGAAGAGATTTTTAAGCAGCTGACAGTGAGCACTTAGGGCCATCCCCAGGAAAGTGATGAGTTGCATGTTGGTCGGTGGATTAGTTGAGCATCTTTGGTTGCAAGTGAAAGGATACAGGAGTACTTCAGGGAATCTAAGGGGCAAAATGCTTTAGGGCTTCTGGAAGCCAGTGAAACCAGAATACAGAGCCAGAAAGTCCCAGATACCAGTACTTTGTTTTACCTTTCTTCTCTCCATGTGTCTATTTCCTTTTTCTATCTCTTAGCATACTAACTGCCATTAATTCTCAGGTATATCCTGATATAATAAGCTATCACTTAGCTCCCAAATTTATATATTAGTACCCACCACATGAAAAGACTATTGGGGGTGTCAGGATGGCCGAGTGGTCTAAGGTGCCAGACTCAAAAGACTATTGGACTGTCTCTTATTCCATTCCATTTAAAAACAACTTTGACTTTAAAAACAGAACTGTATAGTTTTAGGATCCTAGAATTGGATTATTAACCCAATGTAGACTCATCTCAAACCAGCCAAATATACTGGAAGATTTTTCTATTCCTGAGCAACTTAAGTGTTTGTGTTAATCATGCTTCACCTTCACAATAGCCCTATGGTGTGCAACTATAATTATCCCCATTTTAAAGGGGAAGGAAAAACTGAGATTCTGAGAAAAAGAGACTCAACTCCTATTGATTTTATTGCTCAGGTCACACAGTTAGTAATTATCTACCCAGCCACACTTAGTTAGAATTAGGATTTCCCTGTAATTTCTATCTGATATTCTTGCCTTCAGAAGTAGATCAGAGATGAGATCCCTCTTCAGGCCTGTGTGTCAAGGCCGTGTCTACTTCCTGTCCATCCTGGTGCATTGGCCCCCTAGGAGTGCTCTGTGCTTTTTGACATGTCCTGTGGATGGCCTAATGTCTGGACATGCCCAGGAGAGTCACACACACATTCCATTTTGACCCAAACATCATGAACCCGCAACCATATCTTTCTGTGTCTTCTATAACTGATCTCTCCCTGTGCAGTTAAGAAATCCACCTGCAGGTTCAAGTTTGAACCATTGACTTGCCTTTAGCCTCAAATACACTTTTGAATTTTGTTCTTAATCCAGGACAGAAGAAAAGTCAGTTGTAGAGAATAGGGCATGTATGTGAAACAGAGAAGGTGTATTTTTAAATGGAAAGACAAGGCATAAATACTGGATCAATAATAAATAACTTTTTCATATGTTGGCATTTCCAGGACCCTTGGGAAAATATTGTACCTTCTCACTTACTGGCTTTTGAACTTCCCGGTGGTGTTCTTTCCAATGGAAGCCTCTTCAAACTGATTTTTTCCTTTTGTTTATTCAGCTAATATTTACTGAGTACCTGCTGTGGACCAGGCAGTACAGATACAGCTGTATCTGTAAGATATAAATAATTATAAATAGACATAATTATAGTCATGGTCAATGTTACTGAGGAAAGTATAAGGAGCAATTAAAATATTAGTAATAATGGGGGAGGTAGCAGAGTTAAATTAGGGGAGGCTTTCTGAGGGAATTGCTGTTTGAGCTGAGATCAGAAGGATGAATAGGAAGTTAGGCAGGTGGCACAAGGGAATGAAAGGAGGCATTCCTGGTAGAGGGGACAGTATGTTTGAAGGCTGTAAGCAAGGAAGAACTTGACTCATTTGAGGCACTAAGTAGGAGAGAGAAGGAAGAAAAGATGTTGGAGAAGGGACTTTCTTTTTCTTTTTGAAACTTAATGACTTAAAAGTTGATGCTTCTAGAAGAATTGATAACACTGCGACACATTGTTACCCGCATGGTATAAAGAGAAAGTGGCCATGTTTCAGAGGTGGTGCTGTGGGGAGGAGTAGACGCCAGTAGCCACGAGGGAGGCTGGGGGAGGTGGGGAGGGCTGCGGGGTGACTCTCATTCTGGGGGTTCTGTCTCCTCAGGCCTGAAGACCATTGTGGGCGCCCTAATTCAGTCCGTGAAGAAGCTGTCAGATGTGATGATCCTGACAGTGTTCTGTCTGAGTGTTTTTGCCTTGATCGGCCTGCAGCTATTCATGGGCAACCTGCGGAACAAGTGTGTCGTGTGGCCCATAAACTTCAATGAGAGCTATCTTGAAAATGGCACCAAAGGCTTTGATTGGGAAGAGTATATCAACAATAAAAGTAGGTGGCCCTTCTCTGCAAGACAAGAAAGAAAAATTTATCTCTAGTTTACCTGGTCAGAAGCCACTACTGCGCTTTAAAAAGTAGTTGGGGCCAGAAAGGAATGACAGTACTACTGGAGGAAGTCTTGTGAAGTTTGCTTTCCCCGGGGTAGGACTGGGTTCAGAAGCTCTCAGACATCAGCCCTTTCCCTCTCTCTCTTTTCTATCCCTTTAAAACCAAAACTCAAAGGCTGTAGCTTTTTCACATGTACCCTTAAACTTTTGCTTTGAAAACCAGGCTTAGAAGCTTAGTAAAAATCCTTTTTTGCTTAGGTGGTTTGCTTCATATATTTAAACATTTATCTAGAATATACCCAAGACCTTAGTAGTTGATCTAGTCTTAGGGAGTCAGGTAATCTCTAAGTAACTATTTGATCCTTTTACAGTTAAAGAGTTTTAATAATTTCATTTCAGGAACCAAAGCACACTGGTCTTACATCAAGGAACATTTGGTGTGGTAGTACTTCTAGACAATAATGGGGAAAAGTTAGCAATGTCACTAGTAGTCACTCTTAAGGAACAAAAGCAGTTAAGTAGCCATAACAAAATGTTGCAAAAGAGATTTCAGAGACACATACAGGAAAGGGGAACATGCCTTCTAATTTAAAATAGGGCGAGTTCACTAGTGATCAGTGAGGATTTCTAGTTTATCTTTGATTAAGGAAGACTGTAAAGATAAAGTTGTATAAAAGGGTAAAGAACTTAGAAAACTCACTTTTAGACCCCTTTGATTCAAGTACCAGTACCTGGTATATAGATTTGAAATACGAATGAAAGTCGAGTCTGTCTGTGAAAAGAACATTGCATTAAGGGCTATATGGTAGGACTTTTAATTTTTTTATATATATAGAAAAATAATTAATGGGAAAGAATTCTTAACAGGTTTCACTGCTATCAAAAAGTATTTAAGTGAGCTAAAATCAATAACTGTCTGCTGGGGTTAGTTAAAAACAGTATAACCTTATTCTCTCATTCACTGAAATCTGCCTTATTCATCTCCTGCCTCTTCAAACTTTTCTAGCAAATTTTTACACGGTTCCTGGCATGCTGGAACCTTTACTCTGTGGGAACAGTTCTGATGCTGGGTAAGTAGCTCACCTAACTTTATTATCCTCCCTTAAAATAGTGTATCAGATGAAAATGGGCAATATTATATTTTCACTTTTTCGTGCTCATGTAGTAGACCCTAAGTGGGTCTGACATATTGGTGGAGTCAGATTTTCTTTTCTGTTTCATATTTGTCCACCCAAAGTGTGCCTACTAGTCTGCTGTCTTGCCTGTAGCCTCCCCTCATCCTATCATAACACAGTTAATAAAATACAGAGTAAGGATACTGTCTTGGTGATAGTCAGCATCTTGAGATGACCCCAAACCTGCCAGGCCTGACCGCATGCGGTGGGGAAAGAGTAGCAACATAATTTTTGGCCCCTCACTGTTTCGTTATTGTGGTAAAATACACATAACAAATTTTATTCTCTTAACTCTTTTTAATTGTCTGTATCACCACCATCCATATCCAGAGCTCTTCATCTTCCCAAACTAAAATTCTATATCCATTAAATCATAATTTCCCAGTTCTCCCTTCCCCTGAGTCCCTGGCAACCAACATTCTTTCTGTGATTTTGACCATTCTAAGCACCTTACGTAAGTGTAATCCTACAGTAACTGGCTTTTCGTGACTGGCTTATTTCATTTTCATAATACCCTCAAGTTCATCTATATTGTAGCATATGTCAGAATTTCTTTCCTTTTTAAGGCTGAATAATAATCCTCTGTGTGTATATGAAACATTTTGTTTATCTAGTCATCTGCTGATGGACACTTGGGTTGCTTCCACATTTTAGCTATTGTGAAAAATGCTGCTATGAACACTGTGACTTGGGCAATATATTTTGAGTCTGATTCTGCTACTTGTAGCTCTAAGACTTTTGGCAAACCATTTAATTTATGTGAGCCTCAACTTTGTCATCTATTAAATGGATGTAATAAGTCTTGTTCTCACTTCCTCAAAGGGTTATTGTAAACGCCCAATTAGATAACATACATGCAAGTGCTTTGTAAACAGAAGGCTATATAAATGTAGGGTATAGTATCCACTGGTCCTCCAAGAATTGGTGTTTTAAGATGACCATGACAACTAGAAGTCCATATAATTTCTGTATTGAAGTAAGTACTAGAAATTACATTGAAATAAATAGTAGGTAAGTCTACAAGCAGAAGAACTGTTATCACTGAAATCCCAAATATGACCCAGGTTGTCACAGTGAGGTTAAAAGAATAGAGATGATTAAGAGAAACTTCTAGTTAGCCGTTTGTCATTTAGGATAGCAGCCAAATTGAATTCAGTTGAATTGCACATTGATATGAATCTAGGACAGTTATTCTCGAATTGAGGCATGCGTAAGAATCACCTGGCATGCCTCTTAAAAATGCAGATCCATAGATCCCTTATGCAGGCCTTTTATTCCTGGGTCTTGGGTAAGACATAGGAATCAACATTTTTTAAGAGCCATACCAGGTGATTCTGATCCTAGGCTGTCCCCAGGACATCATTTTTTTAAAAAAATTGACCTGGCTGCTTTGTTTCTTTCCTCTTTTCTTATTTTTTTTTAATTCCTATTTGTTGGCCTGGCTCTATAGATGGTTTCTATTATCTCTGTGGTCATGGAAGTGACTTATAACTGTGTAAGATTATTTTGAAAAGCCCTGAACTTCCCTTTCTTTCCTCAGGCAATGTCCGGAGGGATACCAGTGTATGAAAGCAGGAAGGAACCCCAACTATGGTTACACAAGCTTTGACACGTTCAGCTGGGCTTTCTTGGCATTATTTCGCCTTATGACCCAGGACTACTGGGAAAACTTGTATCAGTTGGTAAGTAATACCTTTTTTGAGTGTTTCCTCTTTTTCTTTGGTAACAGAATTTGCATGAGGACAGGCGGGGCTGGGGACATTCTGTGAAAGAGACTTTCAGTGCAGATGTTATACAGGATCTTCGGATGGTATTTCTCAGTCTGCTGCTTTACAAATGAAGTGAATTCTCACAGCTCTTGTCCCTGTTTCTTCAATGCTCAGTCATGTGCAGTGGTGGAGACTCACAGCCTTGACAGCCTCTTGCCTGGCCTGGGAGTCTGGTAGCTCTACCTACTTCCAGTTGTTTTACCAGACCATCTGCAGTATTTCTCCTTTTGGATTTTTTGGGCTTAGGGCATCTTTTTAAGACTGTCAATTAAATAAACTGTGCAAGGCACTATGCTAGACATTATAAAAATGAGATTTCTATCCATAAGAACCTTGGAGTCTAAATATATCAACATTTTTGAGATTTTTAACATATTTGGACTTGTTCAAGCAGATTGTAACAGATTTTTTTTAAAGTAAGCAGCATCCTCTCGGGCTGCATCAGTGACCCTGGGCAAGTCATTTAACTGTGTTGGTTGTGATGGAGAGGTTAGCGTAGGTGATTGCTGAAGCTCTTCCAGTTTAGAAATTCTGTGATAATCTTGATTTTCTATTTGACTCTGGCACTTTATGATGCCAGTTAGTTTGAGTATAAGAAATATGTTCCCCTCAGGCATGAAGGAACCTTTTTAAGGTTCAGATCCCATAAGGAATTCTTACTTTCTGTCGGACAGCCTCGAGTTTGAATTTTTCTCATGAAATATTTGTGGTTGAAAAGAATAAAGATAAGCCAAGAAATAACCTCAGACCCTTTTGCTCTTTGATGTCTGTTTGCTCAGTGCTACTGAAAGGACTAGTCCTGGGGTCCTCCTCTATGTTTCTGTTCTCCCCACTGTCCAGTATGTCAGCGCCCATGTAACAACCCATTCTGTTGCAAAGGGATAAGGAAGAATGTCACTGTGACTTAGACATGATCCCGAAGATGGCATTGTCTGCCACTGCTCTCGAGGACCCATAGACAAATGAGCTGGAGTCTTGTATCTTTCTTTATAGTTATTTTAGAACCAACTGATAAAGTCAAATGAAATTCTTCACCCGGAGCATTCTTTTCTCTTAAAAAAAAAATCAAGCGTTTTTCTATGAAAGGAGTATATTAGGGAGTATTTGGAAATGGAAGAGGACTTTTTTTTGTCACAATGAATGAGAAGTACTACTGACATTGACTATGAATGAGGGTTGGCCACTCAGCCACTGGGGAGCTAAGGGCTCTGTTGTACGAAGGGGTGCCACACAGTGGAGGACTGTCCTTTTCAAAACGCGGTAGTGCCCCTAGGGGATCATCAGCCTGTGTGTTGTTTTCAGCCTGTTCATTTGATGCAAGTGACTCAGAAGATGGCCTTTGTCTTTACAGACCTTACGAGCAGCTGGGAAAACATACATGATCTTCTTTGTCTTGGTCATCTTTGTGGGTTCTTTCTATCTGGTGAACCTGATCTTGGCTGTGGTGGCCATGGCTTATGAAGAGCAGAATCAGGCAACACTGGAGGAGGCAGAGCAAAAAGAGGCTGAATTCAAGGCAATGTTGGAGCAACTTAAGAAGCAACAGGAAGAGGCACAGGTTGGTGATCAGTTCTTTGCAACCATCCTTCTTGCCAGATGCTGTGACTAAGGCCCCATCTGATTGCCATTCCAATTGATCTTGTCTAGGCATATTGTCAAATAGAAGTCATTGATCTGATTTAAATAACTTCAGTAACAAATGCCGATGGATGAGTCAATTATTCCATTTGTCTTAATGGCTAAATTGTTTGTTAATGACATCTTGTTGAATTTCTCAACTATTCGGTGTTCAACTATGATGGCTGGGAGAAAAACAGTGGAGAGCAGTTTATATAGTACTCCATGTAAGGATAGCGTTTTTTGTTGAGGGAAATATTAGGGTCTCCTTCAGAGAATTCTCTGTGGTCATAAAAAGTATTGTTTGTAATTAAAAAGAAGATACAGGTCAAATATCAAAGTAAATTTGAAAAACAAACTTGTGATCCCACCACTCTAACACTTTACTTTTTAATTTTTATCCAAATATACATTTAGCTTTACTTTGTTGAACCCATAATATATAATACAGTTTCTTAGCAAGCATTTTTAGAGCTGCCCAGAAGGAATCATTTGGTATCAAGAAGGCAGCCAAGTTCTTGTCTGAGATACTCAGGGGAATAAATCCCAAAGTTCTCACCACTGGATTCTGTTCTGATTGCTTAGGGCTGTGTGCCATGATACAAATCCAACTAGAAAATAGAGAAGGCCAGGCTCTGGCCACAGTCTCCTCCGATAGGCTGGTTCTCCTTCCTCCTTTTTTCCCTGCTTCCCTAACTGTGGGAAAGGAAATGATCTGCGCTGGTTGCTTGCCTTTGGGTGGCCCCAGCTAATTGCTTCTGATCTGGTCTGTTGCCGTGGCTCCTTCCCCAGGCTGCTGCGATGGCCACTTCAGCAGGAACTGTCTCAGAAGATGCCATAGAGGAAGAAGGTGAAGAAGGAGGAGGCTCTCCTCGGAGCTCATCTGAAATTTCTAAACTCAGTTCCAAGAGTGCCAAAGAAAGACGGAACAGGAGAAAGAAGAGGAAGCAAAAGGAACTCTCTGAAGGAGAGGAGAAGGGAGATCCTGAGAAGGTGTTTAAGTCAGAGTCAGAAGACGGTATGAGGAGGAAGGGCTTTCGGCTGCCGGACAACAGAATAGGGAGGAAGTTTTCCATCATGAATCAGGTAAACTCTTTGCACGGGGTCAAGTAAGCCTAAAAAAATTCTGGTTTTGCTAATCTCACTTGAAACACATCTCCCTTGTTGGCTTTACATTTTCTAGACCCATTTCTGTATCCTGAGGCCTACCTCCCCGTGCTTCATCTTGTTTTCCTCTAGCTGGAAGTATTACTTACATATTAGGACCTTCCTCTGCTCTAATCCTGCCCTCCCTTCTTGGCTCTCAAGCCAGCACTAGGATGTTGTGATAACCTTTGGCATTTTACTTTAGCAGTAAAGCTTATATCATACCAGCAGGCCTTATATTCTAAAACGTTAGGAAGAACTTTTCTCCTTTTAGCACCTGAACATCAGAATCAAGGTCAAACACTTCTGTTTGACAGTTACATGTAATTATAGTTTTTTTAAAAAAAGAGTCATGAAACTCTAGGTTACCTTATTTGAGTGTGACAAGTTCTAGGAATTAATTATTCTAGATATATAGTATCATGCTGATAAATTATCCTATGGTAGGTTAAAAACCTTCAGTTTTACTCAGCTTTGATAAATGGAGAAACCAAAGTTGGGGGAGAGGACATTATTACTCAGCATTCTGTTATAAATATATCATCACATAACAGATATTTTTGGATTTCAAAAAACACCACCAATATCCATTTCTTAGGCCATTTAATTCCCCATTTTAAAGAAATGCTGGAAAGCTCTTGAAGGAAAACAATGGCTGGCCACTGGAAATGCTAAGAGAACCAAGAGTTCGTTGAAGCCAAGAGAGGCTGCAGGGCTGCAGAAGGCAGAGGAATGATCAATGGATTGAAATTTAACAGATGTTTCATGAGATCAGAATTGGAAATGTCCTTTGGACTTGGAAATAAAAGTCACTGAGAACTTTAAAGACACATTTCAGTCCAGGGCAAGGATGGATGCCATGTTGAGTGGGAATTGGAGACAAAGAGTGTAGACTTCTCATACAAGATTCTTTAAAGAATATAAATGAAAATAAGCATTTTTGTAATCCACGGGGCATGAAACCTAGAGGAAGGGGAGGTGGAAGTAGAAATCGAGTAGAATAGAAAAGAAAATAGAGCATAGCATTGGACGATGTGAAAATAGAGGTACTCTCTAATAGAAAAGGGGCATCTTGACCCCAAAATGTCAGAAAAATAGGGAAGGGTGAGTGTGGGTGAGTTTGTAGATAGGGAGCAGGAAGTTGAGGGAAGTGATGTCTGACAGTCTCTAGTATTAAATAATACAGGAATTTAAAAAATCTTATGGAAGGGAATGAGAGGTTGAGTAAGGGGATTAAAGAAAATATTGATAGTTTAGAATAGTTATTAAAAATGGGAGAGGGAGTTCCTCTCATCAGATTGACTCTATTTCCTAATGAAGTCCCAGCCCTTTAGCATGGAATTCATAGCACTCCCCCTGCCCCTGGAGACAGCCTGCCTTTCAGGCTCTAGTCACTGGGTCCCATCAATCGCCCTATACTTAAACAACAGTGCATGACTAGATGCTTCTTATGTAGGCTGTTTGCTTTCTACCCTCTGTTTTGGTCCATAAACACCTTCCCTAGAATGCCCTAATTTTCCATCTCTGAATGTCCACATCATATTCTTCACATCCTCTCAAAAACCCTTCTCTGACCTCCCACACCCAACTGGAAATTATCATTTCATCTTTCCATTTTGTTTTATATGTACATCTTTTTGTGTCGCTTTTTACTTTACATGGTATTGTATTTACTTAAGTTCACATCCTCTCCTCTTCTAGATGAAGTCCTAAAGTCAAGGCCTGCTTCTTTGCACATGGCTAGCATTCAGATATTTATTGGAGGACTGAATGAAGGACCTTAACAGATCTGACGTAACTGATTTTGTGGGGCTTCTTTATGGCCTGGAGCCATCTCTATCTCACCTTCACCTCACCTTTCTCTTAGTTCAGCCTCTTTGAGGGAGAAGTGTGATTGCAGCTTTGGTGTGATCCAACCTTTGTCTTGCGAGCCATCACTGAGCTAGTTAATGAATATCTTAGCGCTGTTAACACTTGGCTACTGAATGGTCTTTGATTAATCTATATGCCTTAGCGTAGAGTTGCACTGATTGCTCCCTAGCTCAAAAAAAAGAAAACTGGGCTTCTGAGATGTCTTGCTTTGCATGAAAATGTTCGCTTCCTCTAATTTCTCCATCTGAAAGAAGTTGTCAGTTCCTAGAGGCCATGGCTGACTGCCAGGGCTTGCTTAGAAGCCCCACGTGGTTATGATATTCTTTGTCCTCAGACTCTCCTGCAGTTTCTCTGATTTTGTCTGGAAGAATGACTGAGGAAACTGAGGCCTAGAGATATGAAGTGACATATCTAAGTGGTATAGCTGGTAGGTGTTAGAGTCAAGATCTGAATCAGGTCCTTCTCCTGCAGAGCTTGTACTCCTAAACACTGTGGTCTGTAGTTACCCCTCCCTGCTCACCTCCACACGTGCACGGTCATCTCTGCTGTTGGCTTTAACAATGAATGTGGCTTTAGTTTTCCCACAGCACAGTTCAAGTGTATGTCAGTTTCCTTTATTGCCAGGTCCTCCTGCGGTATCTGCCCAGCCTATTTCCTATCCATTTTTCTGTAAAATTATGTGCTGTGTTTTTAGGACTTAAGACAGTTTATTAATATTAGGTTGAGTCCTTTTTTTGTCTACGATGCACAAAGCACTACAGGAGACAGACACATGAATCGGGCAGTGTGCCCTTAAGGAGCTTTTGTTAGTTACAGAGAGAAGAGAAAGCATGTATATAAAAAACTGAGTAAAAAGTGGAGCGTTAAGTACCCTGAAAAAGGGACTCACCTGCTGTGGAAGGGCTAAGGAAGTTTGCAGAGGAAGAAGCTGAAGGGCTGGGCCATCAAGCACAGAGGGTTTCCACAGTTCAGAAATGGAGAAAATAAAGACCTGAAGGCTCGGTGGCAAGATGTATGTGGGGAAAGAGTGAAGGATACAATGGAAGAAGTAAATGAGGGTCAGAGCTGGGAGGATCTTGAATGCCATCCTGAGGACACAGAGTGGTGATGTTAAGGGTGGCCGTGGGATTTGGGAAAGGAGCCCAGGAGTGCTTGAGTCTTGTCTTGTCCTGGCCATACTTCTCTCCAGTGAGACCCTCCAGGGAGATACATGCCCAAGGCAGTTTACCGTCTGGGCTTACGCCCTGAGCCTCGGTGCTCTATGTGAAACTGAACTGAACACGTGAGTAGAAGCCTAAGGATACTGCCTATCCCCGTAACCCAATATTGTGATCATCCTCTACTTACTCGTGTTTCTTTTATTTTCTGTATTTTATGCTTTGACATTTTAGGAGCCTTGCTGTCTGGGGAGACACTGCCCCTCCTAATGCTAGCCTAATTCCTAGAGATAGTGCGCAACTTGCCTGGATATATGCCTTTCATATGCAAGTCAACCAATCCAAAACCCTTATCCACAACCTTCTCCTTTTCTGTAACTCTCACACACCAAGCCACTATTTCCCCTGCCCTAAATCACCCCAAGGGCCAGGTACTGAACAACTAGGGCTGCTCCTATAACCCGGAGACTGCCTGAAATTATTCAAACTATCCAGTCCTAAACTTGCCCACATGGTGCCTACTCTGCCTCCCCCCTTCCTTCCAGAGGAAACCAGAGTAAAAGGTCTGGTCCTGCTCTCCCCTCCCTCTGTCTGCCTCCTGACTGAACCTGGTTACCCACCCCTCACCCCCCTACCCCAAGGCCTTGTGTGGCTTGGCCGGCATTCCCTCTTCTCTCGGGAAGTATAAGTAATAAACTTCTTTCAAAGGCAGTTGTTGGTGTCTCACACCGTACCATATCTGATGATAACAAAATCAGAGGTACATTTTAAGACACTTCACGTCCTCTGGCCAGCTACGTTGTTTAGAGAAGCGCTTCTCAAACCATCTGTGGTGAAGGACCAGTTTCTGTTTTTCCCAATTCTTTATGAACTGATACTATTACAAAATAAAACAATGAATTTCTATAAAAATTATCACATTCTTGAGTGTTATGACACTGTCTAATTGCTATTCAAGTTTCTATATGCTCCTCTCAGTTTTTCTACTTGTCTCGTTGCAAACCAGTAGGAGATCACATATTAGCACTGGTCTATGAATCACACTTTGAAAACTGGTTCAGGGGAATGAATCAGTGAGAGTACCCAACATATATGTGAGAAGTACTAACAAGCAGTGAGCTGGAGAAGGCCCTGATCTCCTTACCAGTCCAGTAACTTGGAAGAGGATGTGTAAGAAGAGCTGGACCTGTGTGTGCCCTTTTAACACATAGGACACCATCCACACGTGAAAGAGACCCATGAATATTCTGGTATCTAACCAATGCAGTATCTGCTCTGTGGTGCAGGGATGGGGCAGAAGAGCAAAACAAGTCAGAATGATCAGGAAAAGGGTCAGAGATGTTGTATACCTGTACCCTCTTTTCTAGAGGCCTGTGTACATCATATGTTATGTATTTGACAATTACATTATATAAAATGATCTGTGATTAGTGGTTTTCTTGATGTGGCCCCAGTTATCAAATTCATTTCTTGCCTCAGAAATTTGTAAGTTGCTTCAAGCCAAGGCAGGAAAAGACTACATATCAAGGCAAATGGAGGTGAAAAGGAATGAGGTGAAAGAATGGAGGTATGACGGAACTAGAATTATCCAAAGAAAATGTACTGATCTGGGCACAGGGCCTTTGTATATTATAGGAGGAGGCCAGATTTAGAATAATTTTGAGTCTAGAACTAGAAATGGAGTTCTAGATAACAAAAAGGTATGGGTGGAAATAGTAAAGAACAGCCCTACAGCCCTTCCAGGGTTATCAAAAGTATCATTTTAAAAGGCCTGGTCAGTACTTACATGTACTCTACTGGCAAAGCCCCAGCCCCCAAGGAACTTTCACAGTGGAATCAATAGGGGTAAGGCCTAAACTCTAAGGCAAAAATCTCATATAGCTAAAAATTATTTTGAAAGTTCCTTCAAGGGCATAATTAGGCAAACTTAAGTATCTCAGGGTCACAGGGAGGATTGTCTAAAGTCAGTTGCTTGTCGAGTTCCTTTCCCTTAGAGCAGTGGTCCTCAAACTGGGGTTGCACCCCCTTGGGGCACTTGACTTTCCAAGCACAGTTTTAAGGAAGCTGATTTCTAGATCTTTTCACTTACATATTCTTCACCCTAAGGTTAGCCCTGTGCTCCACGGTCACACCAATTCCCCTTCTCCACTTTGCTTTTCACAGTCAACCTTCTTCCCTTTACAAAAGGAAGGTATGCTCTTGGTCATCCCAGACTTTATGGTATGCATTGCCCTGATTTATAAAAATATTTGGGGTGCCTAAAACATCTTTGTGCATTGATAGATAGTAACTGCACCAGACAGGGTGAGGATTTAATAATAAGGGTGACTGTTGAACAACTGTGTTGTATATTTGAAACCAACCTAAGAACATATATCAGTGATACTTCAACTGAAAAAATAATAAAAATCTTTGGGGTGCCAAACCAAGGGATAGTTGAAAATGATAGTGTCTAAAAAGTTTTTTTAAATTCAGGAAACTTAAACCCAGTGTGAGTCTTTCTGAATTTACCTACTTCTTATATACTTCTGTTAAACAGTGAAATGTAGTGTTAAAATCAAGGGCATTTGGATGTTTTAAGTTCAGGAAAGGGGTGAGTGGGACTGAGATACATATTAATACATTCATTAAAAATGAAAAATCAGGTCATACTTTCTCCAATGAAAATAAGTCTGTTTTGGCCAATTGCTTTGAGAGTAGAACTGGCTTTGCTAATTAGATCATATGATAGACATTTTTGTAAACTAAATGAGCTAAACCTGTGGCTGTAAGGTTTTGATGAAAATAACTTTAAAGCATGTGATAAGATAAGTCACTGTGTTAAAAAAATTAATGGCGTGATATATAGAAATGAACAATATGTTGATTCTTCCAAATTTTCTATTGGGTTAAATAGGATTCCTTTAAGCAAAAAAAAAAAAAAAAAAAAACCTGTAAGAGCAACCCATATAATTATTAGTAAATAATAAGCCTTTTTTGGGACCCTCAGAAATCAAGAAATGGAATACTTGTAACAACTAGGTAATAAATCCTTTGGCAAGTCAGGTGATTTTCAGTTCTTTGCGTTCAACAAAATTGAAAGAAGACCTGATTTAATTGTCAGTTCATAGATCATTAAGATCAGTTTTGCTGATAGCTTACTATGTGATTTTGGCATATAATTTGGACAGAGTTAAAAGAATTGAGTGACATTACTATAACAAAATTCTTCTTTCCAAGACACTAATGTGAATAAAGTTTCTCAGTACTTAAAATCTCATATTAGAAGGGAGGGGAGAGTTGATGTTGAGCCATATCTGATTCTGATAAATAATACTGTCTACAAATATTTAACACCAGAAACACCAGTTTAAAAAAAACTCATTCATCTCATTAAGAGATACATTTTAATCTTCTTTTTAAATTCAGTAATTACTTGTGAAATATATATTTGTATATTGATCAGTTTTATTAATAAGAATTATAATAATAACTCAATCCAGGAGAATTTTTTAATTTGCTAAGATTCATGATCACAGGAAAATTAAAAAATTTTTAAGTACAGTTTACTTATAATTTTTTATTGCAGAAAATACTCAAAGGTGATCAATAAAGTAACATTAAAGCATAAAAATACACATTAGCATAACTCTCTAGCAAATGTGGAATGGAAGTATGAGTTGAAGGAGAAGAAATGAGGAAAAATTTCTAAGTGGTAAATAGAGTTTTATTTTAAAATGTCAGTGCTGGGAATTATATAATTTACAAACATGTAAACTTTTGATGAAAAAAAATGTTGACTTTAAAATGGTGGAGAGGATATACATAATTTTCAGCTGAACAAAAAACCTCGAAGACCACTGTTGGCATAGCACCTAACCTCCAGGACGTGTACTCATTGAGAGGATAGCAAGTCCTTTTTGCCAAGTGTGGGCACAGAGTAACCTGAGTAAATTAAAGGCATGCTCCATGTGAGCTCATAGTAAATGAGACATAGGCACACTGATGTGTTTCCCAGTGGGTTAGCTCCATGGAGCATGAGATAAAAGCATCATTTCAATGCATCTGTGAACAGTGAGTAGAAATTTCTAATGGTTAATTGGTCAAAGACAGTTGGCTCCCAGGGGTATGGGGCAAGGAGAAATGAGTAATAATGGGTGTTGAACAGTGCTGAAATTTCACATGGGTAGCAGGGATGCAAGGATGGGGCCAGGTTGGGAGGCCAACAGCCTCTGCTAGGACGCAAAGGGGTCAGAACCCGGCTCATGCCTGCCTCTCTCTCCCTGCCTTGCAGTCACTGCTCAGCATCCCGGGCTCCCCGTTCCTCTCCCGCCACAACAGCAAGAGCAGCATCTTCAGCTTCAGGGGGCCCGGGCGCTTCCGGGACCCGGGCTCGGAGAACGAGTTCGCGGACGACGAGCACAGCACGGTGGAGGAGAGCGAGGGCCGCCGCGACTCGCTCTTCATCCCGGTCCGGGCGCGCGAGCGCCGCAGCAGCTACAGCGGCTACAGCGGCTACAGCCAGGGCAGCCGCTCCTCGCGCATCTTCCCCAGCCTGCGGCGCAGCGTCAAGCGCAGCAGCGCGGTGGACTGCAACGGCGTGGTGTCCCTCGTCGGCGGCCCCGGCTCCCACATCGGCGGGCGTCTCCTGCCAGAGGTGAAAATAGATAAGGCAGCTACCGATGACAGCGTAAGGAAGTAAACAGGTGGACCGAGGCTGGGCATGGCAGTCGCCCGCCCCCGTCCCCCGCGCCTTCCACCTGGCCTCTCCCCCGACCCCTGTCTGCGCCCCCCGCCACTTCTCTGTCCTCCTCTTGGTTTGTTTCTGTTTCTTCAGTCCTCCCCCTTTTACCCTCGCTGTTTCCCCTTCTACTTTATTCCTTGCTCCATTGTTCCCTAGTATCCTTCCTTGTTTCTGACTGTTGCCCTTCCCCCAGCACCTCTTTCCTTTGCTGTACCTCTTTTTCTTTCTCTCCATCTTTGCAAGTATGTCTGCCCCGCTGCGTCCGCCCCCCGCCCCCACCCGCTTGACCGAATGCCTCTGGCCAGCAAGCGGGTCCTGCCCGGATGGAATGAGAATGGCACCAGGCCACTACCAAGTCTGAGTGGGTTTGGAACTACCATTGCTTCTCTCTCCCCACGTCCTCTCTCCCTGTAGGGAAACAGCTTGGAAATTAAAGCTCTTATCTTTCTAGTTTAAGAACAAAATAATATAGTTTTGAGTAATTTTCTAAGTCGCCCCTACAAAAATGAGATGTGATTTTTCCAAAGAGGACTGCATGCACCAGACTGAGGGTGTGAGGTGTGCACCAGAGAGAGCCAGGCAAGGATAGATTAAGGAAGTCAGTGCAAAACTGGCCCTAGACGTCCATAAGGGATTGAAATGGAAATACATTAAAGGAGGGAAAAGTAGGAGGTTGAGGCAAGAACACATGGTATATGGGGGAGGAAGGAAAAGGGAAGCAAGCGATGAATTTTAAATGTAATCAAATGTCAGGCTCTGGAGGAGTTGCATATAATAGCTTCATAAAATCACTTGTCTAGGGGTTTGGATAATGTCTCCCCTCTTTGGAAAAAGCCATCTCTTAACATTTCTTTAAATTTCAAGCTGTTAATTCCTTTTTTTTTTTCTTCTAGTTTTAAGTTCTTATAACCTCAGTGACCCTATCCTTCCTACCTCTAATTCTTCAACTTGCTCCAGTCCCTCCTCAGCTGGTATAAACTTGAGATAGCATGTTAGTCTGTTTTGTTCTAACACTTCAGTTTCCTCTAACACAGCATGAAGGTAACTGGTCCTTTAACTAGCATGATTATGCATGTGTGGAGGAAACCTGGACAATCAAGGATGGAATTACTCAGAATAATTTGTTTTTAGCATTTTGGGACAGTTGTTGACTGTACAGATAAAAATTCAAAAGGCAGTGAGGATGTGTTTGGCATTGTCTTTTCTCTCCCTGCTTTTTTATTTAAAAGCACAATTACTTTCCCTCTTTACAACCTACTTATTATGTCTACGTGCATTATTTAATTTGTCCTGAATAAAAACTCCAAAAGGCTGACCAAGTGAAGGTGGTTATTCCTAGTTTTGAGATGGAAGTAGCCTCAGAGAATTTGTGCTCCTTGAGGTCACACAGTTCATCAGGGGTAGAGCCAGAATCTGAGATCCTTGAGAAACGCCAATCTTCTGTTTCTCAGTTAATTTTAATGTGTTCTTTGCATCGTCACATGGCTATTGCTCTTCTGGAGAGCTGTTAGATCAACAGTAAAAGGAATAATAATAATAATAGACAGTGGTTCGGAGTCCTCCAAAACCAGATGGTTGACCAAAATAAATGTTAGTAGATATTATCTGTAACTAAAACTTGGTTTTCACTAATTCTGTGTCTGGAGGTAAACTTTGGGGCTCCACAGTTAGATAGATAATTATGTTCTCCGAAAACACAAGAGGTGATACCAACAGGAGAATAAGAAGTGAATCCATGGGGACAGGACAATTGAGGCAACTCAAATGTTGAGAACAAAATTAAACTGTGATATACTGGCAGTTTTTAAAAACATTTAAGCCAAATAATGCATCTTACTTTTTCTTTGAAGAGAATGTGTCAGTAAAGGTGTCCAGGAAGAAGGAACTTGAACTTCAGCATAAGGCAGATTAGCAGGTTTGGGGTTTTGTTCTTGGTTTCTAGCAGCTCCTGTTACACTGTGTGGGAGAAAAATTTGAGGCAGTTGAGCAGATGGCTGTGGAATGTAAGGCTTTCTGTACTGCCTTACCTGTGGCCTACAGAGTGCTGCCTTTGGGTTTTGGGGAAGCCTGTACTCTCGACACCCTGGAAGCACTTAGGAGATTTTTTTGTATGGTCCCAAGTGGTGGTGGTGATAGACTTCAGGATTCTCAGGGCTGAGAGGCCAGATCCCAGAGTGGCAGGAAGATGTAGGAAGGACTGTATCGTTCCCAAGACCTTCATAACTGGGAGAAACTATTTTGTTGGCACTTCATAGTTGTTAGTGGTATGGCAATCTATCTGTTATATTAATATGCCAAAAAGATAAAAATGGAATGCATATAGTTTGTATGATATGACATCAGATCTGTAGAAAGATAAACTGCATATAGAAAAAAGCTGACTAAAAATTAACATTAGTTGCCTTTGGGAGGAGAAATTATTGGTGACTTTTTTTTGTTTCTTACACTTTTCTGTTCTTTCCAGTTTTCTACAACAGGCTAATAATTATACCTACCATATACTGAGTTCTTACTACAATATGCTAAGCACTTCATATGCATGATATCATTTAATTCTTACAACCAACCTGTTTGATAGGTGTTTTTATCCTACTAACAGATGAGACTCAGAGATTTAGTGACTTGTGAAAATGAAACTTGAACCAAGATCTTTCTGATGCCAACGAGACCTTCCTGACTGCTTCCTGACTTCCTGAGTGGGAAAAACAGTCATTTATCTTAAAAGAACATAATATGTTAATGATGTTATATGCAGCCCAGGCTAGATGAGCAATTAATACCTCTTTAGACTAGAATAGAGTGATTGTTTCTGTTGAGACATTTTGGACATTTCTGTTATAGCCAAGGATTAACTTGTCTGACTGAACCATTAACGTGCTTCCCGTTGTAAACTCATGCTTCGTGGAGTACGTACGGGCTACTGATGGTCCACGAGCTCATCTCACACAGCATTAATGTTGAGGCTACGCCACATCTGTATTTCTCCTTCAGGCTCAAATTAAGAAATACAGTATTCCCTGTGGAAAAAAAGACATCCAGATATTACCTCGTTAGAGTCTCGTCAAAAACTATTTCACATCTTCACTAAGTATTCAGTTGTCATTGAGTGGTGACAGTTTGGGGATTTTTCACTCTTGCTTCTTTGGAAGCAGAGGATAAGGGGACTGTTCTCATGTCTTCATCTTGGAGTTGGAAAAGCAGATGAGAATCTGTTCACTCTTAAAGAAAGCAGGTGCCACTAACAATCCAAAATCCCACGTAACTCAGAGTCCTGTTGCTTGCAGACGTACAAGCATTATCTCATTTAGTGCTCACAGCCCCCTCCTCATGAGATACTGCTCTTGTCTGCATTTTACACGGGAGGAAAACAGGGCTTAGAGAAATACAGTAAGTTGTCTAAGATTGCACAGAGTTAGGATTTGAATCCAGGCAGTCTAACACAAGAGCATTAACCATTAACCATTAAGCATATGCCATGCTAACTCCACAGCCCACATGCTTTACCTTATTTACACTTGTGATCTTGGGTCTGCCTTTCTAAAGCCATTTCCTTATTTGTAAAAGAGATAAAAGGACCTTGTTGTAAGGCTATTGTGAAGATCAGATATCATAATATTTATAAAATATGAAGCACATTACTTGTTCCATTCTTGCATTCAGGAAGCCAGTTTCCATTCCTTTCCCTATATTCTTTTGGCCTTTTTAGCCCTGAGAAGGAGACAGTAGGATTTCTACTGAATTGCTTGGCTTAGAGAGGGTCAGAGTCCTTCTAAGATTCTAAAGATCCCTTATCTAAGAAGGAGCAATTGTTGTACAATTATTTTAAAGCAGAATACTATGAAAATTTGAGAAAGACTTGAAAGGAGATAAATGGCTAGGGTCTAAGGCCACTTCTAAAATGCTCTAAATTTTAGATCCAAGAAAGGTGACTGGTTGATAAATTCCTAGTCATGTACTTCCATGTGAAAGCAATTTAGAAATCAATAGCAAGTTGAGCTTTCCTTGGGTAGCTCTATAGAAATGTGGGCAGGATCTGCCATGTGACATCTCTTTGAGAAGAACAGCTACAGTTCAGGAGTTGGAAGTCAGTGGCTAAATGCCCTGAGAAACTTTTCATTTGGTTTAAGAAAAATGGAACAAATTTGTACTAGCTTAACTTTCAAAGAATGTAGTTAAGGGTCTTAATTGCTTCCTGCATTTTTGATAGTTTTGTAGCAAGGCTCCTTAGAGGCTGAATTTTAAAAAGGCAGAGCTCCTGACTTTAAGAAGTTAATCCTCCTCCCTCCCTAAAAAAATTAAACAAAAAAACAAAACAACACCACACCACCATCACCACCAAAACGCATCTCCATTAACCCCCCCAAAAAACACCTGAAGAAATAGAAAAGGGGAGGGAAAGAGTATGTAATCATCCCTCTGGTCCTTGGGTCTCAGCATGCCAGCATGCTTGAAGAAGAGCTGCCACCCACCTCCCAGGTGGCAGGAATTGACCAGCTGAGCCAAGAGCAGAGACAGACCTCACAGAATCCCAAGCAGATTCTCGGTGGAAGTTGACTCTGAAGCCGCATTTCATGGGACAGCGCATTTGCCGCAGGCTTTCTTCCCTTCCGTTGGCTATAGTCTGACGTAAGAAACAGTAGCTGGAGGGAACGTACAATGGTGTAGCCACTTTGGAAAATAGTGACAGTTCCTCAAAAAATTAAATGTAGATTTATTATATGATCCAGCAATTCTACTTGTAGGTGGTATATGCCCAGGAGAATTGAACACAGGTGCTCACACAAAAACTATAAATATTTATAAAATCGTTATTCATAATAGCCCAAAAATGGAAACAACCCAAGTGCCCATCAACTGATGAATGGGTGAACAAAATGTGATCCATCCCTACAGTGAAATATTACTCAGTCATAAAAGGGAATGAAGTACTGACATGCTACAGCATGAATGAACCCTGAAAACATTATGCTAAGTAAGTGAAAGAAACCAGACACAAAAGGCCATTTATTACATGAGTCTATACATATATGAAATGTCCAGAAGAGGCAAATCTATATAGAGAGAACAGATTATTGATTACAAGGAGGGGCAGAGGGGGGGGCTGGGATTGACTGCTTATCAATTGCTGGGATTTCACTTTAAAATTGTTAAAATGATAAATTTAATGTTATGTGCACTTCATCTCATCTCAATTTTTTAAAAATTGAAAAGAAGGAAACAAACAAGCAATAGCCATGTACCTGGACTTTCAGTCTCACCTTTGAAAACCTCACACAGGGAGGAAGGATTTCAGGAACTACCCACCCATCTTGGTATTCTGTGTATCCTAATTTTAACAGATTGGCACTTTTTAGTAATGCAGGTGTGTTTTTCTCTGGGCACTAACTATCTTAGGCTCCACCAGGTACTCAGCACTTTGAAGTAATGTTCTTCACAGGCAGTTGCAGTTTGTCATCTTAGGCAGTTAACAGTGATGAATATGTGTTTGTTCTCTCTCCGTTAGTATCAGTCCGACCTGATGAATAGTGAGAGTCTACATATATAATGACCAGACCATATATAAAAATAGAACTTTCACCTGCAGCCTGCCCAAGAAACCATCCCTCTTGTCTACAGTAAACAGCCCAGGAAGCCAGCTGGCTGCAAATCAAACGTGCAGCAAGCCAGATTGCTCTCTTCCAGTGACAGTCCAGGAAGCTAAGCCATAACTTCTGTAACAATCATCCCCAAATGGTCAGGGCTTGATTAATAATTGACAGCTTCTCTACTTTTTGTCCCTGCTTCCAACTTAGAATCAACCAGAGAAAGGCAAATACCCCTAAGCAATCACACAGGATGTCCGCTTCTCATGAGCCCACCTGTGGCTTCCCTGTGCCGGCAGCCTTGAAGCAGGGCACACCTGAAGCCTCCCCTCTGCCTGCTCTAAAGCTTTCCCACCCTAGGCCTGCCTTTGAGACTCTGCCAGAACTGTCACTGTGTGGAGTTCAGAATGAATAGCCTTTGCTCTTCTCACATGGTTGATCTTCATTTATTTCCACAATACAGATAACATTTTATACATATTTATACGCTCTGCATTCCATATTCCTTCTCAAAGAAATTCCACTGCATAGTCAGTGTGAGGCAGGTACGTTGGGTAACCTTCACTCAAGAGTTACCGAAGAGATGGCTAAAAGGAAGTGGAGAAGGAGCCCTCTGAGGGTATTTAAACCCCTCTTCACCACAAGATGCTCCTAGAAAGAATCACCTTCTAGTCAATCCCTACTCTCTCCATGCAACCGCTTCTGACATGTATCACCATAGACTAGTTTTCTTTCATTTTCATGGACTCATACAGTGTATTTTTTATTTGGCTTCTTTCATTCAACACGATGCTTTGGAGATACATTCATGTTGTTTTGTGTATCAGTAGTTAATTCCTTGTTATTGATAAGTGGTATTTCATTGTATAAATATGCTCCAGTTTGTTTATCCATTTTCCTGTTGATGGACATTCAGGTTGTTTCCAGTTTGCAGTGCTGTGAATAAGCTTGCTGAGAGCATTCTTGTACAACTCTTTTTATAGGAAAATATATGCATTTACATGGGATAAATATCTGAGTGAAATTCCTGGGTCATATGGTAAATGTACGTTTAGCTTTATAAGAAACTGCCAAATAGCTCTCCAAAGTAGAGGACAATACCTTTTTTTATACTCCCCCCAACAATGTATTAGAGTTCCAGTTGCTCCACATCCTAGCCAACATTTGGTGTCGTTCATCTTTGATTTTAGCATCTTAGTGGGTATAAAATGTTATCTTATTGTGCTTTTAATTTGCATTTTCTTCATAGTTAATGATCATCTTTTCATGTGCTTATTGGCTTCTCATATATCTTTTGTTAAGTTTATATCCAGATATTTTGTCCATCTTTATCTGAGTTGTTCTTTTTATTATTGTCAGTTGTTTATATGTTATGGATACAAGTCCTTTATCAAATATGTGAATTTTTTATTTTGATGAAGTCCAATATGTCAGTTTTTTTTTCTTTTATGATGTTTTCTGCATCCTGTCCAAGAATTTTTGCCAGTCCTGTAGATAGTAAAGGTATTTTTCTCCTGTAAGCTTTATGGTTCTGGGTTTTGCATTCAGGTCTCTGATTCAGGTCAAATTAATTTTGTGTATAAAATTAGATAGGAGTCGACCTGAATGGATATCCTGTTTTTCAGCATCATTTGTTAAAAACACCCTCCACTGAACTGACTCAGCACCTTGGTCAAAAGTCAGTTGGTGCCAGGAATTCCCAAAGAAATCAGTCCTTTTTCCTTTCCATTTCTTAGCTCTGCTGAACAACAAAACTCTAAAGTGAACCAAATGTCTGAATCAGTGGAACAGTTTGATAATACACTGTGAGAAGATAAATGATAATCTGCCAGGACCTTTCTTCTGTATGGTTCTTAAAATCTAAACATGTATGAGGACAGAAAGTCTTTCTGATGTAGCTCTCCAGAGATCATTATTTTCTTTTCAAAACAGCTAGGATCATTCTAGTGCTAACCAGACATACTTCTCTAGTTTCATATAAAATATGTCTTCCTTGTCCTCTGAAAGATGGTGACTCTCTGTGCTCTTCACCATGAAAGGGGCAGCCAACTTTATGTGGATGATGTGATATAGTGGATGACAAGCTAGTTTCTAAGCCCTCCTTTAAGCCTGTTCTGATGTAGAATATTCAGGTTGGCACAAAGAGCACAAGTTGGGGACATTAAGAAACCCTGTGCTGTAACCTGCCATACTGGTATTGCCCACGGTGGAACATGTAAAAAATATTTTGTATAACAATCTGATGGTGGTTTCTGCCCTTTTGTTTGGTTGGGAATTTGAACATTACCAGTTAACTCATAATATGAAATTTTAAAAGGGCAAGGTAAACATATATAATGCTAAATATTTAATTAAGATAGCAAAAGCTTACCATATATCTTTACAGTGATGTGGACGAGATTTGGAGTAGAACTTCAACTTGCTGGCATTCAGTTAGGCCCAGGTTTGGCCTTGAAAAGTGATGGTTTGGTAGAGTGATGATGCTCCTGTGCATAGAGGAAACAATATCTAAAACGTTCAGTCTGATCAGGGACTTGGCCCTTCATGAAATTTCAAATACAGTGAATTTTACTAATTTTTATCGCATGGTCCAATTCTAGCCAAATGTTGTATCTGAGACTAAGAAAACTGCCCCAGAGGACCTGGTCTTTCTACTATGTGCTTGGGTTGACCAGTTGAACTATTTGTGTCCTGGGCCAGACTCTTGGGTTCATTCTAAATTAGTACAAACTTAAATAACTTGATCTTATCATCTGTAGGACTAAGGATGATCCATGGATAACTTGTTACTTCTTGAGGTGGATAGACTTGCAGGATCAAAGTAAAAAGATATCATGAAGAGCATATGTTCTTGCTCACCCTCTGGACTATCTATCCAGTAAGGCCCAGCCTTAGCATTTTTAAGACTTTGCTCACCTAATTTGCTGTTTTTTTTTTTCAGGCTACAACTGAGGTAGAGATTAAGAAGAAAGGCCCTGGATCTCTCTTAGTCTCCATGGACCAACTGGCCTCCTATGGACGGAAGGACAGAATCAACAGTATATTGAGTGTGGTTACAAATACACTAGTAGAAGGTATGTGTCGAGTCCAAGCTATTGAGATACAAATATGTAGTGTGTATGATAAATAAAATCCATGTCCCTTCATCTGAGCTTTGCAAAACCCTGAGCTTTAGGAATCGAGTCTGCTGGTTAGAAAAACCAGCATCCTAAATCTACATGCAGAGGATCAAATAAGGACTCCAAAGCTGCTGCCAACATTGTCCATAATGTTAGGTAAGGTAAGAAATATGAAGGAGTGACGTCGGCATGAGCTAGAGAATCTCAAGAAGTCTTTGTCATTGGCATCAGAAGGAACCAGTGGGGTGATATGAGAACTGTGAAGAAGTAAAATGATGGAATCACCCTCACGCCATCTCCTCTGAAACACCTTCCTCTTTCCCTTTTTAGCTACTTACAAATCTTTTGGCTTTCCCTTAAGGACCAGTATACTGTGGATTTTGATCGCACCTAATTCTGCCTCTCTTCAAACACCCCCACATACCCATAAATATATTTGATGTGTTAATAAGTAAGCTGAAACCCCTCTTTCTTGAGTACTCTGTGCCACAAGGAAAGAGCAGCCACTGTTGAATCATAGCATGTCTACAGCAATGTTGCTGTCAGTACCTGAACCTGGTGTTGTGTGGCTCCTCCACGAAATGGCCTGGTGTGCTGAAGAATATCCGAGGGTTTTCCGTCCACACAGTCCCTCAGCAAGCGTCAGCTTCTGTCCGATTGTGAGCAGTATTCCAGGCTCTTCTTGCTTTCTTTGGAGGTAGATTCAGTGACTGGTTTTCTCTCACAAGATTCTGATTGATTCTGCATGAATCAACCTTCTTCATTTGATACATGTTGATTTTAAATGAGTTGTCCTGTTGTAGCTCTAGAATATTCTTGAGGCCTCATAATTGCTGTTCTTCAGAGTAACAGCCAGGCTAACCCAACAAAAACCAGAGTCCCTAAAATAGAGAGACTCAAAATTATCCTGGTGTCCTTTGAACAAGTTATTTTTTGAGTCACTGAAGCCCAGCACCACGTCTGCTCTGTGTGTGTGCATGTGTGTGTGCAGACACCCCTGTGGTGAAGGGAGAATCCCTAGAAAGGAACTCCCATAGATTGTTTACATTACCACATATGGTCAAGGAGTTAGACTAGACCTAGACTGTTCTTGAGAATGAATGAAGTAAAAAGAATATTGAACTGTTTCTAGCTGCCTGAACACTTCATTTATTCCTGTTTTCTTTAATTCCCATTGAAGTCATTGATAGACTATCTTTACACTTTGTAGCTTATACTTTGAGATTACAGGCAAGTAACTGCAGATCATGAGATATCCAAGCTCAGAGGCACTAGCTTAAGAACCTTGGTGAATTTTATTCTTCACTTCAAGACCCGAGATTTCTCTAGGTATCTGTGGTGGTTGAGAAAGACAAACTAGTGACCTCCACAGGCGTATTTTATTCCTGGCAAAGATGTCATTACAGGAGAATGATCAATGCAGTGCAACAATTATTCATTGATTACTAAAGTGGCCTGATACAGGATCTAGCAAAAGGAGATGCTCAGCAGGTGTTTGTTGAACTGAACTTTGCTGTGCTTGAGGAGGCGGGTCTTGGTGCCTTGGATTCCTCTGAGGCCTTCAGTTCTTCTGTCCTCTGCTGACTTGGATAGAATCCACTGGAATATTAGTTTTGTCTTTTTCTATTCCCTTTTCTTCCCCTTCTCCCTGTCCTCTTCTTTCTCTTTCTGTCTTGCTATACTCATTCTCCACTTTCCACCCACCAGCACATACATAAAAAATAGTTGTAAGGGGCACTGGGGGAGAGAGAGAGCTGTAGCTGTGTTCAAGCCGTTCCAGTTCTTTTTCCCCCTTTCTAAGCCCTAATGTTCACATAGCCTGTACCTTTCCTGCCTTTTCCTGCCCAGGTATTCCTCCTCCCCCCACCTCCTTATATTTGACTTCCATTATGAAAGCTGGTAAGACAGAACTGTTGAAAGCAAAGAATGATGAATGGCTGAAGCTGAATAATGTGAGAGGGAATTAAAGGGCGTTAAGAAAGATCCAGTCCTATTTAACCATCAGTCCCTCTGGGTTTAATGATTGCTACAACAGTAAAAGCCAGCATTGAATGAATAATTTTTCCTGCTTTCCAGACCTTCAGTTAGGAAAGTCTGACAGTATTTTAATTCAAAGATTATTATTTAACACCAAAGAAGCAGGCTTCTATGTACCTGATGGCTTAGAACCCAGATTCTGGAGAATTCCAGAATCCTGTAAATGAGAAAATCCAGCCTGCTCTGCACTACCCCTGTCCTGTTGCAGACATGCTCACTAAGATCCAGTCAACTCAGCAGAATTCACAGTCAGCAGAGCCATGAGCTTTGGGGCTATTTCAGAGGACGAGAGGTGGGGTGTAGGCAGAGTAGTGTAGTCTCATTTCTCAGAGCAGAAAAGCTATGGAAGAAGGGGAGGGAGCTGGTAAAATAAGAAGGAAGTAGTGATGGTTCTTGGCATTATTGATCCTCAGGTAGAACAGTTTCAGAAACTCCTCTAGAGCAGCAACTGGCCGTAACTATTGCTGCCACAGTTTATTTATTCATTCTTTTATTCAACTGACAAGTATCAAGTGTCAGTACAATAATTTGCTGTTCACCTTTCCCGCTGTGGCTGTAAGCTGTGTGAGGGTGGGGACTCTTGTTCCTCAGCGTGTTCCCAGTGCACATTGTAGGGGCTTAAATGTTGTTGAATTGACTTGAGAGAAGTACCTTACTTCAGAAACCTCATGGTCTACTGATGCCACCATCATGATGGAATTAAGAGGCCCTCTCTGGAAATAGTTCCCAGTACCCCCTGAAGTTGCCACTGCAGTAACCTCTCTGAAAATGACTAGGAGCAAAATGGGGAAACCCCACAAACCTTTGGACGTCTCACCCCTACGTGCTAACCCATTCCCCCAGACCACATCCTTAGCCGTTCCAGGCTGTGGGGCCAGTAATAGTTTGCAAAGTTTTGAGACACTTGATAAACCTCCTTATTCACCTAAGTGATCTTTTCTAGCACTTAGTGCTCCACATTTCTTACTTTTGGTAGAATGGAATAGATTTATCCTGAAGATCTTACCTTCTCAGTAAATGTAAATAAGACATATCTAGGATTCCTGTAGAAAGCTTCTTGTGCCCCATAGGGTAGGACACCCCTCTTCACTGTCTGGTAAAGACTTTCAGCCTCATTCACTGTAATATTACAATTGTGTCAACTGTCAGAAATGTGAACAGTCGCGGCTTTAGCCTCCATGTGCCGGTGAACAGCAGACATTTGGAGAGGAGAGGAGATTGAAAAAAGAAACGGAACTAAATTTCCAAATATGTACTATAAGAATTTATGGAAATAGAGAACCTTTTCATTTTCTTTTTTTGGGAAGAAAACTAAATTTACCTTGGAAAGGGAGGGAGTTCTATGAGGAAGAAGCCAAAGCAAATTTTCTTCACAGACTTCCTTTCCCACGCAAACTCCCACGTGGCGCTTACTGTGGCCCTTAAAGCTGGAAAACCAAGGCAACCATTTTCTTAGCAACTAGGGAGCCAATCAGAAACCCAGCCAAAGCACCCCATCTAAAATAAAGCCATCACCATGGGCACCATCCAGCTGGTTGGGAAGAGGGAAAGTAGACTCGATTAAGGCAGCCATCTTGTTCTTGGTGAGATGTTGGGAAACTTTTTTTTTGTTCCCTGAATGATTTGGTTTAGTCGACAGAATTGGGGGTGGGGTGAATGCAATTATATCCAACCCTGTAGAACCCAGACCTGTGTCTAAGAATTAATGCTGACAGGTTTTCAAAGTCACACCTCTTAACATTCTCCTAGGTCCAGGTCCTGGGACTTCTATAGTCCCAGCCATTATATTTCATATTTAATTTGAGGAGGGCTTTGTTACCTAGGGCCTCATGCCTAGATTGTAGTGCCAGCCAAATGGCTTTCTACCTTTTGTCCTTTTTAATTTTTGTTTTGTAAACGACCTTAGAGAACTTCTCGTCCAGCAATTTCGTCTGTGTTTATCAGAGTCCTAGGATTGTGGGCAAGTCCCCCGTGGAAGGCAGTGGTCCGTTGAACTGGGCTCCAAGCTCCTCTTCCTGCCCTAACAAGAGCAGTTCCCGTTTTACAGATGGCGGGGCAAGGGGGGGTGTCACATAAGATCTTGTTTGAAAAAACAGATTCTGCTTCTGAAAGAGAGCGGATAAGGAGAGAAAGATAAAGGAAAGAAAGAAGGGACCAAGGGAGGGTGAGAGGAAGATGATAAAGCGAGAAGGAAAGGAGCAGAGTGGAAAAGGGCAAATGGACCAGATGAGATGCGAGGAGCAATGAGAGGAGGGAAGCAGGTCGGGGAGGGGACGTGACTGACATTCCTATCTGAATCGTGAAATGTAAACTCATTGACTTGAACTTTGGGAATATGAAAGATGCATCCACATGGTGGCTTGGTTGATGATGCTGATTCTGCTGTAAAGATAATAATAGTAATAGCACTTATCTCTATAGGCGAGGGTGTTCTTATAAAGCAATAAGCTTCATTTTAGCTCATTTAATTCTCACTCAAGATCCCTGAGTTAACAAGTGTGTCTGAGCTGGTATTTGCACGTAGGAACATCTGGCTTGAGTCTGTGCTTTTGACCACTTCCCTGATAATGATTTGATGATACGGTGTGTATCATCTACCACTTAGTGAGGACTAACCCTGTGCCTGGCTCTGTGCTGTCTGCTTTCATGCGTCAGCTCACTCACTCAGTGGCTGAGGGTTGCAGGACTCACTCAGTCCTCTGACCTGTAAAGTAAGTGCCATTTCAGATGAAGCAACAGAGGCATAGAGGAGTCAGCACCTTGCCTGGGATCACACAGCCTCTGAGTGCTGAAGCCGGTTGGACTGGGGAGTCAGACTCCAGAGGCCAAGCTCCTAACCATTACGCAGTGCTCCCCAAACAGATGGACTGCTTGTAACTGGATCATTGTTAGCAGGGAAGCGACCAGGCACTGATTGTGCTCTCTCTCCCTTCAAGAGAAGCCCTCAGGAGAGGCAGCGCTCGCATGGCGGGGAGGGTGGGGAGAGCCCAGGGGGGACTCAAAGCTCTCGGCTCTGCATTCCCCCTGTGGCTGAGGGGCCCCCTTTCATCTTTACTCACTGCAGAGCTGGAAGAGTCTCAGAGGAAGTGCCCGCCATGCTGGTATAAATTCGCCAATACTTTCCTCATCTGGGAGTGTCACCCCTACTGGATCAAACTGAAGGAGATCGTGAACTTGATCGTCATGGACCCGTTTGTAGACCTGGCCATCACCATCTGCATCGTCCTCAACACACTGTTCATGGCTATGGAGCACCACCCTATGACGCCTCAGTTTGAGCACGTCTTGGCTGTAGGAAATCTGGTAAGATGGAGCTCTGTGTCCTGATTTTGTGATCTGAACCTGTTTTGCCTGGGGGATGTCTTTTCCTGACACTGAAAACTGGAGTTAGTTGAAAAGAAAGTTAACAGTTCATTGGAAGACAAATGCTTCTGCACACGCTGCAGTCCCAGCCACTTCCGCTCACTGTTGCGAACCCTGGGCTGTTGCCTCTTTCTGTAGAACTCCGAAGTCGTCATTTCAGAGCTCTTGGCAGAAAACCAGCCATGGTGGCGGAATGGGCGCCTGGCACAGTGGGCTGGCTTCAGCAGCCTGAGCCAAGGACTTCTGGATTTTTTTCTCATTCTGTTTCTCACAATGATTCCTGAATTACTCCAGCAAATCACTTCCCCTTTCACCTTCAGTAACAACCACAAGATAGGAGACACTTTTCATGCATTAAATGTGACTATAAATTTGCCCTCACTGATCTAGGGTGTATCTGGAAGTTCTGAACTCCAGGTGTGTTTCCCCCTCCAGTCCAACTTCTGGGCTCTCATCCAGTTTCTACCATTAGTTTATCTGTGCCAAATTTATTTCAATGTTAGTTTGAGGCATATGTTTATTTATTATATTATTTAGAAGATAAGTATGCAGCTTTTAAAAAACATTACACAGTGTCTTGTGAAGTCAAATAGTGGTGATTTGGGGATTATCTGTTTAACTTCCTTAGTACAAAAATCCAGAGTTGATCGAATTTTGATACATAGTGAAGAATTCATTGGAAACAACCCACTAGGTCAACTGGGCCTAATTATTCCCTAAGAGTTGCACCATAGGCATGTCAAATCAGTTGTTACCATTTAATTTGAGTATGGCCTCTCCTCAGTATTTGTTTCTCTCTCTCTCGCACATAACACAGTTTCAGCCTTAAGTCAATATACTATTAAAGTGTTGTAATATCATTTTGAGTACTGATTCTGAAAACACACATGGCAAAAGGGATCCTTTATGCAGTTAGTCCCTAGAGTCTGTTGTGTTCCCACGTGCACATCCAAGATGATTCTGCGGTCTTTGCAGTTTCCAGGTCTGAGTTAGTGACATACTTCAGGCCCACGGCTGCAGTGTAAACCCTTAAGTGCAGCCTGATGAAGCACCGTAGTCCTGAAGCAGGACACCCCCATAAGCTGTCCCGGAAATCTGCTACCTAGCTCTGAGAGGTGCCTGAGGGTAGGCTTGCTGTGTGACTGGCTGACCCAGGGACTTGGCCATTAAACAGCATTTTGAGCCAATCAATAATGTCATATAGCTGTAAGCTTTATTTTATTAACCAAGGGTTAAGTAATGAGAAATATGACTTGATCAATTTTGGTATTTCCCCCATAGTGTCTTGTTTTTCTGCTTTTTACAGAATTAGTCATTGATTTCCAAGAGATTTTGAGAGGCTTTTTCACCTACTGCCAGTGAAATTTTCCTCAGACCAGGCCAGCAAATAATGTTATTTTTCTCTTAAAAATGAGCAGAGATTTAGAGTCACACCTACATTAGAGTTGTGAGCATTCAGAAGACTTTTCTCAGGATCACCAGTAAGGAAAGGAGAGAAGCCACTTAGAACCAAGCTCTAAAATAAGAAAGTAGTCCGGCCGGTCAGTGAGAGTTTTCATGGGAAAAGTAAACATACATCAACAGTGGGAATGGAGAACGGTGATAGTTCGGGATACTTAGGACTGGATTGGCTGTGAGGGTGAAGGGAAGGAATCCAGAATGGTGCCTAGATTTTGAAGTTTAGTAACTGAGGGGACATGGGGATGACTGAGGAGGAACGGGTGTGGAGTTTAAACTCGTGTTCTGTTTTGAACATACTAACTATAAATAAGCCATTGAATTCTGTCTAGAAATGTTTCACATCCATACAAGGAGGATAATACCATGTCTATATGGTGGTTGGGAGGAGAAAATGAGAACCTGTACAGAAGTTTTTGGAATAGTGAAAAGTACTCTACAAATCTTGGGCCCTGTGTTAGTGGAATTCAGGAGAATTTTCAAAGGCTTGGAGATTTGGAGAGAGCCTTCAACCGAACCGGAGAACAAGAGGATGGAAAAAGTGAGATGGACGTGCTTTTGAAATAGGATGCAAGGCTTTTCCCGCAGCTGGGACAGTGAATTAAGTTGTGTTTGTTCATAGATATGCAGGCAGATGTTTTTGAGAGATGAGAACAGTTGTCTGTAAATTGAAGATCCCCTCCTCTTCCGCCCTTCCTATAAGAAAAAATGTTAGTAATAGGAGGAAACTTAAAGATAATTCAATCCAACCCCCATGTTTTATAAAGGAAATTGAAGCCCAGGAGATTTTTTTTATTAAGGTATTATTGATATACACTCCTATGAAGGTTTCAAATGAAAAAACAATGTGGTTACTACATTTACCCATATTATCAAGTCCCCACCCATACCCCAATGCAGTCACTGTCCATCAGTGTAGTAAAATGCCACAGATTCACTGTTTGCCTTCTCTGTGCTACACTGTTTTCCCCGTGACCCCCCACACCATGTGTACTAAACATAATACCCCTCCATCCTCTTCTCCCTCCCTCCCCACCTGCCCTCCCACACCCCTCCCCTTTGGTAAACACTCATCCCTTCTTGGAGTCTGTGAGTCTGCTGCTATTTTGTTCCTTCAGTTTAGCTTCATTGTTATATTCCACAAATGAGGGAAATCATTTGGCACTTGTCTTTCTCCGCCTGGCTTATTTCACTGAGCATAATATCCTCCAGCTCCATCCATGTTGTTGCAAATGGTAGAATTTGTTTCTTTTTTATGGCTGAATAGTAGTCCATTGTGTATATGTACATCTTCTTTATCCATTCATCTATTGATGGACACTTACATTGCTTCCATATCTTGGCTATTGTAAAAAGTGCTGTGATAAACATAGGGGTGCATATGTCTTTTTGAATCTGAGAAGTTGTATTCTTTGGGTAAATTCCAAGGAGTGGGATTCCCAGGTCAAATAGTATTTCTGTTTTTAGTTTATTGAGGAGCCTCCATATTGCTTTCCACAATGGTTGAACTAGCTTACATTCCCACCATCAGTGTAGGAGGGTTCCCCTTTCTCCACATCCTTGCCAGCATTTGTTGTTCTTAGTCTTTTCGATACTGGCCATCCTTAGTGGTGTGAGGTGATATCTCATTGTGGTTTTAATTTGCATTTCCCTGATGATTAGTGATGTGGAGCATCTTTTCATGTGCCTGTTGGCCATCTGAATTTCTTCTTTGGAGAATTGTCTCTTCATATCCTCTGCCCATTTTTTAATTGGGTTATTTGCTTTTTGGGTGTCGAGGCGTGTGAGTTCTTTATATATTTTGGATGTTAACCCCTTGTCAGATATGTCATTTACAAATATATTCTCCCATACTGTAGGATGCCTTTTTGTTCTGTGAATGGTGTCCTTTGAAGCCCAGGAGATTTAAACAACTTCTGTATTGTTTAGTAAATAAATATAATGATTCTTTTCTTGTCTTTTTTTGCAACCATTTGAATACAACAGTGAATTGATAAGTTGGTTTTTTAAACAATCTCAATTTTACAGAAAAGGTTCAAGTACAGTATAAAGAACTTTTTTAAGAGTAATTTGCTGACACAGCCTATCACACCTGAATACCTCAGTGTGTGTTTTTTATGACCAAGTACATTCTCGAACCATGATATAACTATCAAAATCAGGAAAATACCAGGGACCATTACAGCTGTCTAACTCTCCAAGTCTTGCCAGTAATCCCAGGAATGTCCTTTTTAACAAAAAAGTTGCAGTTCCAGAGTTACCACTGCGTTTGTTATCACGTCCTTCAAGTTCTTCAGCCTGGAAGAGTTCCTCAGTCTTTGTCTTTCAGGACCTTGACAGTTTGGAAGACAACTACAGGCCAGTTGTCTTGTAGAATTCCTTCAGTTTGGGTCTGTCTGAGGCTTCCTCATGATTAGACTCAGATTCTTCTTTAGGCGGGCACACCACACAAGTGAGGCTGTCTTCTCATTGTAGCTGCCAGGTTTCCATTTGTCCCGTTGCTGGTGATATTCACTGGATCATTCAGAAGGAAGTGTCTGCCAGGCTTCTCCCCTGTGAAGTCCCTCTTTTTCCATTTGTAATTAATAAATATTTGTGAGGAAGACATTTTGAAACTATCTAAATTTCCTGTTTTTCATTAAATTTTTGCTTTATTAATTTTTTAAATTTATATCAGTATGGATGCATGGTTTTCAATTTTATCCAATGAGTTATAATCCATTACTATGATTTACTTAAATGTTTGAACTGTTCCTGATTTGGCCCGTGACAGCCTTGCAGGCTTGGTTCTGTGTCCTTTCAGCGTGTCTTCATTACCTCCTTATTTTCTGGTATCACAGGATATTCCAGACTGATTTTATGTATTTCCTCTCTTGGGCTTGGAATCAGCCATTTCTTAAGGAGCCCTGGTTGTTTCAGTGGAAAACCTTAGTAGAAGTCAAGATCTCTTGGAGCAATGTGCATGGCTAGGCCCCCTCGGTACGGGGCCAGCTGATTATTCTAATCCAGAACTACAGGGTTCATTCCCGTTTTCTTCTCTCCACATTTGTCACTCCTTCTCCATCAAAAAGAAACCTGATTGCCACCATTTTCATTATGTTTTCGTATTTGATCAAAAAGCCACTATTTCTTCTTATGACGTGGATGTGCTCGTCCTGTTCAGGTTCTGACTCCCCATACTGGGTCCCCAGCATCCACCTCACTGTCCTCTATGTGGACCCCCTCCTTCCGCCTCTCAGGCTCCGACCCCTCAGGCCAGGCCACCCCGCATGTCATTGTTTCCCTCACCCCACTTGGATTCCCATGCCTCACAGTGGGCCTTCCCCCAGCATAGAGGCTCTCCCCATCCTGCTTTGGCTCTCACACACCATGCCAGGCCACATTCCCTTGCCCTGTCAGGGCTCTGACTCTCCACTCCAAGCCGCCCATCTGCGTGGACCCACACTGGGGTACTCACTCCCTGCACCATCTCTGTATTCTGAAGTCCTCCTCCCCTGACTGCATTCCTCCTCCCCTGACTGCATAGCTAACTCCTGGTGCCAGTCCGCATCCTGCTCATCCTGCTCGGCTGTGACACCCCTCACTGGCCATCTTTCTGTACAGATGCCTTTTTCAGCCCACCCAGGCTGTGTCAGCCCACACCAGGCTGCCCTCCCCCTGGGCATGCTGTCTCCACCTGCTTAAGCTCTAACTCTCTCTGCCAGGCCCCCCACCCCTCCAATGTGGCTAACCCTCCTATCCCGCTCGGGTCTCAACACTGCTAGGTAGCCCTCCTACACAAAAGCCACCTCATCCCATACAGACTCTCCCAGCCCATGCCAGATACCCCCCTGCACAGACATCCTCTGCCCACTGAAGCTCTCACTCCCCACACCGGGCTGCACCCCTGCATAGATGCCCTGCTTGGCCTCCAGCACCTGGCACCAGGCCTCCATCCACGTGGATAAGGGCTTCAGGACTGAATCTTTCATGGGGAGGGGGTGTGTAAGGAAGGAAGGACAAGGCTTAATCTGTAAGTTTAATTTCTGAGATATTAAGCAACAAAAGGAAAAACATATTTTTTCCTCCTTTACCAAATACACATGGATGTTACCATTTCATAACTATAGCTCAACTAGATTTTCAACTAAAAGGAATTCTTTTCAGATTTTAATTTTTCTTTCATTTGTGCCCCGTAGCCCCTTGTGCATACCTCTTTTTAAGCACTTATTACATGATATTTTAGTTCTTGTGCCTGTCTCCTCAGTGGGTGGATAAACAGCTATTCCAATTTGCACAGCTCTGAAGGGATTCCTGGCATGTGGAACTTTACAGTTTAATAGTGGGATCATTCTTGGCCAAGCAGTACAAATTGATTGCCCTAACTAAAGGCCCAGGATCAGGACTTTCAGTATTAAAACCAGGAAAGTCTCAGGTAAACCCAAAAGAGTTGGTCACTTTACCTCATGGAGACGAGTTCCTAAGGAGCCATTGTTTTTCATGGCTACGTGGTTTTTTCATGTCTCTATTGTGATACATTAGGGCTCTTATTAATTTTGGAAGGACCCAGGACAGAACAGGAGCTGGTTAGCCCCCTCCTGAGAGTAGACAGGAGCACACAAACACTAGTCACTCCCAAATGAGCATAAACTTTGCCTGCAGATGCAATTACAACAGGAGGTGTGCCGCTTCTCCCCCACTGTTCCCAAGCCCCAAAGTGGCCCCCAAATGCAGTACCCCAATCTTAGAACATTGTAGGCCTTACTTGGTGACCTGGCATTACAGGTTCTCAGGCCTATGCTCAGGGGCTTGTCCAGACTAGAAAGATAAGCCCACTGTGAATTCAGAGCATTCTATTAGAACAGCAGTTCTCAGTCCTTTTTGGATCTTAGGACTTATTTATATGCTTAAAAGGAGCTAAAGAGCTTCTGATTAAGAGAGTTATATTTATTGGTATTTACCACATTCGAAATTAACACCAGAAAAATATTAAATATTTATTCATTTAAAAATCACAATAATATACCCATTACACAATTACATAAATAACATTTTATGGGGAAGAACTAAATTTCCTAAGAAAACAATGGCATTGTTTGACATTTTTGCAAATCTCATGTCTGGTTTAATAGAAGATAGCTAGATTCTCTTATCTGCTTCTGTTTTCAGTCCATCGTGATACATTGTTTTGGTTGAAGCACAGGAAGAAAACCTGGCCTCACACAGACACACAGTTGGAAAAGGGAGGACCTTGTGCCCTGAAAGGGTCTTAGGGAACCCAGGGTCCTCAACTACACTTTGAGACCTGCTGCATTAGAACATAAGTTCTTAGGTGAATATTTGCTGACATTTACAAGAGTGACATTTATGTACAGTTGTTGATAACACTGCTTGTAATTCTTTTTCTCCTTTTCAAGGAGCATATCACAGTGCAAATAAGAGTGGCATCATGAGGATAACCTTAAATCTACTCTTGTCCATGTTTTAAAAAATAATGCCTTCATACAACCAACAGTTACACATTTATTTTCACCCAAACTCCAAATGATGTCAGTCCACCACGTGTTGCACCAAGGTGCTTGCTGACCTCCGTCACCAGAATTCCTACCAGATCTCTGGGGGCCATGCATCCCACTGAAAGTCAACACCACAAAATTGTCACTGTTGACTTTCTCTTAGGAACCATAGTTCCCACAGTACAGATATTCCACAGTTAGTCAGCCAGTGCTTATTATTGAACACTTCCTGTGTGTTCACCAGGAACCGATGGGATGGCAAATTTTGTCTCTACTTAGTGTGCATTAGCAGGCTAACATTTCTATGTAGAGGAGCCTTTGATGGGCTTATGCGAAGGACAAAGTGTACATCAGGAATTGATTAGCTGCCCCTACCTTCCCTGACCACGCTAAGAATGACGTTCCCTCTGTAGATGCTTAGCTTGTATTATGCTAAAATTTTGATTTTGCTTCACCAGATCTCTTCAGGGAATATTTTGTTTCAATTTTAGAATACTGCATCTTCAGTTTAGAAAAATGGGGAACCATGGAAAAGCATATGGACACCAAAAACTTCTAACCTGATTACCCTTTTTGATGTTTTGTTAATGCTGTACATTAATTCAGTATACTTCCAAAGGGTATCTATAATCTAGGCATTTTTCACTGTTTTTAATTCTGCCCCAGACCATATCTTCAGAGTTCCTTAAACTTCATATGTAAATTTGGTGACCATGTGGTTACAAGTACTAATTTATTATGAATTTTAAACCTGTTACATATCAAGTCCTGTCATCCAAAACCATAATTAGTAAGAGTCAGGTGTTATGTGGTTAGCCTAGAATGAGGGTCTTGGTCTTGTCAAAAGACAAAAATGTGTTTTTTTGCTTTATCACTGCATGTTAATGTCACTAAGACCTGTGGGATACAGACAGCGCTGTGAAACACAAGGTTCTCAGGCAGATGAGTGGGAGTCAGATAACATTGGAAAAAAGTCACTGTTGCACCCTGTAAGCTCCAAATCGACAACAATTATATCGTTGATTATCATTGAAAAAAATCAACAGAAAGCACCAAAGTCTCCCACAATAAGAAAATTCTTTGAGGAGATAGTCACCCAGTAGAACTGTATACAAGCAGTGTAAGTGGGAATCAGGAAAGCTGTTTAGCAACATGGTTAGAGTCGTGATACCTGAAAAATAAGACCCAAGATATTATGTATTCTATGGTTTTATGACTGTATCAAAATATATATGCATTTGAAAAAATACCAAAAGGTGCAAGGTGGTGAGATTTTGGATGTTTTTTCCTGTATTTTATATACCTTTAGCAATGTATATCGTTTTTATGATTTAAAGTAAGAAACCATACAGTGTATGTCTAAGTTTGAGAAGACACATAATATCAAATCAGGAATAATGCTGTATTTTTCTAATATAATTGTAACCCAATGAGTAATTTTTTTATTTAGGCAAACATCCCAAGCATACATATTCAGACGACTGCTGACCCTTTAGAAGGAGTCACCTGTGTGTATTCCCATTGGTTAGTTCTAGCTTTTAACTGCACTCTTCAAGAATGCGAATCGGGTAGTTTTGGCAACAAAGATGGGAGCACTGGGGCTTAGTACTTCACTCGAGGAAAATAAAGAAGGCTTTCCTGCCCCGTGTGGAGTGGTCATGGGACATCCAGGCATTGATGTCTTCAGATGCAGAATTTAACCAAGTCTGGTTCTTGAGGCTTCATGGATATGTTATATTCAAAGGTAATGTGATAAAGGCATTTTCATTCTTTTTTTTTTTTACTCCCTGCCTTCCCCTCTTTAGGTTTTCACTGGAATTTTCACAGCGGAAATGTTCCTGAAGCTCATAGCCATGGACCCCTACTATTATTTCCAAGAAGGTTGGAACATTTTTGATGGATTTATTGTCTCCCTCAGTTTAATGGAACTGAGTCTAGCAGACGTGGAAGGGCTTTCTGTGCTGCGATCTTTCCGATTGGTATTCCACATTTCTTCAATTTCTTCTTACATTTCCTATCTTGCAACTACTAAAAAGAGTTTTACATAAGTTAATTTGATGATTTTTTAAAAATCCTTAGCTGTGTTCTACTCCCAATTCCAGTTGGCTATTTATTGGTTAAGCTACTAAAATCTTGAAAACTAGTCTACTAAATATCTAATAAGTTAGTTTAAAAAAAATCTATCAGCAAACAAATCAATTTTAGGAAGCTCCTCAGAAAATAATGGTTAATCTAAAAGATGAAGAAGAAAGATTCCCTAGGGCTGTTTTGAGGTCTAATTTGTATTTGCTAGTGAGCCCATTTCTTCATCTGAACATCTCCCTGCAATGACAAGAATTTCTCCTTGTTCAAAGATGGCTCTGCTCGTCTCTTCCCTCATGGCGACCCCTTCCAGAACGTGAGAATAAAATAATGTTCTTTAAAGTTATATTGAAATTAGTTGTTGAACATTGGCTTTGTTTTCCATATCACTAAGAAGGATTTTTTTTAATTAGTAAATTTGAAGACGCCGATGTTTAAATTACTAAAATGACTCTGAAAGAATAGTTGATATCCTCAGAACAGCTTCCCGTAAGTCTAGGCATAAGTGGTGTCCTGACTAAATTCCTTGAAAAGCTGAATTCCCTTGCAGGTGCCCCACTCAGCAGAGCTTCAGAATTGGCTTAGGGCTTTTTTCCCCTATTGGGAAAATACCTAAGCACTTACAACTGAAAGGGTTTGTTTTTTCATCAGGATATTCAGCACATCTAAGAAAGAGAATTGGGATAGAGTGAAACTCTTTGTAAAGCACAGGTCTTACTAGGTCCAAGTCAAGGAAAGTATCTGCCAAGTTTCTGGAACCATGCTTACTAGTGTTTGGTTAGGATGCAGCCCACATTTTTGAGAATAGCTCTTATTATCTAAATGGTAAGATGAAAGATTAAGAAGTAGAAGGCTTAGTGCTGATATTCTTAGTAAAGTAAAAGCTAGTCAAAAAGGGAAAAAATATGAGTGACCCAGGTATACACACAGAGCAAGACCTGATAAATCTTGAACTCACAGATAAAACTCAGGTTTTCCATCAGAAAAAAAAGTTCAAATCAGTACTATTGCCTCCTACCAGAATTCCTATTACATCATGTATTAGTTGTTGACCTACAACATCTGATGATGATCTCATTATTATCATTCCATTCGTGGGCTTCATGCATTATAATTCTCAGGCTGTTAGCCAAAATCTTGTAATCATTCATTTCAGAATACAGAAATTTCACAATGGACGGATGCCAGAAGTTCTGCCCTCCGAATTAATATCATATAGTTGCTTTTCATGAGATGTTTAGTATGTGTGGAAGTGCCCCTACTTGGGAGTTGTGCTTTTCCTCCAAGTTATTCCAAGCATATCGCAAAGTTTCATATCAGCCATTGGTTATTTATTGGAAAGGAAAAAGATATTTAGAATTTTTAAGTACTTGCTTTGTTAAGGGGACAGATAATTTATTTTCACTGTTCTTACCATATTTATGTTCTGGTTCACTACAAAGTCACATTTTCCTTGATATGTCCCTTGAGAAGTCAAGGGAAAATCAGTAGGAAAAAGATTTGTTCATATATGAGTTTTTAAAAAGTAAATTAATCCAGAGACTAATACAGGTACTAGAGAGAGTATTTTTGGCTCTGGGTTCCTGAATCTGTCATGTACTGTGAAGTTCATCAGTTTTCCCCTATCTGTGCCTCAGTTTCTTCTGCTTTAGTCTAAGACATCGTTAGTAAGTCCTGGGAACTTCCCAAGGGTGCTCAGTAAATTTAAATTGATTTTACTAATTTGATACATTTTTTTAGTCATGTGGTAAGAAAATGGATTGAGTATCATTTGGTTTTTGTTTGACTTTTTTTCCCCTTAGCTCCGAGTCTTCAAATTGGCCAAATCCTGGCCCACCCTGAACATGCTGATCAAGATTATTGGAAATTCAGTGGGTGCCCTGGGCAACCTGACACTGGTGCTGGCCATTATTGTCTTCATCTTTGCTGTGGTGGGGATGCAGCTCTTTGGAAAGAGCTACAAAGAGTGTGTTTGCAAGATCAACCAGGACTGTGAACTCCCTCGCTGGCACATGCATGACTTTTTTCATTCCTTCCTCATTGTCTTTCGAGTGTTGTGCGGGGAGTGGATCGAGACCATGTGGGACTGCATGGAGGTGGCCGGCCAGGCCATGTGCCTCATTGTCTTCATGATGGTCATGGTCATTGGTAACTTGGTGGTTAGTACTGACTTGTAGATCTTTTTGTTCTTTGCCCAGAGCATCTTGCTCTTGACCCAAAACCTCAACCTGCTAGTCCTTCTGCTACCATGTCTGCATTGGTCTTTATTCTTTATTGACCCAAGAACCCTAAGGTTCAAATGAAGGATAGGAGACTGCTGTTTACAGAGACCTACTAAGTCATAAGCCCCACAACCTGTCACTCCTTTTTCAAAATTAGGTAAACAAAATTCAACAAAGTTAAGTGACTCTCCCAAAGTCACACAACTGGCAAATGTTAGGGCTTGTGTTAGATACTAGACTACAAAGTCTTGGCTCTTTTCACTACAAAAGTTGCCTTCATCTAAACCAGAATTTCTCAACCTTGACATTATTGACATTTTGAGCTAGATAATTCTTTGTTGCGGAACTGTCCTGTGGGATATTCAGCAGCATCCTGGGCCTCTACCCTTTACTGGCAAATAGCAACCCACACCCCAAGCATGACAACCAAAAATGTCTCCAGACTTTTTGCTAACTGTCCTCCATGGGGCAAAATTTCCCTCTGTTAGGAACCACTGACCTAAACCATCTTAGAGTTTTATCTGATTTGTAGAAAAGGCAAACCACGTTCTTGCTTTACTTTGATCTACTCACCTGATGTCTTCTGCCTCTGTATATAGAACATTCACCAGCAGAGATGTTAATACCTCTTTTCTCAAAGTGTGATCTGAGGACTACTAGCAGTTTGAGAAAATGTTAGAAATGCAGAATCTTAGGCCCCACCCCAGAGCTACTGAATCAGCATCTGCATTTTTACCAATATCCCCAGGTGATTCTCATGCTCTCCAAAGTTTGAGAAGTACTCATCTTTCATATCAGGCCAAATCCCACTTGTAAGTACAGAGCAATGAGGGTTGGAAGAAGGCAAACTCACACCATCCCTTCAGAGCTCATCCATATTCATTCTGCTTCCTTTTTCTGCCATAGAGAAGCATACCAGCAGAGGGTTCCTACTCACTAGCCTCTGAAACAGCCATGACCACCCTGTTCTTCCACTGGACCTATAAAAATAGATGCTCTAATGTTTCTTTAATCCACTCCCCCCACTCCCCAATCCCTGTTCTCCATTCCCAATCATCCCTCAGTCCTAATCCCTCTGGTCTTTCCACTCCTTCAGTGAATGCAGCTGTCTGTCACCTGCTGGGCATGTAGTGGGATTAACACTTACCCGCCCTGACCTTGCCACCCTTTCTCCAGGCTCCTGTTCTCAGTTGTCTCAAGGGCATCTTCCCAGACTGTCTACAGATACCTGAGCACATGACAAAGTCATATATTTCTGCTTCTGATGACTCTTTCCAGGTTCCCCTTTGCTCAGTCCTTCTGTCCATCTAGTCTCTAGGAATCCTTCTGACTTCTCTCCATTCCCAGTAAATATCAGATGTCTTCCATACATCTTTCTGTGTAGTGTTTCTGTACATGCATCTTTCTTCATAGTATTTCTAAGACCTGCCCCTTCCTTCCCATTTCTGTTACCTATCCACCCCTAAAGGTGGGCCCTGAAAGCACCTGCAGCACAGTCACCTGACTTTCACTCATTACGGCAGGCCGAGTCCCAGGCCCCACACCAGATCCCTGGATCAGAATCTTTCAGATGAAGCCTAGGAAATAGTATTTTTAGAAAGCATCCCACCCCAGGAGATTCTTATGCATGCTGAGGTTTGAGATTTCTATAGCCCAATCCAGACCCTTATCAACCCACACAAGTAACAGGTTCCCAACTCTCTGTATGTAGCTAGTACAAATGACTTCCTCAAACCTCTTATCATTTGTGACTCCTTTACTCAAGGACCAATAGTGGATCCAATTAAAATTCAAATCCCTCAGCGTGGCCTTCAGAGCCCTTTCTAACTCACCCCATTTTGCCAACCATATTCCTTTGTAATTCTACAAATGGCCCAGATAATCCAAATACATACAATTCATTTATTGTTTCCATCCCTTCCACTCTACACATACTATTACCTCCACCTAAAATGTATGCCTTACTCTCCTTCAGAAGTGTGACAAAGTAAGGGCCCAGTGTAAATCAAGAAGTGAACACCTCTCCCACTTTTCAAAAGTAAGTCTTAGTAAAAATTGATTAATTAATCGTAATGCCCAATGTGATAAAATAGGAAGTTAAAACGAAAATAATAAAAACTTATATCTTATGGCTTGACACTTAAATATACAACAGAACACAAAAGAACATCACAGTCTTGCTAAAGCTATTTGATTTTGCAGTACTATGAAGAACAAAGAAAATTAGTAAAATAAGATAACATAAAATATATTTCAGTTCTACCTTCTTGATTTGTTGTATGAAAGCATGACTCCCCTGGCCTAATTTTTTTCTAACATGAGGCCTCTGAAGCATCTGCTCATGCATACGTTGTATCTATGCACTCTTTGAATCCTCCCCAATAGTCCATGTCCACCTTTTCATTTTTATTTTGGGGAATTTTTCTTTCTAAAATGGATACAGCCTTTGCTTTATCTGATTGTAAGGAAAGAATATATTTAGGGGTACATATATAGTTACATAAAACTATGAAAGAACCAAGAAGAGAGGTACTAAACTCCTTATATTAGAACCAAATCCAAATAAGATGCCCATCTAGTGACTTGAGCACCTAAAACACTATGTGAGTCCTCTAAAGAGAACACTGGAAACTCTGGAGTCTGTCACATGAGTCAGTAGGTAACTTTACCTGAACATTCTGTATTCACTCTCCTTTTTTCTAATGCCACTGGCACAGGTGCTGAACTTGTTTCTGGCCTTGCTCCTGAGCTCCTTCAGTGCAGACAATCTGGCAGCCACGGATGACGATGGGGAGATGAACAACCTACAGATCTCAGTAATCCGCATCAAGAAGGGTGTGGCTTGGACCAAACTCAAAGTGCATGCCTTCATGCAGGCCCACTTCAAGCAACGTGAGGCCGATGAAGTGAAACCTCTGGACGAGCTGTATGAAAAGAAGGCCAACTGCATTGCCAACCACACCGGCGCAGACATCCACCGGAATGGGGACTTCCAGAAGAACGGCAATGGCACAACCAGTGGCATCGGCAGCAGTGTGGAGAAGTACATCATCGATGAGGACCACATGTCCTTCATAAACAACCCCAACTTGACCGTGCGGGTGCCCATTGCAGTAGGCGAGTCTGATTTTGAGAACCTCAACACAGAGGACGTTAGCAGCGAGTCGGATCCTGAAGGCAGCAAAGATGTAAGGTCCCAGTCTAGAAACCAATCTTGATCCCATGTGAGAACAGGGCTCTGCCAGCCCCAGGGATTGGCTCAGCGGTGGGCTTGATGGAGAGATTCTGGAGCAGTCAATTCACTTTGAGGACCAACCCTACCTCTCCTGGCCCCTTAAGTATCATTCTAGGCCTTCCCTAGGCCACCTAGATCCCTGAGATGTTCCAAGGTCTAGCTCCATGGCTTCTGGATCATCTGGGTCCGAGCCTGGAGTACCCCCTGGAGTTCTTCCCTGCCATTGATGTGTCTGAGCTGTGTCACGTTTTGTTCAGGGTGCATCACTGTCATCTGTGAGTGGGTTTAAAGGTTATCCCCCATCCAGACAGGAGTTTGAGGGCTCTGTGCAGCAGGAGTTAGGTGATGATGAGTTTGTAATAAGAGCTATAGAGAATTGTAGCTGGTGCATCATCCCTGCCAGAGGTAGTCAGGGTACGGGGCCATGTTGCTCTGCAGTTGCTTGACCTCCCTTTTCCTTGTGTATCTAGAAACTGGATGACACTAGCTCCTCGGAAGGAAGCACCATTGACATCAAACCAGAAGTAGAGGAAGTCCCTGTGGAACAGCCAGAGGAATACTTGGATCCAGATGCCTGCTTCACAGAAGGTGAAGGGGGCAAAAGGGCTGGGTATATGGCTTTTGCACTGCTCACAGACAAGTCTCTGCCAGAGTTAGTGGTTGGGTGAGGGCGTTGCTCGGTGGCCATCTTCAAGACCTCCACCTCACCATTTTAAGGGAAGTCGATACTGTTTTCTCTTTTGATTCTTAGCTATAACAAGTTTCTGTTCTCAAACTTTTCTTTGTCCATTTTCTCTCGGCATCAGCCCAAAGCCTTGCATTAAAAAGGCCTGTTCTTCCATGGCAGTGTCGGCCTCCTGACTGCCCTTTTCTCCTCTCTCTCACTGCTTCTTGCTAGCACATCTTGCCAACTCCAGGGGGCTTTGCTCTTGTGGCCTTGCAGCATTGTCTCTGCCCTGCCACCCTCTCCATTTCTGATCAGACATTCTGTCCAGCTCCTGCACTCCCAGCCATGTGGTGGGGCCCGGGAGATGGAGGAGAGGGCAGCTCTGGGCAGGGCACCCGTGCATGCTCTGACCTGCCTGTCCCTCTGGTGCCAGGTTGTGTCCAGCGATTCAAGTGCTGCCAGGTCAACATTGAAGAAGGTCTAGGCAAGTCTTGGTGGATCCTGCGGAAAACCTGCTTCCTCATCGTGGAGCACAACTGGTTCGAGACCTTCATCATCTTCATGATTCTGCTCAGCAGTGGTGCCCTGGTGAGATCCGGGGCGGACCGTGATGAGGGACTGGCTGGGGAAGGGTTTGCGGGAACTAGGGGGAGAGCTGGATGGGAACACAGAGTGGCTGTGGACCCAAGGAGGATGGTCTGCTAAAGTGCTTTGGTCTGGTGTTTGAGCCTTTGGGATTAGAATCCACACTTGTCCATATCTTGACCTTCTTTAGAGTCAGCATAGTCACTCTCAAGCCTAAGTCCCCCTTTTATCAGGATGCAAATACAAATACAAATTGCCAAATATCTTCACTGCTGAGTTTGCTCCATTCTAAGCAACTGCCTAAATGAACTTCCCTTTTCCACCTGACACCCCAGACCTCTTGTTACTTATTTACACTTCAGTTGGCCAAGATAGGAGGGAGGCGGTGTTCGTCCGCCCACTCTCCCCGCATACCCTGCTGGATTTGGAGAACCCGGGGCCTTAGCGAACATGTAGAGTCATGTCTGTGGTATAAAAGTATTTGTTGCGGTGGTTGTAAATGGTGATCGTTAATCAGTGAGACACAGAGCTCTTAACTCGCGCGCTCCTCCCATTCTGTCTTCTTTCGTTTTTAGCTGAATTTGTAATGGAGGAGACCTGGACAGGGTCTGTGGGGAGCAAAATGTTTCCAAGTCCGGTAGGTTTGAGGACAGCAGGGACTACAGCCACCTCACATTTTCCTTCTTTTAGTTAAGGGAAAGGTGAGGAAGGCAGGGTTTTGAAATGTTTTCAAAGAAGGTTGCCACATTCGTGTAGGTGTGGAATCAAAGCCTAAGCTGGAAGCAAAAAATAACAAGGGAGAAACCCCAGATTCAGTGTTAAAGATCCTGACAGTGGGTGGGGGGAAAGGTCCTGACAGTGACTTGAACAGTTTCACTGACTTGTAAAGGAGAATAAGAGAAGCCGAGACAGGCAGTTACATGCGGTAAAGCAGAGCCCAGGGGTGAAGGGCACCACGGGAAGTCAGGAGAAGGTCAATGCAGGAAAGCGTCTGGACTAAAGCAAGAGGCAAAGAAGCAGGCTTGGTGCTCTTGATCTGAGTGAAGGGGAGCCGGACTGTGCTGCCCGCCCCGGGTCATTTATTGCATCCACAGGTGTTCACCCAGTACTTCCCTCAGCCCTGGGAAAGCGCCCAAGATCACAAGATAAGGTCTCTGCCCTTAATGAAAGGAAAGATCAGACTTAGACCAGTAGTTCCAGAAAGGTATTTTACTGTTGTCTCATTATTATTCAAATCTAGTAAACAAAAACCTAAAATAACAGGGAAGTGCCCCATCCTTTGAGTCTTCTCTCTCCCATCTCCGCAGAAAAGAATTAAAGCAGCAGTGAAACAAAACTTTGTAACTTTATTCACTGCTCACCTTCCTTGGCTCAGCACACGAAGACTGTGCAGTAGTAGGCACGAGACTTGACAACAGCAAAGGGAAGCCGTGCCTAAAATGCCCAAGAAAAGACTAGAGCTATGATGGGGCTACAGGGGAGGGTCAGAGCCCCAGGACCGGGGCATCCACCTCAGGCGGCTCACATAGGTAGGGTTTTAGAGTGGATTTCTACAAATGGAGGTAAGGGGAAATTTGGAATGGAAGCTGTTGCTTTTTCCATTAAGCAGAGGGGATTTATTTGTATCAAGACCCTGAGAAGAACCACGGACCTGTGTCCTCTGTCCCCACTGCCCAGTAATGGAACTGAACGGCCTGGTGGCCATGTGCCTCTATTTTGAAAGATGAGTCTGCAGGCAGCCCAATTCTGGAACTGTTCAGAGCAGGCTCCTCCCACTGTGTGACACAGGGCTTTTTCCCACGGCTAGTTTTTTCTCATGCTTCAGGAATTTCCTCGTAGCACCGCACCGCTGCAGTCCACCACTCTGCGCATGAGAATGCTCAGACTGCCATGTCGGAGTTACCTCATTCAGGAATCCCACAGAAAGGAAGGAGTATTAAGATTTTCTTCTTCCTAGTGTTCCCCAGCCCTGTGACCCTCCATCTGTATCTGTGGTATCAAAAGCTGAAAGGAGAAAAGATTTTGCCATATAAATATATATAGTTTTGGCAAGGACATGGAAAAATTAGAACCCTTGTTTACTGCTGGAGGGAATGTAAAATGGTACAGCCACTTTGGAAAACAGTTTGGCGGCTCCTCAAAAAATTAAACATAGAGTTACTCTATGATCCACTCCTAGGTATATATCCTAAAGAAATGAAAACATCCCCCTAAAAACTTGTACACATAGCGGCATTATTCACAATAGCCAAAAAGTAGAAATAGTGTAAATGTCCATCAACTGAGGAAGGGTAAACAAAACATGATACAGCTGTACAACAGAACATGAGTCATCAATAAGGAGAAATGAAGCTTAGGGATGTAAGCTGCAAAAGGGTGAACACTGAAAATACCATGCTCAGCTCAAGAAGCTAGTCACAAGGACCCCATATGTATCATTCCATTTATATGAAATGTCCTGAATGGGCAGATCTGTAGGGAGAGAAAGATGAGTGGTTACCTAGGCCCAGGGGGTGCTAAGGAGACTAGAGGTGACAGCTGGAGAATGTGGGCTGCTTTTGAGGGTAATGAAAATATTCTAAAGTTAGTTGTGCTGATGGATGCACAACTCTGAATATGCTAAACACTATTGAATTGTACACTTAAAATAGTCAAACTGGATATGTGAATTATGTCTCAGTAAAACTTTTTTTAAAAAGCCACATGTAACAGAGGAGCACAGTGTAAGACAGGAAGCTGGCGATGGGCCAGCCTCAGGCTGGTTTGCTCCTGGGCACCACAGGCAGCGCTGCCTGTCTTCCAGGCCTTCGAGGACATCTACATCGAGCAGAGGAAGACCATCCGCACCATCCTGGAGTACGCTGACAAAGTCTTCACCTATATCTTCATTCTGGAGATGCTGCTCAAGTGGACGGCCTACGGCTTCGTCAAGTTCTTCACCAACGCCTGGTGCTGGCTGGACTTCCTCATTGTGGCTGTACGTGTCCTGCTTTTTACATCCCACCCCGTCTAGCAGGAAAACAGAAACAGGGATCTTGCTTCCTTTAATGGTTGGAGGTGCCTGGGGGCCCAGGGTACTCGACAAGATGTAGATGTAGGTTTGGGTAAAGTTCTTTACAGAGCATTCAGGTCTTAACTTTGAGAGGGGGGCTCTGAAGTCACTCCATTTGCTCCAGGGACTAAGCAACCAGCCCTTTACTCTCGTGGTTTGGTTTAAAAGATTGAGATTAGAAATGGGAAGTGGAATCATTGGTTGCAAAGCACCTTGTTACTAGGAAGGTTCTTGCCCCAAACTTTCAGCCACCAGGAGAGGGGTGAAGGGTGGGGTGGGCGCTGCTGTGGTAGAGCTGGTGGTGGGATCTAGGGGGGCTCTCCTGCTGACTATTCCCAGGGACATTTCCATCCAACTGACGTCTTCATACCAGATCCATCTGAACAAGTCAGTCTGTCAGCAGGAGGGGGAGTTCACACCAAAATAACCCCCCTCTTTCCCACACGTTGCCATTTCCACAGTGGTGATCAAACTTAAGAAAACCCTTTTTTCTTCCAGGTTCCAGGACCATCTCCAAGGCTTGGTGGGCATTACCTCCCATGTTATTTTTCAGGATGGAAGCCGCATCATCTGTAACTCTATCTCCCTGGACCAGTGACCAGTAGTTTTTCTGTATTGGTTTTTCTAATCATGATGAGTGCTTCTTATTCTGTGTAATTGCTAAAGCTTCTTTTTTCCAGCCAAATGAGCATTTGAAAGAAAGGGTAAACAGGAATTTCAGGACCAAGACCTGTGGAGAATTCACTTCTTGCTAAAGGCTAAGCACCAAGAAAGTGGAGTGTTTGGAGGCCGAATTGGTACATTTAAAATACAGATTTCACTGTATGGTCAATTATCGGGTGCCTCTGGGATCTATAATAGAGCAGCATGAAGATCCCTCTCAGATAACAGCAGCCCAGCACCCTGCACCAATAATGATCTCTGGTCCTACAAATGCGTTCCTTCCAGCGCAGTGTCTGTAGCTTCCATGGTTGAGGACTCCTTCCAAGAGCAGCCACTGTGCTCCCATTTGCATCCCCATTTCATAAAGCAAGCCTCTGGGAAGATGCCCAAATTTTATAGCTGAGAAGGTCACCCTCTACCCTTAAAGTGTACTAACTAGGTACCACCCCAGATGGTGCCACCTGGAGACCCCGTAGCAGGAGGTGTCAGCACTGCCTGCAGGCTGATTGCAAGGTGGTAGAAGGGCCTCTGCCTCCCGCAGTTGGAAAGCTTGAGTTCTGAGAATTAGGGGAAGTGCTTGGGAGAAGGCCCAGAGAACTGAAGTGACACTGGGCTGGCTCTCTTTCTGCAGAACAGGGGACGTGCCATAGAGTCTTCATTTCACGGTAACTCCTCAGGACTTCTTAGAGTCAAGTGGGACACAAGTGAGAGTCCTAGAAGTCCCTCATCTTCTGGACCCTCCAAGAACTCAGACAAATACATGTACACCACACTTCCAGTGGTCCTAGGGAAGCTGGGATTTGGGACAGATCTTTCCCATCGTGACCTTTGCGTCTTGTTTACAGTAACCTGAACTACTCCACTTCTCTTCTCTCTGGAGTGGGCAGCCCCAGAATTCAAGGATATTGATCAGGTATCCCATGTTCCTTGAGTACCCAAATAAGCTGCTGAAGCATTAACATTCCTACACATCACCATTTACTTAGCAAACATTTTTATCACTTTTTATTCTAGGTGGCAGAGAAATAAAAAGCATGAGACACACATGTAGCCAATTGACAATAAGCCATAAATTTCCCTAGCTTTTAGAAATTGCTGGATTCTTACATTGCCATGAGACCCATCAAGGGCTCCTGAGAACACCTCTGTACCAGTTACTAGTAAACAAATATAGATCAAATACCATTCTCTGTGTAGAATTGTCCCAGAAGCCATAGGAAATCACAGGGACCAACAAGGGCCCCAGCCCCTGGAGAGCTCACACTAGCTTGCAGGGCCCCTCCGGCCTGATGCCAAGCTTGCGGTAATCCAGCATTCTGGGAACACGGCCCTCCCAGGACCCTCCCTTCTGTTGACTTCTCTTGGACCAAACAGCATTTAGTCCTCACATATCAAACGTTTTTTGAGCCCCCACAATAAAGCCTCCTGGGGGATAGAGAGAGTAGAAGACCTGGCACTTCTGTCTAGGACCTGAAAAGGTGACACATACGCAAATAACCACAGCTGGGAGCAGGATGTGCTCGGGGGGTCAGCCCCGACGGCCCCACGGCTGCCACTGGTTGCCACTTTGTAGTTGTGGATGGACAATAAGGCTTAGACTGATATCCGGACATCTGCAACTCAGAGTTTCTGCTATCCTTTTGGGTAAAAAGTCTAGTGCCTTTGGCATTTTAGGACATCAAGTGGGTGTAAATTTTAGGTCCTGATTTAGCACCATCTCTGAGACTCTCTTCCATCTCATCCAGCAGTGACTTGGCATCTGATTCTGTTATTCATCACCATGTTTGTTTCCTTGATGTATTTTCATTCTTATTGCCCCTTAAAGCTGCTAAGAGTATTTTTTAGAACAACAGGGATGATCCAGACAACTTCCAAAGCTTATTCTCTTTGTTTATAAGCCATGTGAGTTCCTGAACAGAGGTAACATTTTATTTTGCTCAGGTCCTTACCTGCACTGGAGGTCTTGTCCTGTAAAGGAATTTTGTCATCTTTTCAGGGAAGTTTATCCCATCATATTCAGAGGTTAATAGCATATCGATTCCTGGATGGGAACTTTCAGAGACCACTCACCTCATCCTGACTTCAGACCGTTGAAAACATTCTCCATTTGAAAATGTTCACATCAGTTTGAAAAAGTCACCCAGTGTCTTTCCCTCTTTCCATGCCTACCTCCTAGGTACCCTGAATTTCGACCTCTCCTCAACTTCTTTAAGGTTTGATTCTTTCCTTAAAGTATATTTAAGCAATGTTCTGATTATCTGCAGTGAAAGTTTAATATAGAGACTCAGAGTATTGTTAGAGTGGCTAAGGAATAACCCAGCTAGGACCCTTTTACTGATCCTGTCTTGGGAGATCTTAGCCAGATTGATCAACTGAGCAGCAGGTTGTATCTGAGCAATGTTTACAGCCAGCCTCTGGATTGGCGTCTGCTTTCTCCACCCTTCTCCCCTTTAGGCCTATTGTTTTCAGGTAAATCACCATCCCGCAAAGAGCTGGTGACTTCTTGCCTTGTATGGGGCCTATAGCCACTAGAAGCTCAGTTTTGTTACAGTCTTTACCTGGCAGTTTCACAGGATAAAGTTGACTCAGGAGTATTTTGAGCCCAATTACTTTGTTGGGATGGGACAGCTTACTTACACATGTACCTATTAAGCTCTCACTAAGATTCTGGCAATTTTAGACCATTTAAGGTTGAGTTGGCTGCATTTGGCAATAGTAGGCAAAAGACACCTCCATGTAGGTTCTTACTGATAATGGTGGAGTAAGGGAAAATAGTTGGCGCTACTGTATTCCAGATGAACTCTAAACCATCTACCCTTCAAAGAACATGAGTAGCCTAGTAGGGCAGCATTTAATTCCAGATTTGCTTTGGATGCTGCCTAGGACTCAGAGAAGATACCCACACTAATGGATTATGAAAACATGCATAGACAAAGGCTCACATCACTTTCAAAAACTGAAACTCTAAGTCTGCTCACCCCTGACCCCCACTAGGTCATTGACCTACTTTTACCCCTGCCAGTCCTGCTGCTTAATTATAAATGTCTTCATTTTTTTAAAAAAGAGTTCTTTATAGTGCAGTGAGATAGAATCAAAGCATACAAGCCCTCAGCTGAACACAACAAATGAAACTAATAGATTCTTTCTTTCTCCCCTAAATTTGCTTGAAAATATCATCAATTTAGAGTCTGTGACCACCACTTCCCAGGAGAGGGAATTTAGAATTGATGGGAACATCTTAACCTATCCCAGAGTTTGTGATGCAGTGTAAGGAAAGATGTCTCTAAGAAACCCAGAGCCCATGCATTATAGGATTTAAACATTTCAAGGTGTTTTCAGGTCTGCTGCCCCCCAGATAGCTCCACATCTCTCGGGTCAGGTGCAGTGCTAAGGGCTGCCCTGGTGCAGTGCTAAGGGCTCATCGTGGTCACTTCTGTGAGGACCCTGGTAGGACAGGGTCAGGTGGCCTCAGGGACAGCAGGAGAAGCCTTTGACCATGACTCTAGGCCTAGAGACCTGCAGACTTGTCCCCAGTGTGGCAATACATTCTACACTGGATTGTTCAGTACCAGTAATCCTCTATTGGATATTGTCATCCAGCTTGCCAGTCGGGGGAGGTGATCTGTCCATGGAAGAAAGAGCTCTGGCCTGGGAATCAGGGGTGTGGGTCTTTAATCCTGGCTCCAGAATTGCCAGTGTGACCCTGGGCAGATTCTTGTGTGTCGGTCTCAATGTCCTCATCTACAAATAAAAATGTTTTCATTCTTCCAAGAATCCTTCCAGTTGTTCTAATGATGAGAGCAATAAAGCAGATCGTCCTGGGAGGGACAGGCTGATTCCTTTGGGCTGTTCTGGAGAGAAAAAATGGGGATTGTGAGGGAAAGTGTGGATTTAGTTTTCCAGACCCAGTCAAGCTCTCATGGCCATGAAGGAGTCATGGTTATAGTTAAAAAATAGAAGGATTATTATAGTTAAAAGTGAGAGGCAGAAGAATTACTTAAGTGGGTTTCATGGAGCCAGAATTCTGTCACGCAGTTTCCTCATTCAGTCCTCCTCCTCTTGGGACCTGCAGACTCAGCTGTGGTACTTCCTGAATGTTTCCTTTGCGGATGTCGTGACTCATCAGATTCTCAAACAAATGGTTTCTTGCCAACCAGGAGTAAGAGAGCTTGTCCCTGTTGGAAGTCCGTGGTGAATGAGCTCAGGAGGGGGCAGCTTGTGTGGAGTGTGTGTATTTATCTGTATTCTTTTCCATAGGTACCCTTAAGTTTGTCTGGCTTAATTTAATGGGAACTTCTGGGACCTGCAGAGACTGTAAAGGGCGAGGGTAAGGTTTTTGTCATCTGTTCAGGCTCCTCTCCTCCCAGTGGGACTTGCTCGCCCTCCCGCTCCCTTCAGCCTCTTCCCTCTGCCGACTGTGTGTGTCTGCCCCACCGCCCTTCTCTCGGTTCCCTCTTCCCTTTGTGTTTTTTCTTCTGCCTCTCTCAACCACCTTTCCTTCCAGGTCGTTTGAGTCCAAGTTGAAGTAGGCAGCTGGTGCTAATCCATTTCCTCTCCCTGGGGGGGCCCAGTTTGTATAATCAGTGCTAGGGGCTTTATTCTAACACTCTGGAACCTCTGTTTTCTTTTCTTTTTGTTTTTGTTCCTTTTTTGTTTTTGTTTTTCTCTTCTGTTTCTGTGTAGGTCTCTTTAGTCAGCCTTATAGCTAATGCCCTGGGCTACTCGGAACTAGGTGCCATAAAGTCCCTTAGGACCCTAAGAGCTTTGAGACCCTTAAGAGCCTTATCACGATTTGAAGGGATGAGGGTAAGATACTAAGAGCAGCTGATCCTTCTGCATGCCAATGAAAACTGTTTAAGCATGCTAGAACTGATCATGGTGGAAAGATCATTCAAACACGAACTCTGTGATGCAGCTGCTGATTTGATCCTCCACTCGTTCTCCCCCGCACCTGCCCCGTGCGGAGGGGCGTTGCAGTAAGCTGTCTCATCACATTAATATCAGCCCCACGCCCAACAACATGCCATCGCAGCACACATTAACATTGGCTATTCTCATTTGGCCTGGCTTACCTGTAGCCCTTGGGGCAGCTTTCTGGGCTGTTGATTAACAGGGAGAATCACCAGGTGCAAAGAAGGGGAATTGTAACCCACAGACCCACTGAAAGCAGAGGCCACAGGCAGGGAGAGTGCCATGTAGGGGCACCAGGCAGGTGGGGACTGTGGCCATGGAGCCACTAAGAAAGTGGCTGAGAAGGGCCTTGAAGACACGATAGCAGGCCTGGAATCGGGGATGCAACAGAATTTGGCCTGGCCCTGGGGAAAGAATTGCTTTTCTTACTATTCTGATTCCTCTTATTGCACCTTGTTGTTCTCAGCCCAGTCCCATAAGGACTGGCAGCCTCTGTCTGATAGCAAAGCTTTCCTCCTCACCCCCACCCTTCTGCCCACGCTATATGGTCCTCTATCCTAACACTGTCAGAGGAACAACCAGGTACAAGGCTAGGTGACTATCAACTAGTTCTCCTGAAATCTCTCAACACCTGCTATTCTGTTTTGGTGATACTCCACCCAAACCAAAAGGTGCAAGGGGCTGTCACCCTGCCAGCTTAAAATAAGGCTCCCTCTTTGGTGCCTTTTTGCTGTCTTTCTTTGTTTAAATGTGCGTGTGTGCGCATGTCACATGTACATGCGTGTGCACTTGTACATGCGCTTGCACGTCAATTTCCTAAAATCAAGTGGGCAACTCGCTTTTAGGGGGTAATAATTGTCTCTTGGTAATCAGAGAGGTCTGTTATACTTAAGGAGACCAAGAAAACTCATTTCAATTCAGATGTTGAATACATGTAGGAGAGCAAACCAGAGGATATGTTTTTAAATGTGCAAATATCAGAATGTAGGAATAAAAATTTAACTGTTGCAGTAAGTTCGCATGAAGCAAGACCAATTGGGGAAACTAGATTCTAGGACAAAGCTACTTCCTTCATTCTTCATCTGTGATCCCTGGTCACTATTTCATGAAGCCACCCACAGTTATACAGGAAGATCAAAATTTCACTGGGATTTGGAATTTTCTTTTATTCTTTTAGTTTATTCAGACAAATGATTTTTGCAACAAATGTGTGTTTCTTCTGTAGCACAGCCACAGTTTGCTTTACTAAATACCAGCTCTCTGCAACCCACCTGAAACCATCTGCAGGAAGGTCAGTTCCACAGCAAAATGAATTTATTTTAATTAAAAATACACTAAAAACAAAAACTCGGCATTTTAAGTCTTTCTCGCACAGATAAGAGAGACTGCAGAAGATGTGCAATAAGGTCATTGTTACCCCAGGCTAAATTTAGGGAGAGCAGGAGTATATTGCAGAGAGCTCAGTGTTTCAGGTGGCCATGGTATCATTGAAAATAGGATTAAAATGCTCTTTCCTCCTCTACCACACTCTATACTTTTTTCAGGAAGACTTAAATCTTTTAAGTAAACTATACTACATGTAGAGTTGATAACCCCATTTTGGGTGACTGAAAAACCGAGGGCTAAAACAAGTGCCTTGAAGACAATCCTCACAACACTGTCCCAGAGCTCAGTAGCCATGACGCTCTGCACCCCCCAGCGGCGATGCTGGGTCTCCTAACAGGAGACTGGTAATGCCTGAAGGAAGCCCCAGGGAAAATGCCCAGTGACACTTGCTACTGACTTTCTCCATCTGGTGCTCGTTACTGCCAGTCCTCTCCTTGTGGCAGATGCAGTCATTCACCAGCTGATACCAGTTTGCTCACCAGGAAATTATTTGAATAATCTGGGCGCAGGCCCTTTTGGTGGCCACATCTCTTCCCTTTAGCTCCTCCTTTCCTCACCTTTCCTGGACTCTCGGTGTCCATTTCCCCCAGAACTATTGTCAGTTTTTCAAGTAGTTTAGGAGCCCAGAGGTCCAGAATGGGTGATCCCAACATTAGAACATTCTCTTTGAAAAGTGTTAGAACGTGAACACGCTACACCAAGGTGTTTCCGCGTGAGATAGTATGGACATGAACAAGTTTGAACCCAAAGCCAGGCTTTCAAATAGACGTTCAGTAAGGGAATCTCTGGTATAGGAATGTCACCTTGTTTGGTTGACTCCACTCAGGCTACGGCATTGACCCCTTCTGGATGGAGAATAACTGCAAGGAGAGATTGAATTTGCCTCAGCTTATAATAAGCTCACCAGTACTGAGGAAAACTAGGCATATATATTTTATTTAAAAGTTCACTTGTTTTTGATTCTTTGGTTTGGGTCCTTGTGTATGCCAATACTTGAGAGATTGCCCTTAGGAAATTTTAAATAGAAAACTTATTTAAAGCTGAATGCCATCAATGCACATGGGCTCAACTGTCACTCTGCTGCTCCAATAATAGCCTCAGACCTTCGTTTGCAAGGGTGCAGATGGCCCTAGCCTGTCCTGGGACACTGACTCCAGTCTCTTCCTCTCTTTTTCCTCAAACCAAACAACAGAAAATTGAAACACTCATGCTGTTGGCAAAGGAATACTTAATGTAGTTCTTTGCTTTTCTCTCTTCCATAGTAATCTTCATTTAAAGATTTTGCTGTGCTACTAAATTTTTGAGAGTATGTGAAACATGCATGCATTTCTGTTGATTGTCAGTACATAGTTGTCCATTAAGGCCATGTTCCCTCTGCCAGATATTAAACGCTATTTGACAGATTTTATAGTGTTCAATGAGCAATGATGTTCTAGGCATTATAGAGAAGACAAAAATGCTGTAAGAATTAGTATCCATTGGAATTTTTTCATCAATTTAATGAGATTTGTATCAATCACTAAGTATAAGCCTCTATTTAAAAAAGTAACTATAGATTGTTAGAACCTATCTTTGAGTAACATTTCTATACCTGGTTATTAACAACAATGAATTTCATCAAAATTAAAGGAATGTAAAATACCTTGGGAGTTATTAGGGAGCAGAAGAAATCCAGTTTATTAAGAGACTATCCATGGAAACTAGCATTGTCATTTATATATGTATATATATAGTGTGAGAAGTCAAAGAAAGAAAACATGATTTCTTGCCCTTTGGTTGCTAAGAATATTAGCAGAGTGACAATATATGGAGCACAGTTAAACAATTTCCATTTAACGTATTGCAACTTATTACGTATGTTCACAGCAAGGAAGAATTATTAAGAAATTTCATTAACTGTTTATTGTTTTATTCATAAAACTAAGCTAAGAAGTTTTTCTTTGGTTACAATTAATAAATGGAAGTACATTTATACTTAAAAGTACATTGGATTGTATAGGATTTTTAATGTCATATATATCGAAGAACAGGGCTCAATAAATACTTCCATGCACTGATTCCTTAGATCTATAAGTTTAAAGTGTGAAGAGATCATTTAGTCAGTTAGCTAATTATTCTTCCCTGCTGTAAACATTATCGTATATTTAACTGTAACACAAACACGTAGGACAGGTTAGAGCCTGTCAAGATGGTCAGAAGAGGTCCTAGAGGTGGCAGATTCTGAATTGAGATAAAAAACATTTCTAGGTTTCACATCTTTGGGGCCGATTCCCCTGTCACACACTTGTGATGGTCTAATAGAAGGTCATGATCTCATCTAAGCTTTGCTGCAAGATGCTGTCACATAGACTTGAGCTTCTGAGTCCTGACATAATCTACTCTCTATCATTTGAGAAATGATTACTCCATTTGTGGATCATCCTCCTTTTGCCTGTTCTTTTGCACATTTCATTGCTTCCTGGTGCTCCCACCAAAGGGTGAGCAACTGTAGAATGAGGAGGTAAAATTCAAGTCTGATCACCTGACAAATTTGATCAAATAAATAAATAAGGAAATATGAATATCATTCTCCAAAATAACTTGGGGATTTTCCAGATTTCAGATATGCTGGCTTTCCTTGCTCAAAGTAATGAACAGTTGAAGTATAATGATTTTATACTAATAATTATATCTACAAGAGATTTCTTGGTCTAAGAATTAAGAAATAACTGCCTCTCACTCTAAAGGCCTTCATATATGAATTTGAGAAACACAAAACTATTGTTTTAATCTAAGGAGGAGTGACTCCTTAGCAGAATATCATTGCCTTTTTTATAGAGGACAGAACAGAGCTCCTCTCATCTACATGTTCCTATAAGTGTCATTGCACTCTAATGCAAAAGCAAGATAAAGAAAACCTGAACCCAAGTCAGGCTTAAACTAGAGCCCAGAGCTGCCCCCTGGTGTTCCTTCCAAAGCACCCTCCTTTCGGCCCTTGGGGTGCTGAGCTTATTGGCAGCGTGTGCTCTCTCTCTCCCTTGCACTGAAAAAATGATGCAGGAACAGAGTGATATTGTCACCTCCTCTTAACAAAACATTAGAAGACTTCGTTTACATCTAGTATCTTTATTTTAACTCCAGTTAATCCTGCTAGGATATTAGAAAAGGGAAGGGATAGTCTTCCCATTTTAGGGTTGCCACTCCGGGGCTTAGCAATCTTGCTTAAGATGACAGCAAGTGAGAATCAGGGCAGAAAAGAATACCAGCCTTGTTTTCTGTCCTACCACCTGAAATGCTATTTTTGTAAGCACTTTGAACTCCTAGTGAAAACTGCTGCCACAGTGGAAATGTTGTCTAGCTACTCCTACCTGTAGTGTGAGACAAAATCAACATTAAAAATGACCCAGAAACTTTGATTCTTGAGGGTTTTTTTCCCCTATGCTTTTTTTCATTCTTGAGCTTACTATAGTCACTGACTTTTAACAATATGCCAGGCTTGGGGTTTCAAGACCAGTGATCTAACCCCAAACTCTCCAAAAAACTTAAGTCATTTCTATTTCTTATACATATGAAGAGTCGAGTCAAGCCCTGGATTGAGCAGAGAGACATCAGCACTGGGCAAGCAGGGGTAACTCTTAGATTTATAAGCCTGAAGAGTCAGAAAAAGAAGGCTGAGGAATACTGAATGTGAAAAACATACCTCGTCTGATTTTATTTTATACCGTTTGGTAGAGGGAATATAGCTTTTCTTTTTCTTGAGCCTGCAAAATATGCATGCTCAGCTATTGCCTGAAATAAGACAACTGGCCTTGCATAGTCATAAAAGAAATGTTATGTGCCATTGAGTCACTGCTAACCCCAAAGGGTGATTTTGAACAATCGTACCTTGTTTTGCAGAGGGGGAATGTCTGTTGAAAGGCAACTAGAGAGCTTGAAATCACTCAGATTTTCCCGTGAGGGCATATTTTACGGGTTGGCAAAGAGAAAGACTAAACTAAGAAATAATTTTTTCAATCCCACGTTGGCACCTAGGAGAGAAGATCTGGGTCAACTTGGGCAGGGAAATTTGTGTTAAATGAAATAAACATGTAAATATGTAATTTATCAGAATTCCTCAAAATATATTTCAGAGATTTACAAAAAATCGGTCCCACTTTTGAATCAGTCCCATTACCCTAATTCCAAAAGGAACACTATGTTTCCATAGTCAGAACAAGCCACACAATGTCATTCCCCTCCTGGAAATCAAAAGTGCGTCTGTTGGTACTTCCTCCCAACACTCAGCAACCTTCCCCTTCCAACGCAGGTGGTGGTGAATGCCTTGGTGGGCGCCATCCCCTCCATCATGAATGTGCTGCTGGTGTGTCTCATCTTCTGGCTGATTTTCAGCATCATGGGCGTTAACCTCTTTGCGGGAAAGTACCACTATTGCTTTAATGAGACTTCTGAAATCCGATTTGAAATTGAAGATGTCAACAATAAAACTGAGTGTGAAAAACTCATGGAGGGGAACAATACAGAAATCAGATGGAAGAATGTCAAGATCAACTTTGACAACGTTGGGGCAGGATATCTGGCACTTCTTCAAGTGGCAAGTATTGTTATCTTTTAAGTCCTGGGGAATTCAGATGGCTAGCGGAAATCTCATTTGGCTCCTTCTCAATCCTTCATCCAGAATCAGGATTGCTCTTAGTAGGTCACAGAGAACAGTGTCATTTCCCAAACCAGTTCCAGGGAGACAGCTTTCCTGAGTACTCTGACTTCTCCAAGACCTCACTCAAAGGTAATCTCTCACTATGCTCAGAAACAGTTCTCAATCACAAAGATCCCTGCAGCATAATAAAGTTGCAGAGACATCACCTTCTCTCTCCAGGACAGAATATATAGTTAAAAAGAAAGAAAAAAATCAAGAAGGTAAGTGCATAGATATCCCCCCCTAAAAAGGACAATTTTGATGGAACAGAGCAATCGAATGTAACAGCTTCCTTAAAATTAACAGAAGAGAATTTGCCACCGATGTCAGTTCATCCTCAGGAAAAGGTCTCAGACTAATGTATCACAGTAAGAAAGGATTTATTTTAATCATGTAGCATTCTTTCCATCATGCCTAGTTTTCCTCTTGCACTGGGTTTTTTGGCATGTTTGACAAGTTAGTATGATGCAATGAAAGCGCCTATGCTTTGGACTCAGATGAAGGTTTGAGCCACACTGATATTCATTGGATATGTAATCTTGGGCAAATTGTGCAACTGCCCTGAGTCTGTTTCTTCATCTGTTAAATGTGGGTAATAATACCTTGCATGGTTGTTAAGAGGGTTCATGATAATTTATTAAAATTTCTTAGCACAATGCCTGGCACAGAGAAGTGCTTAATGAATCGTATTTGTTACTAAGGATTTTGTTACTGTTACAACTGTGCCTGCATCGTATAATTTGGGGAGTATTGAATGTGATAATGCAGATGAAGCACTCAACCTGAGCTTGCATGTGATAAGCACTTACTATAGCTAGTAGTAGGAGGCAAAGTTAATGGAATGAGCAGTGGTTTATGCAACTTCAAAGCTCTTTTGTTCCATCCCAGTTCAAAAAATTAGAGCCACAAATTGGATCTGAATTGGAACAGCTCTAGATCAGTACACCAGCCAGTCAACCAGCCAAACACTGTATTCAGAGTCCCCACCATATGCAAGGGACTGTGCTTGGCACTATTAAGGCCATCCAGTGAACAAACAGCTGCCCCTGGTCAGGTACATAAAAAAAGGAGGAGGAAAAGAAAACATGGAGAATGTGAAATTGGTTAACCTGTATTTATTTCCAAAATCAGGCTAGATATAGTAGATTGAAGGAGAAGAATTGGGAAGGGGCTACCTAGGGTGAATCATAGGCTACACTTGTTTATGTTAGTAGGAGAAGACATCTGACCTTAACTTTTTAATGCAACTATGAATTTTTCAGACCTGAATCACTTGGTTAACAACTTTTAAAAAATAATGACTTCTCAGTGGAGAGCTTAGATCGAAGTACCCTCAGTAGATTCCTGCCATTCATTGATAAATAAGAGTTTTCCCTAGATTCAGGCAACCTTTTCAGGCCCATTTGTAAAAGTATGGTTCCAATGACCATTGTCAACACGTTTCTCTATCAAGCTCTGGTGTTATTTTCGGGGACATAGACAAAACTCACCAGGGCCCTGTTTTAACACACAGAAAATTCTGTGTCCACATAAAGCTGAACCCAAACACACTGTCTTGTGTTCTCACTAAATCTAAGCCAGGTCTTTGGAACCCCTGCCTAGACTGCCACCCACCCCCAAACAGCACAGTCTAATGAATGACTCTGTTTGCCAGGCAACCTTCAAAGGCTGGATGGACATAATGTATGCAGCTGTAGATTCCCGAAAGGTAAGGACATGCATGGTGAAACCACAGCCTCCTTAGAGGGTTAGAAAGAAGTGGCATGGTGGAGCTCATCAAGAGAGGGCTAGAACATTTATTGCTGGTTTGATTGGGCACAGATCACTTTCCTCCTCTTTCACACTGGCTCCAGATGCCTGGGCTGTTGATTCGTATGTGGCCCCATGGAGCCGTCTGCTCTTCAGTGCTGCTTTGAAATAAGTACGGCTCCTAGCAGACAGCATCCCCTTCCCCCTCGCCTCATGATTGCATATTCTCCACTTAAGTCCTGGCAGGAATGGTGCTTTCTCAGGGCAGGACCTGTCAGTGTGGAGAAGGAGGCAGGCAGAGAGAACCTGGGAGCCCCCCATCCCAGCTTGTTCGGCGGCTCGCGTGGTCAGTTATTGCCCACCCGATCTGCATGCTAGGAGCTGACTATCTCCCTTTTCCTCCTGTCCTTTGACAGCCTGATGAGCAGCCTAAGTATGAGGACAACATCTACATGTACATCTACTTTGTCATCTTCATCATCTTCGGCTCCTTCTTCACCCTGAACCTCTTCATTGGTGTTATCATTGATAACTTCAATCAACAAAAGAAAAAGATAGGTCTCCTCCCCTCATTGCCAGTGGCCAGAGGTCAACTGAGATAAGAGGCACTTGTGTCCCTACCTCTAGAGAGAAAGCAGCTCTCTTTCTCTAAAATCCGTATTATCACCTCACTGTGTGGTGCTAACCCCACCGTACATCAGCCCCAACCAACTCCTTCTGTTGGGGGCTGGACTTCACAGTGTGTAGTTAACCACATCAGCTAGGCCAAACCCAGCAATTTATTAGCAATTCTCGACACCTTTTGGTGTCTGGCCCTGGTAGAGAGATGTTTCGGAGACAACTGAAAGTTAAATGAAGGTGGAAATGAAAGCTGATCTCTTTCCCACCAGTATACATTGTACACTGGGTTTGGCTTCCCACCGAAGGCCAAGGTCAGAGAGGGCCTAGTGGCAGGGTGAACAGGAAAAAAGCAGGTGAATGGCTCTAAGAGAAGTAGAAATTGTCTCAACTTGTAATTATCCTTGTTAATCCCTGAGCATGACTAGCAAATTAGGATTTGAGAGACCACCCTTGGAAAGTTCACTTCCTTACTTATCCAAGATGGTTAGTAGTTCTTCCAAAGCAAATTGAAAAGATTACTCTTGCCATTCATTTTATAAATCAACTCTGTCTCAACAAACTTCAAGAAACTCCCCAAATTGTTTTCTTGCAACTGGATTTCTAGATTTTGAATATTGTCAGAAGTAAATGGATCATTATCTAGCACCTGAAAATCCTTTATTTTTAAAATATTTTTTCTAGACTTTCATCAGGAAAGCAGGCCCCCAGGATGTATGAAGCAGTGAGGTGTTCAGAGTCCTTGCTCTCAGGTTTACCCTTCGCTGAGATCTGTAATTGGATAGTCCATTTCCTTCCCCCCTAGCCACTAGCAGCCCACTTACATCCCAAGCTGAAAATAGTCAGATATCTCCTTGAATTAGAATAGTTGTACCGGGTCTGTCTCCCTCTGGGACAGCTATTAGCTAAACTGACCTCTGGAAAGCAAGGGGGCTAACTGAACCCATAGCATGTGAGAGCCAGTTGTAATTGCTCGTTCTTTTTCCCTCCTTTACTTTGGAGGTCAGGACATCTTCATGACTGAAGAACAGAAGAAGTACTACAATGCCATGAAAAAACTGGGCTCAAAGAAGCCACAGAAACCCATTCCCCGGCCCGTGGTGAGTGCATTGTGCAGGCTGAGGGCACAGTTCTGCAGAGGAAGGAGAGGGGGAAGGGTGGCTGCCTATGCCCTCCAGTCCTATCCTAGCTGCCCCATCCAGAGGATCCGAGGAAGGCAGCAGGACAGGGACCATGGTGCGGGGTGGCTTTTGCACTCGTGCTTGACCTTCCCTCCGGGCCTCCCTTGGGCACAGGCAGAACATCAGCATGTTAACCACATTGGGTCTGGGCCTGGTAGAGGAGTGTTTCGGAGACAACTGAAAGTTAAAGGAAGGAGAAAGTGAAAGCTGATCTCTTTCCTACCAGTATGAGCTAGGATTGGGTCATTATTTTCTCAGCCTCAACCCAGCAAGTAAGTCTTCTTTGCAAGGATGTGCCTGGAAGCTTGAATAATGCTTCTGGCTATTTGTGGCGGCAGAAGAGGGTGAAACTAGAGGAGTCTGATGTCCTGATTTCCTCTCTTGAATTGAGTCTTGTAAAACATATGGGGGCTGGGGTTCTGCTTTACCCTTCTGCTGGCAGCTGTTGTCCTCTTGCTTCAGAGAAGAAGCTCTGCCAGGCGTTAAAAGCCAGGCTCAAAGTTCTGTCTTTTGTGACTTTCATTTAAAGTAACTTTATTTTAAAAAACAGAGATCTTAAAATAAAAGCTTACCTGGCCATTTGTATATAAAAGTAGAGCTACTTTGTTTTAATCAAGAATGGGAGTCCCAGAGCATTTTCCCTACTTAGCTGCACACCCTGCTCCTGGCACACCCACCTTGCCAGCTTCTGAGGGAAAGAAATCCCTAGGTCTTTGTAGAACAGTTTGAATACCACCAAGTTAAAGTAATCCTGAAAGTAAGCATTACTTCAAGTGTCTAGGTACTTAAAAAAAAAAAATTGGGTTGATCTTAAGAAAGAGAATGTCTTTTATATTTCCTTGATAATAATCAAGTTTCCATTTTGTGAAAGAAACGAGACTTCAGAGGCAGTGGGAGAGGATGAACATTTCTAAAGTTCTGTTCAGTCCTTTGCCCAGGGGAACCTGACTATGATTTATTCCATACTAAAATATAAAATCTTAGTGTGGAAGGAAGCATTAATAAAGAGTAATTAGCATACACTCAGCAAATAGTTATAGATCTCATGCTGTATATCAGGCACTAGGCTTAAAACGAGGCACAAAATTTAGATGCTGCTATCATGGAGCTTAAAATGATGTGGCTTAGGCTAGAGTAGGGCCAACAGAAATGGAATGAAGTGGATGAATTCACATGGTGGGAGTATTGGTAAATAAGTAAGCAAAGAGCTATTATAAAATGTAGAATGTTGTGAGAAAAAATTCACTGGAGGGCCATGACAGAGAATTATGGGGGTTCGAGGTGGGAGACTTACTCCAGTAGAGTAGTCAGAGAAAGCCTCACTGAGGAGGGTCTCCTTGCATGAATGAGAAAGAACCAAAATGCTGGGGAAAGAGATCCTAAAAAGCAGGTGAGGCCTTAAAAACAGGTGACAGTCTGACTAGGTGGTGATGCACTAGAGGAAGGAGCATGAGATAAGCAGGGTTGGACTGTGCAAGGCATCTTTAAGCCTGGTGAACAGTAGGAATTTTCTTGCAAGCTTGGCGAGAAATATTGAAAGGTCTTAAGTTGAAGAATGATGTATTCCATTTATGTCTTTAAATAATCTTACTTGCTTCTATGTGGAGACTGCATTGGATGAGACCAGTTAGAGACTCTTCTGGAAGTCCAGGTGAAAGCTGACGTGGCTTATGCTAGAGTAGGGCTGACAGAAATGGAATGAAGTGGATGAATTCAAGTTACTTTTGAAGGAAGAACCAGTAGTATCTGCAAATGGGTTTGATGGGGATGAGGGAGAAGAAAGAGACAAGGACGACCCTCAGATTTCTGGTTTGCAGGCTAGATGAATTATTGAGATGAAAGAGGAACAGGTTGGGTGAGGGGCAAGGAAGAGACTTAGTTGTGCTTTGGACTTGTTAAGTTTGAAAGGCTATGAGTCACCAAGGAGAGATGTCAAGTAAGCAATATGGGAATTCATAGGAAAAATATTGGCTGGAAAAGAAAGAACTTGAGAAACATGTACATTACGTAAGCAGTAGGGATAGATGTAGATAAAGAAAAAATCAAGAGAAGAAAGGAGACTAAGAAGGAGCAGCTGGAGAGGCAGGACAATCTCTAGAAGTGTGTGAAGGTGTAGACACCCAGAAAAATGGCAATTTTGTAAAACTCTTGGTGAAGCAATAGTGACGTTGGGGTCTGTGCATGCTCCTGGTGTCCTGGCAGAACAGCAGAATAGAGCTGGCTAGACTTACAGGAAAGAAAGCCGCGTACTTCAACAGGATAACTTCCACCATCTTCTTGGAAAGGTTTTCATAAGTCCTTGTGTTTCTTTCTTCCCTCCTCTCCCCCCAGAATAAAATCCAAGGTATCATCTTTGATTTTGTCACTCAACAAGCCTTTGACATCGTCATCATGATGCTGATCTGCCTTAACATGGTGACAATGATGGTGGAGACGGACACTCAGAGCAAGCAGATGGAGAACATCCTCTACTGGATCAACCTGGTCTTCGTCATCTTCTTCACCTGCGAGTGTGTGCTCAAGATGTTTGCCTTGAGGCACTACTACTTCACCATCGGCTGGAACATCTTCGACTTCGTGGTCGTCATCCTGTCCATCGTGGGTGAGGGGGGCGGGCTGGGGCGGGGGCGGGCCTGGCTGGCCTGGAGGGTGGGGTTCCTGGCACAGCAGCAAGTCACACAGTCCGAGGCGTGGGCAGGTCACTGCCATAGCTTAAGCCCCTGTGTGCCCCTAAATCACCTCACGGGCCTGCAAGGCGGGTCATGTGGTCAGGGAGTTTCTACTGGGTATTCGTAACAGTCTTGGATTATACGTTCTCTAGTTGAAGGGAAAAAAAGGTTGTTTGGTTCTTGCTTTCAAGGAGTTTGAAGTCTGATAGGCAAGGTAAAAGAAGCTTACTGGAAAATGGCTACGATCGTGGTATAAAATGGGAAAAGGAATGGTCAGAGAAGGTGAAGTTGGATATTAAATGAAATGGTCTGGGGAGACTCTGCCGGCGATGGTGGGAGTGCTGATGATGTTGGCAGGGTTCAATGTGCTGAGATCTTAGTGTGTGCGAGGTCACTTGCATTATCTCATTTGATCCTTTTGACAGTCCAGGAAGCAGCCTATTTTGTTACCTTCTCTGTAAAAATGTCTAAGGTCACTCAACCAGAAAGTTGCTTTGTAACAGCAACTGTATGGCATTTCGCTTCAACCTAAAGGCTCAGAAGGGGTGATGTCCTGGTAGGCAGAGGAAATGTCCCATTGGTTGCCTCCCAAAATGTTTCTTTGCTTTCCTAAAAGGTATCTTGAATGACGATACACTACCTTGGCTCCAGGTAGGTTTGACTGGCTTAGGCTAGTGGAGAGCGTGTGCCGAAGACCATGGAAACCAGCCCCAGAGCTCCAGCGACCAGGCAGGTTTAGTGAGGTGGTGATGTGGGCGACAGCAGGCAGCTGACCCTCCCTGCCGGCTGGTGCCACCTTCTAGTTCTGTCCTCGGAACAGCGTGTCCCAAAGTATGTTGGCACGAACACCGATCCAATACACCTCTCCCCGAGAAAAGAAGCCCAATTAAATTACTTTGGGCAATATTGTACACTGAATTTCCCCTGGAGAGTTACAGAGCACATTCACCTATAGAAGGCTTTTGGAAGTCCTGCAGTAAAGAATTCTGTCTAACTTTTAACACACCATCCCACCTTTATTTGATCACAGTGCCCTTTCTTCAAGTAATAATGATGATATCTCATATTTTAATGAAAAATACTAATGTGCCAGTCACCATTCTAAGGGCTTTACATATTTTAATTCGTATCATTCTTACAACAACTGTCTAAGTGTCATGAGGGACCGAGACACAAGAGCAGCATCTGAGAACGTGGCTGGTAAGCGAGCCTGCCCTCAAACCCAGGCGCCTAAGCGTCCACAAAATACGTGCACAGGGCTGCCCTTGTCCACTGTTGCTGAACTTTCAGTGCCCGTCCACCACTGAATGGGATGGAGAACTCACAGAACAAGCCATGCCCCTATTCTTGGATGGCACTCAAGATAAAGAGGAAGAACACTGTTACTTTTGGTGATTGGGATTTTTATTGAATGTCATTAAATTGTTCAGAAACAAAATATAGAAATTAGCTTTCTAAACTGAGAGGGAAAGTGAGCCCTGGAACCTCCTAGAGGACCCGGTGCCTGGTGTTCTGACTGCCAGATTGCTGTCTGCCCCCGTCCGTCCCTTCACTCTGGGAACAAATTCACATTCTTCCTGCAGAGCCTTCCTCAGGCAACTCCTCACTGAAGCCTTCCTTGTCCATCAGTGATGAAATGCCAGTTTTACACACATTCTCTGACTCACGGTCACTGGTTATGACTTAATTAAGTAGTAAAAAAAAAAAAAAAAACAGGCCCGAGAGGCCATCATGGGTCCTGGCTGAGGTTTTCCTGAAAGCTGAAACACCCGTGGCATTCTCGCTCCAGGGAAGGCCCCTACTCTCTGGACTTACTGCAGATGAATAACTAAGACATCACGGCCAAAGGACAGTGAAATCATGGGGGGGAGCCAGACCTCATTAGTTGCCTGTGGATATGGAAATTTGATAGCATTTTGGTGAGGAATCGATAACACCTCTGAAGGTCATGCCTACAGAGGTGTCCCTTCCTGAAAGTTAAGTTTCTTTCCTAGCCTAAAACCTTCAAACAAGGGAATTCAGAGCCTTCTGCAGTTCTCTTCCCAATATTTATTCACAAATCCTTAGGCTTGAAAGATATTTCCTTATTTAAAGTACTACATCCCTCATGTGTGAGTTTAAGTTCGTGTTGTCATGTCAGGGCCTTGATAAGAGAAGGCACCAAAGGAAGAGAACATGTCCTTGTCTTCCCTTCATCCTTCATTTCCCAAATTTTTCCTCTCCTTTTCCTTCTGGGGCCCCTCATCAGGCTCCCGTTTTAAAGGTGAGTGGTCTGGTTGAGGTGGACCCCTGGATAAATGTAAACGCAAAGGCTCTATCCATTGTTCGTTTTCATTCTCTACTTTCATATCCTACTAATGACTTGACATTTTTATCTGCTTATACTGGTTTCTAAATTATGCTTTAAACACAAAATCCAGAGGCTCTGAGTTAAAAGCCACTCATGAGAGGTCCCTTTAGTTTTCTAGGCAAGTTTGGTGACATTGGGCAGTGAGAAACCAAAAGTTCCTTTTTAGAGCCAGAAAGAAGATACTTTGAAAATTTGTGGCATTCTCAAAATCAGAGACAGCACAGCCAAAGGGCAGTGAAGTCATGGGGTGGAGCCAGACCTCGTTAGTTGCCTGTGGATATGGAAATTTGAGCATTTTGGTGAGGAATCGATAACACCTCTGAAGGTCATGCCTTCACAAATCTGAAAACAAAAAATTATCCTTGAATGGAAAACATACAAATGAGGACCTATTCAAATGCGGACTGGTGAACTGTTAAAATGAATAATCTAAAATTAGTTTAGGAACAGAGATCAATCTCATAAACGTAATATTAAGTCAAAAAAGAAAGCTAGAGATTTAAAAAGTTGATCTATAAAAAGATATAATTCTTTAATCATAGTAGGATGTTATCTATATGTTATTTATGGATTCATACATAGCAAAACTTACAAAGATACCAGAATGCTATCTTCAGGATTGTGGTTGCTTCTGGGGCTGAAGAGAAGAAGCAAATTCGGTAAAATGCTAGCATTTATTAAAATCTGGGTGTTAGGTACACAAGTGTCTATTCGATCATTTTCTCTGCTTTTTTATGTGTTTTGAACCATGTAATTTTCTTTTTTATTATGAGAGTTCAGATTGACTAGAAAGGTACTCATTTCTGTAAAGTCCTTCAAACTTAAGGGTTCCATAATGCCAGGTGACGTAAGTAAAGAAAAATGGAATCTCCAATCGCAGTAACATAACTGTCTTCTGTTCCTCTTCTCAGGCATGTTCCTGGCTGATATAATTGAAAAATACTTTGTTTCCCCAACCCTATTCCGAGTCATCCGATTGGCCCGTATCGGCCGCATCTTGCGTCTGATCAAAGGTGCCAAAGGGATTCGTACCCTGCTCTTTGCCTTAATGATGTCCTTGCCTGCTCTGTTCAACATTGGCCTTCTGCTCTTCCTGGTCATGTTCATCTTCTCCATCTTCGGGATGTCCAATTTTGCATATGTGAAGCATGAGGCTGGCATTGATGACATGTTCAACTTCGAGACGTTTGGCAACAGCATGATCTGCCTGTTTCAGATCACGACCTCAGCTGGTTGGGATGGCCTGCTGCTGCCCATCCTGAACCGCCCCCCTGACTGCAGTCTGGATAAGGAGCACCCAGGGAGTGGCTTTAAGGGAGACTGCGGGAACCCCTCAGTGGGCATCTTCTTCTTTGTAAGCTACATCATCATCTCCTTCCTCATCGTTGTGAACATGTACATCGCCATCATCTTAGAGAACTTCAGTGTGGCCACAGAGGAAAGTGCAGACCCTCTGAGTGAGGATGACTTTGAGACCTTTTATGAGATCTGGGAGAAGTTTGACCCTGATGCCACCCAGTTCATCGAGTACTGTAAGCTGGCAGACTTTGCAGATGCCTTGGAGCACCCGCTCCGAGTGCCCAAGCCCAACACTATTGAGCTCATTGCCATGGACCTGCCGATGGTCAGCGGGGATCGCATCCACTGCTTGGACATCCTTTTTGCCTTCACCAAGCGGGTCCTGGGAGACAGTGGGGAGTTGGACATCCTTCGGCAGCAGATGGAGGAGCGGTTCGTGGCATCCAATCCTTCCAAAGTGTCTTATGAGCCAATCACGACTACACTGCGGCGCAAGCAGGAGGAGGTGTCCGCAGTGGTTCTGCAGCGCGCCTACCGGGGACATTTAGCAAGGCGGGGCTTCATTTGCAAAAAGATGACTTCCAATAAGCTGGAGAATGGAGGCACACACCGGGAGAAAAAGGAGAGCACCCCTTCTACAGCCTCCCTCCCATCTTATGACAGTGTAACTAAACCTGAAAAGGAGAAACAGCAACGGGCAGAGGAAGGAAGAAGGGAAAGAGCCAAAAGACAAAAAGAGGTCAGAGAATCCAAGTGTTAGAGGAAATCAAAAATTAAATATTGTACCGATTTAAAACTTGCAAGTAAAAGATTGTTTACAAACTTCCTGAATATTATCAATGCAGAACAGCTGTGGAGACACTTCACCCAGAAGATCTATACCAAACGTAGTCTGCTTACCAGTCTTGAGCAGTGACCTCCCAAGGGCAAAGGACCCTGCTCCCTGGACTCACAGATGTTCTAGTGCTTGGGCAGCTGGTTACTGCATGTTCCACATCAGTCAGTGCAACTTAGGACAAAACCAACAGGATACAAAAACAGAGAGGCTGCCGGGACCAGCAGATTTCTGTTGCAGCCAAATGGATTTTATTTTTTCATTTTGTTGATTCTCAGAAGCAGAAAGCATCACTTTAAAAGTTTGTTTGTTCATGCAAACTCTATTTGCATTCTTACCTTAGTTAAGCTAAGCAGCAAAAAGAAAAAACACACACACTCACATTTAGCCCATGTCATTTAATTGTCAGTTTCTTTGGCATAAACGGCATCTTCTCCACATGGGCATCACATGGTTTGGCAAAGGGTGGGGGAAAACGATCAGGTTTCTTCAGGCTGAGGAGGACTTGCTCAGGCCGATCCAAACGTTGTGCTTATTCAATGCATAGAAATGATTTGCATGATGGCATGCTGTGATCAGAAGTCATGCATGAGAACCATACACCACAGGACACTCCTAATCCTGTCCCCTGCACTGGGTCAGCCTTTGGATAGGACCCAGCCTTGCACCGTTCACTGTATTTGGAGGAAAAAATGGTAAGAGTTCCATACCCGCTGCAATTCTTTATGAATTCTGAGAAGTCTTTCATACACCTTCTGGGTAGGGAAACATGACCAACCAATTGACCACCACCACCAACAAAAAACAAACCCAATCCAACAAGCAGATGGATCCGTTGTATGTATATGTTGAACAGATGTCTCTAACATACAGCCATTGTTGCACATTCTGAAAGATGAACTATTTAATGCTGCTCTGTGTCCCAGACGTGGGGAAATTTTGGTCTTGAATGGCTTGTATTAATAATGTCACTGTAAAACCAAATCCTAGGGCTAAAAACAAAAATCAAAAAAAAAAATGTTCATTTGTATCTTGCAATATTTATGAGGATTGTTTAGCCTTCATACTGGAAAACTGACATTCATTTGGGGCAGAGATGAAAGTGCTATTCAAAGTGGCACATTATCTCTAGAGGGTATTGGGGAACTTAAACAACCTTTTGTTGGGGCCTAGGGGTACTCACTTCATTCAGTGCCATGTCCTCTTGCACTGTGGCTTTCTCCGGGCCTGGGGCCACACGGAGAGGTGTTCAGGTGTCCTGGACGGTCTCTCCTCTACAGAGCGTGGCGCACATTCACACATTGCATGATTCCTTTGGCTTCCATCACATTTTCCCACCAAGCGGGGCTTCCCCTACCCACAGAGGTGGGTGAGGGCAGCAGCACCGGGGCTAAGGCTGTGGTTTCTTTCTTTACTAATAGACTACATAGTCACCAGTGGGACCAGAGGCAGAGCTGGAGCCGCCTCTGAACCAAGCCCACTTGGTTTCTTTATTGCACTGGTTCTCATGAGAAAGCGACTTCATATGAGATGTTCCAGCTCCCCCACCTCATTCCCTTTCAGCCAGTTTTGCTGTCTGCTTCGCGACCTGCCCATGGCCATTGGAGGGTGGCTTTAGGGGGAGCTTCATATCTCCAGTCCATCTCCTGCTTTAGGGAAGACGGTTCTTAGTCCAGGGGTGTCTTATATGACAACTAGATTTCAAAACCAAGATGCTGCAATTGAATGTGTCAGGAAGTCTATTCACAGAATGAGGAGAGATTTTAGCATGACAAACCAAATCAAAATAAATTCTCCCAGAACCCTAAAATAGAGGGGGGGAAACAGTCCATAATCAGACACACCAATCTGCCTTGCAGTAGAAGCACTTTGGATGTAATTTCGTAGTCCACTGACTAGTTTTGCATAGAACAAACCACAGCAAAAGCAAATCAGTAAGCAGAGCTTTCTATCTTGTTGGACCATTAGAAACTCTGTCCAGCTCTCGTAAGCCTGCTTCTGCGGCATCATCCTTAGAACTTTCTTACACACCTGAGACCAGGTTGGGAAGGCATTTCCTTCAGTGACCCAGCTAACTGCTAGGATGAATGTATAGTGACATGTACAGGCTACATTGGAAACAGCACAAAATAGAAGCTGGCGTGTGGTTATTCTTTTTAAGAGAATTATAAATACTGTAATATATCATTTTATTTTATTGGCATGCCTTTTTGTAAATACAAATTATTAACTTATTAAATAGGAAATGGCTTCTGGCTTATGCCATTGTCATGTTTATTTTTATTTTTTATACTTTTCTTTCTTCTTAGAACTTAGATGCTGTCAGCCAATGTACATCCCCAAACCAGACAGACAGACAAAAAATTTTTTATTGATAACGGTCTTTTCCAAAACAACAAAAAATATATATTTTTGTTCCAATGTGCAATAAATTCTAACCACTTCTATGCAAGATTTGGCTAAACTTCATAATTGTTCTTTGGTCTTGAGATGGGCAACAGAGCTTTAAGATTCCAAGTGTTCATGCAAGTAATGTCATTAAGCTACTAGAGCATATTAATGAGATTTTTCTGAAATCTGAGCTTTTTCCTCCCCTAGACCCTGACCCCAGCCCAGGAGGCCATCTCTTCAGTGACACACATGGGCCTTGGTATCTGACACCCATCAGCCAGCTTCATAGGGAAGAAGCCACCTCCACTTTATTTGAAGTTTCACTTTTTTTGTCAAACTTTTCCCACCTTCTCTTTCCTCGCCCACTGCTGCACCCACCCACCACTCACATGCCCTGCTCCACAGTTCTTTGGTAGTAAGTGACACCATCACCAGCAGTTTACACCTGCAGTTAACAGGCATTAAACTGGAAGAGTCAGTGATGACGTTTCTGTATGTCTTCACGGAGTGAGTAAGTGGCAATGCTTTGCCAAGTATTAATGAAGCCAATCAAAAAGCAGCAGCCACAGTATCACTGCACATATATATATAGATATATAAATATAATATAAATATTTATTTTTTGTAGCCAGGTCCTTGGTGCACTTATTTATACTCCACAATTCACCTTTAAAAAAGGACAAAAAGCAAAAAGACGTGTGATGCTGTTAATTTCAAATGCAGAGCCAAAGCCACTGAGCAGCAGCTGACACAGTTGCTGATTTGTGTGTGAAAAATACTTCCCTCTTCCTCCCTGAACCTCCTTGTTGCCTAGATGAGGAGACTTCATCATTTAAGGCAGAGGGTGAGAGCAGAAAAAACTTGCTAAATCAACCTGACCTACTCACACTCCTCTCTAAAGCCACTTTTGGCATCAGAAGTTGACCGGGAAGAGGTAAACAGAAAGTCCCAGTCAAAGCCCCTGGAACAGCAGTGCCCAGAGTTCATTTATTTTTCGCTGCAACCAATGTAAACATGTAAAAGACCAATAGTGAAGACTAGTGTATTAGTGAATGCATGGAGGCCAACACTGCTCTGAGACGTGATAAAAAGTACATCACTACTATAAGCCAAAAGGAAACAAAATAAAAACGACCCTTTTTACTGTACAAGGGAAGCCTGTCTTAGTGTGTATTTGTTGCTTGACTATGCCAATTCTTGAGTCCTGGGAGGGGTCTGGGAATTGGGACCTTAGCACATTTGGGGACCGGAGGGGAATAGAAAGGAGAGAAGTCAGAGGGTCTCTTGCAAAGTTCTGGCTGAGAAGTAGAGATTGGAGAGAAACGCAAGGTCCTGACTCCCCCACCCCCAACCCCACTCACCCATTGCATGTGGCATTCCTCCCCTGCCGGGCCGGTGCTTGAAGACCCATGAAACCTCTTTCTCACCAGTCCACCTGGCAGAGCCTGCAGAGATGATGTCAGCCAACCCAGCTGGGCTGGCCTTCTGCCTTTTTACCACTATGTCAAGAAAAAACTATCCCAAAGCTCAGTCGAGCATGATGCCCAACAGCCTCCCACTCTGCTAGCTAATGCTGGGCCCTGCCCTCCATCACCCCATCAGATAACCCAGCAGACTCGGGCTGGTCTCATTCACATTCATGCAGGGGAGAGGGACACCCCACCCCTTCCCTCACTCTGCTCTGCTTTGGGGACTTGCCTTCTAGGCCATGTCTCCCGGCCCAGTAACACTCAGGAGGATTTTGAAGTGCCCACTCTAGTCCTCACCAGTAGCTCCACTCTGGAGGCAGATGGCTGGTATGTCAGTCCCCCTACTCCTCCCTTTGGCCCCAGCCTCTAGGCCTGCTGTGGAGGTGAAGTTGCCATGGGTTATGGCTTTGTGACTTGAGTCCTGGGCATCTTCTATAATGATGCCTCTCTTTTCTCAGATGTTGCCCAAAGTTTTGCAAAAAGCTTCGTTCATTTTCAGGTACCCCCACCCCCTAAAGAATTGGCTGCAGCCAGCCAGCCAGGGGAACACCAGGAGAGAAGAGGAAGTCTGGACTGGGAGGGCCCCAAGGTTGGCACAGTCTGCACTGTGGCTCAGCTCTGTGCTTACTTGGATTCCCTTTCCAAGATTACCGAGATTTCCTCCATTGAAATGCTCCTGAGGCATCCCCGGCCCCTGCCCCCCACTGCTGTTTGCTGTACATAGAGGCTAAGTGGGGTAGGGTGGGTGGGTGTGCACGTGTTGTGTGTGTGTGTGTGAAGAATGTATATAGGTAAAGGGGAGTGTGGTCCAGTGGTTCCAGAAAAGGGACAGAACTCTGTGTTCCATCCCCAGTTCAACTGCTGGCTCACTGTGTGGCCTTGGGCAAGTCACTTAACCTCTCTGTGCCTCAGTTTCCCCATCTGTAAAATGGGGATAATAATACTGACCTACCTCACAGGGGTGTTGTGAGGCTTTAACTAAATGTTTTGTAAAGTGTTTTGAGATACAGAGGCAAAGGCACTAGGGAAGGGCAAAGTACTATTTGGACTTAAGGAAGATGAAATGGTACCATAAATGCTGCTATTCTGAGAGCCATTTTAAACTGCACTGCTCCAACCACCTCCGCTTCTCATCACCAGGACAGCAGGTCGAGAAAATGTCTCTCCTTTCACTTGCTTCTGGGGTTTGTGATTATTCTAGACAATTTTTTCCCCTTGCTGTATCTCCTTCCCTCACCCCCTCGACTTGTTCCCTCTTCTGTTTATGCAGAAATGGCAGAAATGCTTGAGAAATGAGAATGTGTAAGTGGATTGGAAGTTTATAGTCTGAAATTTCAATTTTACTTTGTACTGTACATCTTTTTACTTTAGAATTTGCAATAAAGGGTTACGTCAATCTTGTTTTCAACTCTCCTCTTAGACTGGCCTGTCATTGTGTCATTGCTCTTACATCAAAGCCCCGCAGTCCAGGCTGGCTGGGGAGTCAAACACCCACTCGGCAGGACCCCCCAACTGTCCTGCCATCCCCTGTGGTGGGGGGACAGAGTCTGCGTGAAGGCTCACCAGAATCAGCTCCCCAGCCACATAGCTGGGTGGGAAAATTGGGGGCACCAGGTATATCAGGGGGCCTTGCCTGAGTGGGGAGAGCAGCTTGGAGGCAGCAGCCACTGGAAGTGGGAACACACTGGCTATGTTGCTTCCTGCATGCTTCAGCAGGGCCTCAGAGTAAACAGAAGATCCACATCTTATTCTGGTCCTCATCATGTTTCCCAAGCTCTGTTACTGATCCACATCCTTCCCTCTGGAGCCCAAACTTTGAGCTCAGGCAGCTCTGGATTTAAAAATCTGGCTATGCCACCAACTGGCCATGGCCAGAGTTTCCTAATGTGTAATGGAAATAATGCCTGCCTTCTTGGGTTTTGAAGGTTATATCAAATAATGTATGTAGCTGCTGAGCATGGAGCCTGGCACACAGTTAGTGCTCAATAGATGGCAGATCTTGGTGGAAGAATAATTGCCAGATAAGAAGGAACTAAAGCTGACACGAACTGGGGAGGGCCTGTATCCTACCCAGGTAGATGGGCACCCGAGCCCCATTTCCACCAGTAGCCCCACTGGCTAGCACCAGTCATTTCCCACAAACTAACAGATTGCTCCCTCCTTTGCGTATTTCGTAACTTTTATAAGCCAGGGGCAGCACTTCACCATGACTGTGGTCCCATTTTACAGCGGGGGGCACTGAGAAGAGGAGGGATCTGGCCCACGCGCAGCCCAAGCTTCCGGAGGCGCGCGCTGCTCTTTGGTCAACAGCGGCTTTGCTTCCCACCAGCCGTGCGCCTCGACAGGCCTGCGCAGGGCAACGGCAGGCCGGCCGGTGCCGCCGTGCCGTGCTCGGTCGCCGTTCCCGTCGCTGTCGCCGCCGGTGACCCACAGCGTGAGCAGGATGAGCAGTGCCCCCGCGCCCAGCGCCCCCATGAAGCCGGTGAAGAAGCCAAGCGTCAGCGGCCCGGCCCAGCCAGTGGGGCTCCGCTGGTACGGCGCCTGGGGCAGTCGCTCCACGGTCAGCTCCAGCTCGTCCCAGTTGGGCTCAGGCGCCAGGGCGCGACGGGGGCGCGGGGCGGAGGCCCCGGGGGCTGCGGGGTCGCCGGGCGGCGGCAGGTAGCGCTGTCCGAACTTGCGCAGCTGCAGCGTTGCCTGTTGGTGGAGGTTCTTGCCCAGCTCCCGGGCCACGTCGGGGCGGCCGCTGCGCCGCAGGGCCCGGGCCACGCGGTCCCAAGACAGTGTCGGCGCCTGGGCTGTCAGCCAGGCCGCCAGCCCCTCGCGGCAGCCGTCGGAGGTCTCCGCGGGTTTGGCCTCCCCGCCCGCCGGGGCTCCTGACGCCTCCCGCCGCCGCCGCCGCCACGGCCCGCCTGGTGACGCAGTCGTGGGCTTCGGAGGCTCGGGCCGGGCCAGCCGATCCTCAGAAAGCCTGGTCAGCTCGTCCTCGACGTGCGGCTCCGGCGCCTTCAGGAGCGACTGGAAATGGCCGCACTCCTCCGGGGTCAGCAGCTCGGCCAGACGGACGGCCGTGTGAGGGCCCATGGCGTCCACCGCTCCCGCAGGAGCCAGCACCCAGACGAACAGGGTCAGAGCCAGAACCCCGGCCGGTGCCCAGGCCGCCATCGCCGGCGGTGACCAGACCCCGACTGTGGGGGGAGGAGCTCCGAATGCTCACGGGTGGGGGAGGGGTGCCCAAACCCGCGGACGATGGGCGGGAGGGGGCTGCCTGGCCTCAGGGGCTGGGGCGCGGGGCTCCGACACCCAGGGACCGGGAGGAGGCTCCCTCCACCTGGGACTTGTCGGAGGATCTCCCAACACCCGGAAACTAGGGACTGAAAAGGGAGGTCTCACAAAGCCCAGGGACTGGGTGGGACTCATCCCCCTGGTGGCATCCGGGACCCTTACATTGAAAGGCCTGCCCTAGGCATCCTGGCCGGCCCGCTAATGCCTCAAATTTAGCAAGTCTCCCATGTCCCTTTAACCCATCCTCCACCCTAGGATAAGAGAGCTAGATCCCTTTCTCTCCCTTATCTCCAATATCAATCATTGCCTAAATTCTCTTGTTACCTACTAACTACTGATGTTTATAGGCTCTACCATTTCCCATCTCCACTAACGTGCGTCCAAAACATCATATTCTCTTTACTGGATATGGTCAGCTTCTCAAGTCCCCACCGCCCTCCACACACACTAGGGCCCCACTCATTGAACTTGTTCCCTTCCCCCAAGCAAGCTTGGCTCTGGCTCTCCGTTGGATCCTCGGTCTGCACTTTGTTCTGCCCTGGTCAATCCTTAGCTGACAGGTCTGGCACACACCCTTGGACCCCCCCATCTCTGTAGGTGTCCCTCCTATCCGTTCCCACAACACCCTGCGGCTCTGCCTTTTGACTGCTTCCCCCGGTAGACTTCAGGTCCATCTATTGTCCCCATAAAAGGAGTGTTCAGATGATTTGTTGAATCAGTATGTCAGTTCCTAACTTGCAAACCAGTCCCCGTCCACGAGCCCGCCGGTCCCTGACATCCCAAACGCACCGGCTTCATGGTGGAGCCTCAGCTCTTCACAGGGCACGGAAGGTCCTGGGGGTGCCATGGTACAATCCCAGTGATTCCTCCAGCCTGATTTACCCCTGCTCCACTCTCAGGTTTGGTGATTTTGGGCCTCTGCAGCTTTTGTTGGGGGTGTTTCTGACACCCCACCACAAGCCATGATCTTTCTGGGCATTCTTGGCATAGCACATGCATTCTCCATTGGGACACTTACCTGGAAACTAATTTGAGGATTTATTCAGCATTTACTCAGCATCTTCTGTATACCAAGTATTATGCCAGATGTGAGAATATAAATCTCTTGATATAGTCCCTCCTCAAGCAGCTTTGTCCAGTTGAATTTTCAAATGATCTATTTTTGAGCTTTTCCCACCCTGTATTGTGGGCTGTCCAGTGGCCATTAAGCACAGCAGATGTACTTAACCAAGTCTGAATCCTCAGTGCCATGTAGTGTCTGTGTAATAAACCAACTGGAATGGGGGTGGTCTGGACCTCCAAGAGCCAGGAGGGCTGGGGTCACTGAACCTTGGAGCAATGCCCTGGAGCCCCCATATCCAGGCGCACCACAGTCGTTTCTCTTGGAAGGGAAACTGTTTGCTTTAAGGGGTTTCCCTTGGGCTTGCTTTGCCTCCTAAGCCCTAAACCTGAACCCGTGGAAGCAGGGGTGCACTACTCCCCTTGCAGTCCGGTGTATTTCCAGCTCAGCCTTCAAAGACCTCGGGAAGTTGTAGGTCCAAACCTCCGGGTATCTCTACACAGCTTCTTCAGCAAGATGTTCCCTCCTAGTTTTTTTTCTCAGTCTCCTAGGTTATGATGTACTGCCAAAGATAGAGTTTGGGGATGGGTAGATGGGACAACGGATCCCGTGTGACCTTAAAGACTGGAACTTGGTTGTCTCCACACCCTGCGCTCTGTCCACTTCCCCTCCCTCCAAGAATGGAATGCAAGTGTAACCCTAGCTCTAGCCAACAAGGGCTGTTGTCCAGTTCTGAGTGAGCCTTCCTTTTCAGCCCCCTTTCCTCCATACATTTATTCGTTCCTTCCTTCATTTAACAAATACGTGAGCCCTTCTTTGCTCCCTCATACTTCAGGCCTCTGAGGATTTCAGTCAGCCCGTTTTGAGCCTCTGAGAACTCAGAATTGCAGGAGAGCCTCCCCTATCAGGGGCTTTTCACCTGGTAGCCCCTTGGTGTGTCAGAGTGAGTAACAGGAGTTCCACAGTGATGTTTTGCTGAAGGAAAAGAAACACTGCAGAGTCACACCCATGACACCAGCAGACCTGGATGTTGCCCAGAGGGCTCCCCACATCCTGCTGCCCCGAAGAAATCATCTGGAAACCACATGTCATAGCTTTAATACTGTGTAATACTTTCTTTTAAAATACAGTCTCTTCTGAGGTAGACAGACCACAACTGCAGAGCATCGTCAGACAGGAGATAAATACGTCCATGTACAACACGCAGCAAAATGAGGTAGAAATGGTTACAGCTGGAGAAGAGGACCCCATCCCAATCTGGGTAGAGAAGGAGAGGGCCAGCTTGCTGAGTCTGCCCTCCCCAAATCCTGCCCCTGGATTCTTTGGTATGCCCCCCACAACATTGCCAGAGCTGGACCTGCCCTTCCCCCACCCACCCCAGCGCCTATGAGGTAGGTGCTAGTAGACTGGGGGCTGTCTTCTTGTGCAAAGTTCCCCAAAGCCAGTAGAGGAAGCAGTGGAGGGCCCTGGGTCTCAGTCAGTGAGCTCTTCCCCCGACCTCCAGAGCTGCCTGCTTCTTGAACGGAAGGCTGGAATACCAACCCGCTTCCCCGACACCTTCCACCCCCCATATATGGTACACACACCTGAGAGAACCTCTTCATTCCCTGCTCCAAGGGTCTTTCACAGCCAGGACCCTGCAGTCCACTGCTGCTGAGGCACCAAAGCCCTGCAATCAGCTGGCTCCAAGGAGAGGAGGGCCAGAAAGAGATCAAGGGGCAGAAGGGGGAAAAACAGCAGCTTCCCTATTAGCACTCCTAGGCCAGCCCAGGCCCTCAGCACCTTGGCACCCAAAATGTCCACCAGAGACACCCTTCCAGCTGGGAGTGGGAAGTGAATGGAGACTAGGAACTATAAAGGTGGGCAGGCAACAGGAAGGGAGGCTGGGGTGGGAGACAGAAGAGGTAGGGGTGAGGGCTTGTCCCCCCCTACTTTGCACCAAAGCTCAGAGTTTGCAGAATGGGCTCCCTGGGAGGGGGAGGGAGGCAAACTGATGAAGCCCATCAAGGAAAAGTTGGTGGGAAGGAGAGGAATACCATTCTCACAAGGAAGGGCCCCCAAGCCTGGGCTTTGGGTAAATGTTTGGGTGGGACTAAGATAAACCCCCCCCGAGAGAAAAAGCCTGCCCATCTCCTTCATCCTCTCACAGCCCCTACAGTTCAGACCTAGGACCCTGAAAGAATGGGAGAGGCACACTTCCGCACAGACACTTGTCCTGTAACACATGCTCACCCCTCCTCAGAGCCCCCCAACTGACAGGGAAGGCTGAGTCCATAGTCAGTTTTGCGCCCAACCAGACTGGCCAGTCTTCCTCCTGAAGGAATCCTCTCAGCGTAAGTTACAGAAGACCTTTAGGTAGGCAAGGGCCACGTGAAACGACCTATCTGGGGACTTTCTGTCCATGTCACCTGCCCATTTGGGCCCTTTCAACCTGCCTTCTGGGTCAGGGGTAGGAAGTGGGCCAAGGCATCCCCTCTGGATAACCCTTCACAGAAAACGTATGTGGAAGGCAGCAGGGCATACCTCCTTTCAGAACCCACTCCCCACACTCCTGCCCACAACCTTAGACCTGGGGAGGAAGCCCCAGAAATACATTCTGCTTCTGTCCCCAGAAGAACAAGGATTGCAGTGTGGCTCTGGGTCTTCCTCTCCCCTTTCCTGAAATTTTCACTTTCTGAGTATTCTGGGAAAATTTGCTCCCTTGGGGGTAAGGGAGGGGGGCAGGGAACACACCAGAGAGCAGCCAAAGTCTAACATTCTTTCTGAGGTCAGTTTCTTCCTGAGTTGTCAAAAGAAAAAGAAAAACAGCAAATTCTACACATCGTACAAAAATAAGAGGCCTAAAATATTAAACAAGCTACATTTCTGGGACTCCCCCTCAAAAACAAAAACCCTTCTTTGGGTGGTTTTTTTTTTTTTCTTGACTCCCTCCAGACCCAAGGTTTAGCTGGGTAAAGGATAACGGGTTGGGAGGTACTTCCCTATCCCCTCCTCCTCCTCAGCCCCCGGACCTCCAGATCTCCTGCAAAGGGACACCGCAGTGTTTGAATGAGAGGGACAGAAGGCAGGGAGAGGGACCAAGAGACACAGAGAGCCTGGAGAGCAAGGGATGGAGACAGACGCACAGAAGGTGATAGATGGAGATATAAGGGGAGGAGCAAAAGAGAAGGCTAGTATATGGGGGGCGGGGGTCAGTGACAAAGCTACAGGGGAGAAAACTATGAGAATGCAAAGAAAGGGGAGCGTGGGGGAAGGGTGAGAGAGGCATTCAGATAGCGAGGAGACAAAAAGATTGTGGTGAGAGAGCAGGAGTTCCTTAGGCCCCGGGTGCCAGCCCATCCCTGGTCTGCCCGTCCGCGGGGTGGAGATGGCAAGCTTCCCATCCACAATAAATAGGAAAAACCTGAGTACACAGCACATATGGCATCTATCTGCCTAGCAGAAGCGTTTTCCTTCCCACGAAAAAAAAAATCCACAGGCAGTCCCCTCCCCCCTCAGCCCACATTCATCACTCCAGCACCCTCCCAGCCCGGTTTGGTAGAAGACATCCCTCCCAGACAGGGGAGCGGAGACGGAGGGGCGACTACCTCCGCTGCCTCCTCGCGCTCCGTCAGTGTCCCGAGCCATACATTTTGTCCCATTCCACGTAGCGGTCCAGGTCCTTGGGGGAGGCTCGAGGGCCCACCTTGGCTAGCGCTGCCTCCAAGTCGTTGTATGAAAGCGGGCGCGGCAGCCCTGGGAGGCCCGCCCCGCCCGCTGCCTGCTGGCACAGCTGCCCCAACTCGCCCCCAGAAAAGCCCTGGGTGCCCTGCACCAGGGCTGTGAGTTCCCGCTCGCTGAGGGCGAAGCCTTGCTGCGCCAGCGCCCGCTGCAGAATCTGTCCGCGGGCTGGACCGTCGGGCAGCGCCACGTAGTAGCGGAGAGCGAAACGCCGGCGGGTCGCCTCGTCCAGGGCCGCTGGCCGCGAGGTGGTGCCCACGATCAGCACGCCGTCGGCCCCGGCGCCGCATCCGCCGTCCAGACAAGCCAGCAGCGGCGCCTGCAGCGAGCCGGTGGCGGCGGCACCGTCGTCCCGAGCCGAGAGTAGCATATCCAGCTCACTGATGAGGAGAACGGCGGGAGGGCGGCAGCGCGCAGCCGCGAAGGCGGCCTGGAGGAGGTGCGCTCCCTCGGCGGCGCCAGAAGCTGTCAGCGACGCTCCGCGCAGGCGCAGCAGCGTGGCGCCCAGCTGCGTAGCCACGCAGCGGCCCAGCAGCGCTTTACCAACGCCTCGTGGCCCGAAAAGCAGCACAGTCCGCGGCGGACGTGGGCTGCCTGGGTAGGAGGGCGGCCTCAGCAAGGGCCACACCAGCTCCTCCTCCAGCGCCGCCTTGAGCGCGCCCTGGCCTGCCACGTCTGCCCACTGCACCGGGGACCCGCAGTCTACCATCTTGCTCGTCACCAGCTCCAAGGCTCCTGGGTCCACACCTTTGGGAGGCTCCCCCGACGGCACGGCGAAGCCCCCGCGGGGAGCCGGCGCCGGGGCGCGCTCCGGGTACTTTTCAAAGGGCTCGAGTTGCGGGCCGTAGACGGGCGAGCCCAGGACCTTGAGGGGAACGCCACCACCGTACTTGCCCGACGACTCTTCCGCGGCTCCCGGCGGCTTCGCCTGGAACCCGTTACCCCGACACTCGCCGTTGTCCGCTGCGGGGTAGGAGGCGCCGTCGGCCGCCGGGGCCTTGGCGGGCTCATAGACGTACTTGCGGTAGCGGCCTTCTGCGCCCTCGTCTGCGGCCTTGCGCTTCAGCGAAACCCCGGCCTCGGCGCCCGACGCGGCCGCCTGGAAGCTATAGGAGGAGGGCGCCGGCCGCGGCGGGGCGGGCAGAGGCGTGGGCGCCGCTAGGCCCGAGGTCAGGTAGGGGGCCGGGGGCGGGCCGGGGGGCGGGGGGAGGGCAGCGTAACCGGCCTGCGCGGCGTAGCCACCCGCAGGGTAGTTATAGAGGGGCCCGGAGGGGCCGTAGCCCGGCGGAGGCGGGGGCTGCAGTAGCGCAGCCGGGGGTGGCGGGGGCAGCGCGACGCCTGTCTGCGCGCAGTAACCCGGCGCCAGGTACCCGCCGCCGTATCCCGCCGCGTACTCGGACGCCGCCGACGGGCCGCCGCACGCATTGCCGGCGTAGAGGGGTTCAGGCAGGTTCCCGGCTAAAACCGGGGAGCCCCCGAGGCCCCCGGAGCCGCCCCCACTGCCCGACTTGGTTCCTGGGAGGCCCTCATGGAGTGAGGCCAAGGGGTAGGGTGGCTCCGGCCCTGGCCAGGGCTCAGGGTCCCCCTTGGCACCGTTGAGGAAGGTGGCATCGCTATAGCCGCCCAGGGCGGGGCGCTCGTAGGGCGAGTCCAGAACCCCTGAGTACTTCTCTGCGTAGCGCTTGAGGAGGTTGGACGCGGTGAGGGCAGAGATGTCGTCGTGTGCCCAAGCATAGTGGCAGCGCTGGCGACCCCCAGGGGGCAGATCCAACTTGTGGGCCGGCGATGGGGTGGTGGAGGAGACGTCCAGGTGCTGCTCTGGCCACTGGTTGAGGGGCTGGGCATGTTCCGGTGTCCAGTGCATCTTCAACAGAGCTGCAGGCAAGAAAGGAGTGCCTGTGAGGGCCTGCAGAGCCTCTGAGAGCCCGCCGACCGCTAGCCACAGGCCATCCTACCTAGAATGAAGCATGGGGCCCCCTTCTCTAGGCACCAGAAGACTTGCCCCTCATGTCCCAGGATTAAAGTTATCTGAAAATACTTTCGTCAGAGCCAAGAGGAATCTGGAAACGACATATTTGGCCCTAACTTCACCTTATAGGCAATGATCATTATTTGTCCTGGCCACACCAGCCCTGTCTTCTAGGACACACATGTTCCTTACTTTCAGACCTAATATGGTGAAGGGTCAGGCAATGGATGGGACACCCCAGCCTTGGGACTGGTCAAACTCTGGTGGGGCTCATTCAGTAATGGATGTTTGCTGCACATCCACCGTGGGCTAGGCACAGTAGAGGCACTAGGGTTGTGTTAAGGATGAGTGAGGCCTGCCCAAGTGCCCAAGTCCCCCAGCCTAGAGGCCCTGCATTTTGATAGTCTTAAATGTTCTCTTCACCTCAGCCTTCCCTGAGATTCCAGGGCCCGCTCTGGGCCTGAAGTCAGAGGCATGGGTGCCTCTGGGGAACTATTAGACCCAGGCACATTAACTTCCCCTCCACTTGGTTTCTTTGAGTCTCTGCCTGATTAAGTCAGAGCTCCTAGGTTCCAGACCCTGCTCTGCACATGGTGGCTGTGTGCCCAGGGCAGGTGCTGCCACCTGCCTCATTTCCACAGTGTGTTTCACCACAATACAGAAAGGTACTTAGAATAGATAAATCATATTTCAGAGACGATGGGAGAAAGTACACAGCAGTACAGAGTTAGTACATCTCACAGAAAGTGGGTCACACATTTGTCTCTGAGCATCCCAGTAACCAAATAACTCACTTTGCAAAGTAAAAAGACACACCACTGTATCAAAAGAAACAGAAATGTTCCTGACTTAGAGATCATAGAACTTTTATTTCATGGCCCTCAGTAAGCAGACAAGTAAGATGTAATAATAATGTTCTCTTAGCTATGCCATAAAGAGGGCAGAAATGTTCCACAGCTGTTTCTTATACTGTCCCTCAACACCAGTCAAGGCATGAGCCTGCTCCTGATAAAAGTGAGCCGGGGCCTGGGGAACAGCACTCTCTGGGCATGTGGCCCCACTGGGTTTGCCCTGATAGGATAAAATCTCAAAGACTAAATGGGCTGTGGCATGCCAGAGACAGTTTTTGCCGATGATTATTTCTCAGACCTAAGCTTCAGACAGATTAAACTTACAGGTTCAATATTCAACAAATTTTTGCTGAGCATATACTAAATCCTGTGCTAGGCATGGGGGCAGATTGAAAAGTGAATATAATGGCTTAGACAGGTAGACAACCTCCTTTGTGACTTGGGAAAATACAGGTGTATGCCAAGGGTTCTGCAGCTCAGGGGAATGTGCCACACCTGGTTGAGGCTCACCAGGGAGTTGGTGTCTTTACTGGACCTTGAAGGGTGAGGGACTAAGCTGGACAGAGAGGCTACTAGAAGGTTCCTGTTCGTTCAAAGGTGCAGAGCACAATGCACTCAGAAAGCGAGGGCTGTGCTAGCTCACATGCCCTGTTCCCTTCCGCAAGACACTTTACTGCCACCTTCTGGAAAACTGTCATAATAAAACTACAAATGGAGCAACCCTTTAAAAGGGCTCATGAACAGTGTGCAGCTTACATCACTGTACACTGCAAGCCTGGAGGGAGCACCAAACAAGTGTTGGGTCATTGGAGGCTTGGAACTGGGAGTATGGTGTATGGCGGGGGCAGAGCAGACGAAGCTGAAGCTGAAAATAATCAGGTCACTTCTTGGGTCCTCCACAGTTGCCCTTACTTGGAGCAGCTTATTGATAGTACCACCTGTTCATCTCATTACCTCCTATGGCTGTGACTTGATGTCAGTGGGAGAGGACACTCTGAAAATAAAACTATACTCTCATTCCCACTGCCCTAGAGACGGTATGAGACATAGATACTAAAGCTTTAAAAGCATAGTTCTTGTTTCACCTCCATCTGAGAGGTGATCCTGGCCACCAATGGCAAAAAGGCAGAGCAGAGGCATCAGGCCTGAGTGTGAGGGCTGTGGAGGGTAGATATGCTGCTCTCCAACTCCTGCTGAGAGGGGCCGCAAAGAACAGAGGCACTACCTGGTGTTAGAGGGGGAATTTCACATCAGAAATTACATGTGATTCTGGCTACAGGGTCATAGGAGGTAATATCAAAGTTACCTCAGTGCAATAAAAAATTGGTACAGGTAACACACCAATAAAAAGAAAGTTACACAGATGCAAATACTGTGTTATGACATGGACCCCAAACTTGTTTTTTTCTATTTAGTGTTATCTGTTCTTTTGCTCTGTAATATGGAGAAAGAGATTTGGCCTTAACGATAGCATTTCCCTGAGCGTATTAAACGGCATGATGGGGAAAGAGTGGTCTCTCCCAGGACACAGACACAGTAAAGAAGCTGTGGACTGGACTTATCCTCACACACTCCCTTCAGTGTCTGCCAGACTCCCTGCTCCTCCCTGTTGCTGTTCTCTAGGGTCCTCCCTGCCCCTCTCCCCAGCTCCTGCCCTGGCCTGCAGTCTTCAGTGCCTCATAACCAAACACACATCACTGAACTGCTCAGCAGTTGTGGACCCAGGAACCCACCTCAGGCCTCCAAACCTGTCCTGGTGTCATAGCCACACTCTCTACTCCAGGGTTGGGCCCTCCCTGGAGGGAACCTGTCCACAGCTGCTTATCCAGTCCACTTCATCTCTGCCTTGATCCTCAGATACTGGCCCTTCCACTCCAGGATTTTCTTTCCCCATTTTGACCAGGGGCCCATCTCCCTCACCTCTGGCCTTCTGTTCTCACCTTTGTCTACTCCTCATCCACTTCGTAGTCCAGGAGGCATGAGGGTCCACCCACCCCAGGCCTCGATCCCATTCTGGGCCAGGCTGGGACCTCGCTCTGTCAGTTAACTCTTCCTCCCCTACTGTGTCCTGGCTGCCTCCCCCAGCAGGCTTAATTCTTTCCCATTCACAGAGAGACTCCTCAACCCTAAGCTCCTCACCAGCTACCAGCCTTCTCTCTTCCCTTTCACCATATGGCCTCTGCTGGAGGTCCTTTAGTGGTCTGAGCAGGGGACCAGATTGTCAAGTTCTGCCCAACTTAGTCTCATAGCATTGCATCTGGAGACTTCCTCTCGCCTCTTCCAAGGGGAAGAACAGAGGTCTGACCAGAACCCAACTGCCCAAGGAGTGTGAGTCGAGAACACAAGTTTGAGGGAAAGGAAGGTGAGGTTGCCTGACTTGCACACAGGCTGAGAAAGCTAGTGCACCTGAGCCAGAGGACACACCAGCCTGCGAGCACACAGCCCCAGAACAGGCATAGCCACCCACGCGGAGGCACGTGTGTATAGGCCCTATGTATGTGTGTACATGGTCGTTCTCTCTCTCTCACTGTCTCAGTGTCTCTGGAACTGTACAGTCTCAGTTGGGTGCTTCCTAACACACCCAGGCCTATAATGGCCTTGCCTTCCTCCCTTCCCCCACTCAGGAGGGTTCAGATTGAAGAAGTCGGGGGGTGGAGCATGGTGTCTCTCTGCTCTCATCCCCAGGCCACCTACCTGTCTTGCTTTCTCATAGGGACCCCAGGCCTGCCTGTGGCCCATCTCACAAGTTCCTGCCATTCAGCGTCTGGGACCTGGAGGAACTTCCCCACGAGAGGGACCCCCTGCATCATCTGAGCTGGAAGTGAGGAAAGTCCCCCAGGGACTTGGGATAAAGTGTGGGCTTTGAATCAGGGAGACATGTTTGAATCCAGGCTTAGATATTTACTGTGTGACATTTAGTCTCATAGCATTGCATCTGGAGACTTCCTCTCACCTCTTCCAAGGGAAAGAACAGAGGTCTGACCAGAACCCAACTGCCCAAGGAGTGTGAGACGAGGGCACAAGTTTGAGGGAAAGGAAGGTGAGGTTGCCTGACTTGCACACAGGCTGAGAAAGCTAGTGCACCTGAGCCTGAGGACACACCAGCCTGCGAGCACACAGTCCCAGAACAGGCATAGAACCCTGGACAGGTTGCCTGACCTCAGCTGAACCTCAGTTTCTCCATCAGTTAAAGAACATGATATATTCCTTAAAGAGTGGCTTAAAGAGGATTTAAAAAGACAATGTATGTCTCCCCAACTTCAAGCTCTACTACAAAGCCACAGTAATCAAGACAATTTAGTACTGGCACAAGTACAGACCCATATAGACCAATGGAACAAACTAGAGAGCCCAGATATAAACCCAACCAAATATGGTCAATTAATATATGATAAAGGAGACATGGACATACAATGGGTAAATGACAGCCCCTTCAACAGCTGGTGTTGGCAAAACTGAACAGCTACATGCAAGAGAATGAAACTGGATTATTGTCTAACCCCATACACAAATGTAAACTTGAAATGGATCAAAGACCTGAATGTAAGTCATGAAACCATAAAACTCTTAGAAGACAACATAGCCAAAAATCTCCTAAATATAAACATGAGCAACATTTTCCTGAATGCATCTCCTCGGACAAGGGAAACAAAAGTAAAAATGAACAAATGGGACTACATCAAACTAAAGAACGGTACAGCTAAGGACACCATCAGTAGAACAAAAAAGCATCCTACAGTGTGGGAGAATATATCTATAAATGACATATCAGACAAGGGGTTAACATCCAAAATATATAAAGAACTCACATGCCTCAACAACCAAAAAGCAAATAACCCTATTAAAAAATGGATGGAGGTAAACTCATCTTGCTGTACATTCAGGATTAGTGTAATACTTTATATACTGTAATGTATGTTATAACTCAATAAAAAGAAAAAAATGGGTGGAGGATATGAAGAGACATTTCTCCAAAGAAGAAATTCAAATGGCCAACAGGCACATGAAAAGATGTTCCACATTGCTAATTATCAGGGAAGTGCAAATTAAAACCACAATGAGACATCACCTCACATCAGTAAGGATGGCTAACATCCAAAAGACAAGGAACAACAAATGTTGGTGAGGATGCAGAGAAAGAGGAACCCTCCTACACTGCTGGTGGGAATGTAAACTAGTTCAACCATTGTGGGAAGCAATATGGAGGTTCCTCAAAAAACTAAAAATAGAAATACCATTTGACCTGGGGATTCCACTCCTAGGAATTTACCCAAAGAAAACTTCTCAGATTCAAAAAGATGTATGCATCCCTATGTTTATTGCAGCACTATTTACAATAGCCAAGATGTGGAAGCAACCTAAATGTCCAGTAGATGAATGGATAAAGAAGATGTGGTACATTCAGCCATAAGAAAGAAGCAAATCCTACCATTTGCAACAACATGGATGGAGCTAGAGGATATGTTCAGTGAAATAAGTTAGGCAGAGAAAGACAAATACCAAATGATTTCCCTTATTTGTGGAGTATAACAACGAAGCAAAACTGAAGGAAGAAAATAGCAGCAGACTCACAGACTCCAAGAAGGGACTAGCGGTTACCAAAGGGGAGGGGTGGGGGAGGGTGAGAGGGGAGGGAGGGAGAAGGGGATTGAGGGGTATTGTGATTAGTGCACATGGGTGTGTGTGGTGTCATGGGGAAGACTGTGTAGTACAGAGAAGACAAGTAGGGACTCTGTGGCATCTTACTACACTGATGGGCAGTGACTGCAATGGGGTATGGGGGGGACTCGATAATAAGGGTGAATTTATTAACCATATTGTTTTTCTTGTGAAACCTTCATAAAATTGTATATCAATGATACCTTAATAAAAGAAAAAGATAATGTAGGTAAAGTATGCACTAAAGTATGTGGGAAACAAAGTAGTGTGATAAATGGTACAATTAAGAAACTTGAGCAAAGACCCAACCTTGCTGAGTGACTCCAGACAAGTCACTTCCCCTCAGGATTGGAGGAATTTGGAAAATGTTCTGTGAGGGAGGTTCCTTCTATCTCTGATATGACCAACTGGTTCTCATAACACTTCCCCAGCACCCCAGCACTAGGGCAGAGCCCATCCTTTCCTTATACTTTACATGCATTATCTCATGTGGCCCTCACAACAGCCCTGTGAGACTGTTGTCATCACCTCCATTTTGCTGACGAGGAGATTGAGGTACAGAGAGACTAATACATCCCCAAAGATTCCAACCCCAGCAGTCTGACTGCAGAGCCCAGGCCCTTACTTCTGGGCTGCACTGCCTCCTTGGCCGAGCCCCTGGTTCTCAGCCAGAGAAAAGCCTGAGGCCAGGACACAGCCCACACCAGGCTCATTTCCTTGGCCTTATAGAAACACAGTTCTGTGTTTGCCTGGGAATGTGGCTCAGACTCCACTGCCGTATATTTACCCTTCAAGCCTACAGTTGGAAGCAACTGACCCTAGGTGGGAGAATTTGTGTCCTCTCACTGCAAGACTGCCCAAGTAGCAGGTCCCTTTCTCCTCAGACTTGCCATCTGATAAGCACTGGGCACCCTTAGGATGGGCATACAGTCCCTTATTTGGGTCTTTGGCCTTCCCTGGTGGGGGCTAGGACTCTGGAGAAAAAGCAGCTTTCTGCAACTGCACTGTCGGGGTGCAAGGCCAGGCTCTTGGAGCAGCTCTTTCTCTGCAGACATGTGGAGGCCAAGGGCCTTCCTACCCACGCATGAGTCTGCATTTGCACCTTATTCTACCCACAGAGTGCAGTCCATCAAGCTCACAGGCGACCAATGAGCAGTACCAGAACTACTGGATGGAAGGGTAAATAAAGAGTTCCTTGGACCCCTCCCCTCATTTTAGGAAGTCTATCAGTATCCATGAGAGAAGTGATTCAGCCTTGTCAAATAGCCAAAACATACCTTGTGGGCCTCTGCAGTCCCCATGGACCATGCCCAGGCCTTCGGGCCTGACTCAGGCTGTGATAGTGTGATTTATAATAAGAAATATATGTTCAGTCTTTTGTCCGCTGTTACTGGATCACAGCCTCCAAAACCCCTGAGATTTCCTAAGCGTAAGAGTAATGGGAGCATCTTTTGTTATAATACTTGGTCTCTTGTCAATTCCTGAAATAGCTTTTGAGCATTGAAGGTGAAATGTGTGTCCTGTTATTCACAATAAGACCTTTTCAACCACACCTGAGTGTGTGTGAATGAGATGATTTTTTGAGAGCCCCTGGGTACCCTGAGGTTGGAGGCTGGTTGCCAGGGGAATCCACCACTCCAGGATTACAGGGTTGGAACTTTCAGCCCCACCCCCCACCTCAGCTCCTTGAAAGGAGAGGGGCTGGAGATTGTGCTCAGTCCCCATGCCAGTGATTCAATAATCATCACTTTGTAATGAAGCCTCCACAGAAACCCAGAAAGACAGGGGTCAGAGAGCTTCTGGTTGGTGAACATGTGGAGGTATTGAGAGAGATCATGGAAGCTCTACCCCACTGCCCCTTCTCAGAGCGCCATTATCTACCCCTCTTCCCACATACCCTGCTCTGTACATCTCTTCCATTCATCTGGTTCTGAATTACATCCTTTTATAATGAACCAGCAGTCTAGTAAGTAAAATGGTTTCTTGAGTTCTCTGAGCCACTCTAGCAAATTAATCAAATCTGAGGAGTGGGTCATGGGGGTTTCCAAATTGGAAAATTTATAGCCCCTCGGTCAGCACAGGTGACACCCTGGGCTTGCAGTTGGCTTCTGAAGTTGAGCAGGACTGAGCCCCTCACCTGTGGGATGTGATGCTGTGCCAGGTGGATTTGGAGGACACCCAGCTGGCGTGGCAGAATTGACTGATGTGTGGAAAACTCCCATGTCTGATGTCAGAAGTGAAGAGCACAGTGTGAGAGTGAAGGAGAGAAACAGAGGGAGTGTGTTTTCCCTCCCACTGGCCTTAGACAGTCCTCCTCCCACCCATGAGCTTTCGTGGTGTGACCCTGGGCAAGACACCCCACCTCTCTAAGCTTCACTCTCTAAAGTTGGTGTAGATGGCAGACTTCAAACTTTTCTCTCACTCGGAATTAAAGTCTGTTTCATACAGGATGCAGTAGGAAGGGACCCAGCCACACAACACCCGCCTCCCACTCCCTAAGGAGGCCCTGATGCTCCTTCGCCATCTCACAGAACCACTCTGATTCAGAATTCCGTTACTCAAGGAGGGGCTGAACCAAATGGCCAGGGGTGGGGCAGGGGAGGAGGGTCAGCCGGTGGCGGCTCCAGGCCTGAGTGGAGAAGGGGCCACTCCTGGGCAAGCTCCTCGGGAACCCATTATCTCAGCCTGGGACAAAGGGGCCAGAGTGGAGAATCCCATTGTTGGGCCTCCTATAGAAATCTCATTAATCTATTCACCGTGGCTCCCACAGGCCTTTTGTCCTAGGCTTTTTGTCTACTGCTCACAACTGGTACCCCAGGGGGTCTCCCGCTGCCTGGCAGAGCTTGAACGGGACTATACCCCTGTCCGCTTGTCCCTCTTGTGCCAACCCCCAGTGACTGCAAGAGGAGAGGGAGGGGCAATAAAGGGATCTGGACTGGTCACCTGCACAGCCCTTGCACCCACCACACAGGCACCTCTTCCCTGAGTCCAGGCCAGAGAACAGCCCCCAACACAGCTAGACACGCAGGACCTTGCCTGAAGGACCCTCCGGGGCCTGGCACAAGACCTAGCATGGGTAGGACTTAATCAGGATTTAGGGCATGAGCCAAAGGAGGACAGACAGGTGGCTGGCTGCAAATCACTAGTTGCAAAGGCTGTAGCCCATTTTCTGCAGCTATGTGTGCTCTTGTGCTTCCAGCCAGACAGCAGACACTTTCATGCTACTTTCAGTGTGCCAGACACTGAGGGTCTAGAGACACCAAATTGGATCAAACTGTGACCCATCCCAGGGACTCTACCATTAATAGGAAAGATAAGGTAAAAGTGGTCATGCCAAAAGAAAGAAAGGGAAGGAGAAAAAGAAGGAAAGGAAAATAATGAATTCTGGCAGTTCAGGACAGTTGAGGCTGTTTTAGACGGGTCAGGGGAGGGGGTCAGGGCATCATCTAAAATGGGCATCTGCAGATCGAAAGCAGTGGGTATATGCACGGACTTGAGGCTGCTGAGCAGGGAGTGCCGGCACCCCTGTGGCATTACTTACTGCCCACAACACCCTACCTAAGTAGATGTTGCTTACAGATGATAAAACTGAGTCCCAGAGAGGAGGTGCGGCTTGCCCAAAGTCAGAAGGGGCCCTCTTCCCTCTGGCCTGTGTTTCTCACCTCCACAGCATGTGGTAAGGCAAGGGTGCAAATTGGGAAGCAGACCCCTGAAGGGAGCAGAAACATCCCTGAGACCTGAACTCTCCTCTCTGACCCTAAACTCAATCCTGGGCTTAAGAAATGGTGAACTTGGACTTAGGTGGTGGGGTAGATGAGACAGGCCACAATCCATGAGCTCCAAGGAGTGAGAATGGTTAGGACAGTTGGGGTGACTCTCTTCGGGTCTTGGGGCGCGTGCCTGTCCTCTGTCTACCCTGTGAGCATCTCAGGCCTCTCTGATGCCTCTGACAACCCAGCGTAAGCCAGCTTTCCTCTCCATGCACAGAGCCTCAAGAGACCTAGAAAGAATCATCCCGCTCCTGCAGGCCTACAGGCCTTTGCTCAGGGAACTCCACCCATCAGAAATGCCCTCCTTCTGCCAGCTAACCCTTTCCTGCCCTCCAAGGCCATGAGTCCTGCCTCCTTCGTGCGTCCTCCCCTACTACTCCAGCTCTAAATGACCCCCGCCTTCTTGGGCAAGCTGGACAAAGTCCTTAGCAGCAAGAGCAGACTATTCTCCTGTATGCTTGATGCCATCCCCTTTCAGCGCTCACGAACATGAGTCCCTCCCTCTCCCATCTCCTGCCTGATCCATGTCCCCCTCTACTGAATCCTTCCCATCAGCTCACAAACATGCTGTTATTTCTCCCATTTTAGGGGGGAAGAAAACCTCAAGATGATCTCTTAATAATCTCCAGCTACATCCTGCTGCTCTCTACTTGCCTTATACTAAAACAAAAACAAACGTTTGAAAAGGCACCTATCCTATTATTTCTGGTTCCTCCCCTTCCGTTCTCTCTTGTACCCCTTCCAGCCAGGCTCTCACACGCAGCCCTCAGCCACCCACGTGCATGGCTATGATGTCGGGTCCGTGGTCAGTGCTCAGCTCAGCAGTGCTGGGCTCAGCTTCACTTCCTTCCTGAAGCTTCACCAGACTCACCGCCCCACCCTCCTCCTCAGCTTCTGTCTCTGTCCTTTCACACCTCCCTCTGGGCCTTGCAGACTCTGGGACTCAGTCCCTGGAACACCCATCCAGTCTGATGCTCTTGACCATCATCTGTACATTAAGGATTCTTAAATGTGGTTCTCCAGCCTAGATTTCTCCCCTGTACTCCCACAGGCATATTCACCTTCTTCCTGAGACCTCCACTGGAATATTTAGTTGGCATAATTAACAAGTCCCCAAATCAAACTTCTGCCTTCCTAATTCCATCTCCGACCTACCCATCCCTGTCTTCCCCATCTCAGGAGACGGCAGCTTTATCCTTTCTAGCTGCTCAGACCACAAAGCTTGGGGATCATCTCTAAGTTCTCCCCTTCGCACCTCAGAGACCAAATCAGATTGGCCCAGTTTCAAAATCTATCCAAAATGCAACCAGTCTCACTGCCTCCAGTGGAGTCTGCCACCTGGATGACTGCAGCAGCCTCCTATCGCACCTTCCCATTTCTACCTCTCTCTCTCTCTCTCTCTCTCTCTCCTCAACACAGTAGCCATGATGATCCTTGGAAACATGTTCAGGAATGTCATTCTTCTACCCAGAAGCTTCCAGTGGCTCTCATCTCATTCAGAATAAAAGCCAAGTCCTCACAGTGGCTGACAAGGTCCTAATAATCTGCTTCCACTTAACCTCTAGTCCCTCTTCCTGTCATTCTCCCCTGGCCCCTCCCCTACAGCCACACTGGCCTCCTCGCTGCTCCCCCCACCCCCCACCCCCGCCACACCAGGCTTGTTCCCACCTGGGGGTTGGGGGGAAGCTCTTGACACAGCACTCTCCCTAGGTCTCTGCACTGCTCACACCCTCACACTAGGTCTTTGCTCAGTGGTCATTGCATCCTGATATTTCTCTGTAGCACTCATTTAACCTAATTGTTGCATTATTGTCTTGTACCCACTAGAACGTTCCATGAGAGCAGGGACTTCATTTTGTTCACTGTCCTACCCCAAGCACCTAGGGCAGTTCTAGCACACTACAGTTAAGGTTTTGATAGAGTCTGCAGCATGGATGGATGGATGGATGGATGGATGGATGGATTGTCAAGCAAAGAGGCTTTAAAATGCCTGTGCACAAATAAAGAAAAAAGTCAAGGTAACTAAATTTGAGCCTGCATGACACAGTGAAAGTGGTAGAGGCCAAGCCAGGGAATCACCTCAGGAATGGATATGGGAAGGGTGCCCAGTAGGGGAGTTTGCATCTGTGAACACCAGAGGGGACTGCCCAGCCCTGGTCTGACTAGAGCTACAGGGCACCAAGCCAGTCCCCAGGGACCTCACCTGGCCTCTTTTTTTTTTTAATCCTCCTCCTCCTTTCTCGCAGTCAGGACTCTGAGAAAGGATAAGAAAAATGCTGGAATTCCCATCAAAGGCCACCAGACACATGATAGAGAGATCAGGACCCTTGGGATCCTGCTTCCTTGAGGTAGTGGGGTCTCCCCGCCAGCCTGGCTCCTCTCTGGATGGAGGTTGGGCGGGGGCCGGGGGTGGGTGGGGGTGGTTCTGGCCCTGGACTCCTCATATGTCAAATGCCAAGCAGCAGGAGGTCCGCCTGCATGAGGCTGGCCAAGCGGCCCCCATCTGGGCTGTGTGTTCATATCGGGCGTGGGGGATGAGGGGGCTGGGAGGCGGGAGTGCAGCAATCCCTGCCTGTGTCTGCAGTGCGGTCAGGGCCACAGACAAGCTGCGACCATCTGTTGTTGTCTTGAGAGGCCAAGCCGGGGGCCCAGCACCCTTGAGGATAAACCTTCCCCTTCTCCCTGTTTCTAGTGTTTGCAGAAAACATTCAGTTTCCATTCAGTTTCACCATCGCAACTTCCCTCCCAGATAAGCATATTCTCCCCATTTTACAGAAGAGGAAATGGAGACTCAAAGACTGGGAGTGATTCTTCCGAGATCATAATAGCTACTAAGAGGGGAAGCTGGGACTCAGCCCATTCTGCCAGCCCCTCCTACTCCAGCCTTGGCCAAGGTACCTGGGTGCCAAACACAGGGCCCACACAGGGCTAGGCATTCAGGAACAGCCTTTCTGTCCATTCCTGGCTCATCACTCAGCTCCAGGCCAAGCCTTCCTCCCAGCCCCTTCTTCTAGGAAGCCTTCTAGGACTGACATCCCACTAAAATGCCTCAAAGTCTAGAGCTCTGTACAACCACTCCTTTCCCACCCTGGGCTGTTGGTCTGTCTCTGGGTGTTTGGCCCCTGGTAATCAGGGCCTCTTCATGGCAGCTCAGCCACCCACAGGAGCAGATGATTCCCTAACTGCACATGATCCACAGTGGGGCTGGGGTGGTCTGACAGACTGGGAAGGAAAGGATCTACACTCGGGAAGAGTCCAAGGTCACACAGCCAGGAAGGGATTTGCACCCAAGAGCTTGGCTTGAACGCCTGAACACAGCCTCTAATCCTGTGCTCTCATAGTTGCTAGCCTCAGGTGGCTATTATTTAAATCTAAATTCATTAAAATATATTAGCATTTAAATTATTTATTAATAAAAATTAAAATATATTATTACAGTTAAAGATCCAGTTCCTCAACAGCACCAGCCACACTCCAAGTGCTCAATAGTCATATGTGGTAGAGGCTACGGTATTGGACGGCAGACACAGAATATTCCCATCAGCGCAGAAAGCTCATTTCAACAGCACTGTTCTGGTCTCAACTAGGGCTTCATTCTGCAGCCAGGGTGCTTCCCACCAGAACTGGAGCCTCTGAAGCTTTCTCTTGAACTCGAATGGAGTGTTACTTCTTAGGGTCTCCAGGAAGGCTTCCCTAGGACTCAGACTCCTTTCATTAGGATTCCTTGGAAGTTTTATGGTTAGGCTGACATCCAGCTTCCCCAGGAGCTGGCAAGGGGAGGGCTCGCTAGCTGCACCAACCCCCTCCCCACCAGCCTGGCCTGATTGCCTGCCACCCTCAAGCTCAGGGTCGGAGAGGAGGGGCAGGCTTAAGAGGAGAGCATGGTAGGATCCGGTAGTTTGTCATCAGGCCCTTCAGGCTGTGCTTCCTTCCCTCCCCTATCAGCTGCTCAACACCCCTCCCCCTTTCCCTACCATCTTCATCCTCATCAAATCCCAAGGACAGATGGGGGCCGGCAGGGAGAAACGTGACCAAAGTGAAAGCACTCTCAAGTGGCAACAGAGACCAGGGGTCACAGCTGTGTCCCCTGAGGCCTGACCAGTCCCTCATGTCCAGCCTGTGTCAGCCAGGTCTGGGCTAAAGCAAACCTCAGTAAGGGGAGGGTAGACACTTAGGAATCTTAGGGGGAGATTTAGGAATCTGTAGGTGCTGGATTATTCCAGCAGATACAACCCAGTTAAAAATGCAGTCACTCATGTGGTCACTTAACCATCCAATCATTCAACACACATTAATAAGGCCCTACCATGTCAAGATGTAATAAGAGGATGTAAAGACGGACAGGTGGGCTCCCTAACCAGCTTGACCAGGTAGGGATGTGACTTGTTCTGGGCTTTAATCCTCCTTCCAGGCTAGGTGAAGATCCTTTGTCTCTGCCCAGTGGTCTGAGCAGGATGGACATACCCCAGCCCCCTCCTCTCAAGTAGACGCAGGCACGCATACACTCTCCCAGCTGCTGCCATGAACCCCCCTCTCATGGTCTCTGGCCAATCACAGCACTGAAGGGTAAGTCCCACTGCCCAGCGGCCCAGGGAGTGTATTAGCACATTTGAACCACTCACCCTGCAATGACAAAGCCTGGGGCCTTGGGAGGAGACACAGCAGGAGGGGTGGGAGCTAAGGGGGGCTGTCCTCCCTCCCTTGCAGGGGAAAGCTGAGGGCTAGATTAAACATTCTGGGGCACAGAGGAATTTGGGGGCCCCAGCTCCAGCAGTGAATAAGTGATCCATAAAATCCCAATTTACACACTCACTGATCAAACGGTCCATCTACTACCCTAGGAGGTTGGGGGTGGCTCTTGGCTTCCCCCCTCTTGCAGAAGGCCCTCGGGACCCGGGAGCTGGGCCCAGAACACAGGCTCCCAGCAGTTTTATCTGCAGACTAAGTCCCACCTGCAACCCCCAATAGGGGCATCTGTCCCCAGGGCTTGGGGACCAGCCTATACCCCCTGCAACCTGGCTGCCTTCCTGGGGTGGCTTGCCTAGCAGCCATCTTTGTCTGCCTTCTGTGAATAACAGCTCTTTCTCCCCTGTGTTGCCTGGGGGCTGCCAGGGCCAACTTCAGCCTCATCAGAGCCACTAATCACTTTTCCAGCTCTGAAGTCCTACTCTCCCCCCACCCCCTTCTTTCCAAGCACCGGTCTATGTTTTCTCTTGCCCCTCCTCCTGGTGCTGTAGTTGCTGGGGATGCTCTGAGCCCTTTCTGTCCACTACACCAGCTCATCCCACCTCCAGGCTATGCGATCTCCAGATCTCCAGGAACACCGGTAGGGAAGATTGGTCTTCTATCTCCAGCCCATCTACCTGGAAACACCAGGTAGGGCAAAGTAGCCTAGTTAGGACCCTTGCTTCTTCCCCAAGAGGAAACACAGTTTGTCTTTACCTACCTAAATTTTGTTTGCTTCACTTAGTTAGGCTGCCTGAAATTTCAGCAAGACCATTCTGATTAATAAGCAACCTTTTTTAAGCCAAGGGTACTTCTGAAAGGTTCCAGGCTATCAGCCACTTGCCCTTCAGGGAAGGTTTAGCAAGGCTGGTTTGCTTCTCCCTAATGCCTGCTTGAGCTGAGGGGCACTGAGCAAGTAGCAGTTTTCATGGAGGCCACCTACCATGAGCCTGTGGGCTGGGCATTGCTCTCAGGGCAGCATCGCCCTCCTTGTCGCACCCTCTTCTCAGTACTGGAGCTACTGTTGGAGCAGGTTAGGGATAGACTTCAACTCCTGGGCTCTGGGGACAGGACAGAAAGGGAGGGAGGGGTCACTCTGTGCTTTCCAGAGGGCCCGGAAGGTCAGGCTGTTACCTCCCAGAGGCCATTGCATATGTACCAGGGCTTGGTTGCCATGATCTTCAATACCTACAACAGGCTGCTAGGTAGGGATAATGGTGTAAGTCCATTTCAGCAGGACACACCCCTTCTCTTCTTCCTTTCCTCACCTTCACTGATGCTCCCAGGGGCCCTTCAACATAGCCTGGACCTACAGCAACTCGAGTTAGGCAAGCCAGCCTAAAAGACTGACCCAGGGCTGGGGGTCTCTGAGCCCACCCCAGTAAGCCCAGGGAGTCCATCTGGCAGTCACCATCCCACCTTCCTCCTGTGGCTCAGACGGTGCAGGGAGTAAAGTCAGCCTCTGAGAGGTGGGACAGGTGTCTCAATCTCTGTTTCCTCCGGTGTGAAATGGAGAGACCCAGCATCCCCCTCACAGGCTGGTGTGAGGGCACTGAAGGAAGGGTGGCACTTTCCAAACTGGTTGGAGAGGGGCAAGGTACCAGGGCAGGCTCTGACATGGCTCCTAAGAGGGCTGGCAAGGTGCTTCAGCCTAGGAAGTGGGGAGGAGGAGGTAGATTTGCTCTCTGGGGCCAAAAGAACCCAATGGGCTTGAGGGTCTCTAAAGAGAGAAGTGCATCCCCTGAGCTGCCCGCTGGGCCCCAGAATGTGAGCACCCCTGCAGGAGTGCGGCCCCTGTCCTGCCCCTGACCAGCTGTTGGCTGGGTCTGCAGAGGCTGTGGGGAACTGAGCTCGCTGTCCCTGAAAATGCATTCTGAGTCCCAAACCACAGCTTCCCAGGACATCCTAGCCTGACCCCTGGCCCCTCTGACCTGTGTCCTGGGGCCACTCTTATCAGCTCCTCTTCTGCCAATAGATGGAGGAGCCCCAGGGCCCTGCCATGCCCTCACTTATGCCACTTAGAAACTGCCAGGCAAGGTCACATGTCCCTTCAGTTCCCTCTTGAGAGCCACCACACCAGGCCCAAATTCATCCTGAGCCACACTTTTCACTGTCCCTGGGAATCTTAGGGGAGATTTGGAATCTAGGGGAGACTTGTTAGGACCCCAATGGCTGTCCACCAAGACCTCAGACTTGATACACCCAAGGAAGACATAGCTGCCTTCTTTCTTATAGTCCATCCTGTCACCCGGCCTAGAGACCCTGGAGGCCCTATGTCTCCACTTCTTGCAGCCTCCACCTATCCAGCTGGTCACTGAGTCCCCTTGACACTCTCTGAAATGACCCACAGCTCTCAGGTCCCTCACCACATCTGGCTTCACATCTGGACTCACTGTCTCTGCCTACTAATCATTTTTCTATGTGGCTGTCAGTTGGTCCTTCTATCTAAAACACAGGCTCACCCCCCACTGACCTCAGGGTGGATGCTAAGCCCCTTAGCCTGGCACCGGAGGTGGGTCAGTTTGTCCTCCTTCCAGCTTTGGACCCTGCCACATCAGTCCATTCTCTGGGCCATACATGTTCACACTTCCAGGCCTTTACTCCATCGGGTCCCTCCGCCCAAAATACGTTCTCCCCAGTTCTGCTGCAGGGACGCTCCCACGCTACGATACCACTTTGATTCTGATGTTGCTGGCTCCCTCTTGGATTCCCCCAGCAAGTGCCCCCGCACCTCTGTTGGCCACTCAAAGGCCTTATTTGCAGTTGATGTCACCTGTTAACCTGGAATCTCCATTCCCTGCCTGCTCACACACCCCTGCCCCTGGGCCTTTTCACAGCAGTTCTCTAGCCCAGCAGCACCTGTTGTTCCCTGTCCTCCCTGTGCTTTCCCTCCCAAGTCCCTTCCCCAGAAAACTTTCCCTGATACAGTGGCAGTGGAAAGAGCAGGGCCTTTGGAATTCTTCTATAGTAAATACCTAGGTTCTGAGTAATCCCTGTTTTTAAAGATTATTTACGTTTTCATTGAGGCACAAAGATTTGCAATTGAACCCTCTTCTTTGCTCCAGTGAGGTGCTCAGCTTCTCACCACAGGTTGGTGACAGTCACAACATTGCACAAGGCTTTTGGGAATCTCAGTGTGTGGAGGCCCAGATGCATGTCAAGCAGGTACTCACTCAGTGGAGGAGGCTGTGCCTATGGCCCAGCTCAGCCCCACTGCTGTCCCAGGCTGGATCAGACCCTCCCGGTGTCTGCTTCTTGTAGGTCTGCACCTGGGGATCCTTGTGCCTCGGGACTTGGCCCTGCATGGGTGCAAGATGGAGGATGAGATCAGGGCTCTTGACCAGTCTTCAGCATAGGCCCCTTTTGTAGTCTGGTAAGGCAGCAAATGCAGTCAGCCCACCCAGTCTAGTAAATCCCCCACCCTCCTCAGAAGAGGTGAATCCATCATAAAAGGTGTTTGGCTTAATGTTGGCCTGTTCTCAAAATTACTATTTCAACGTTTAGGATAAAAATACACGGGACTACTGTATTTGTCTGTTGCACCTCAGTAAACCTGGAGGGGGAATAAAATGTTAAAAAATACATGGGGCTACAAAGGGAATTAAAAACACTGGACTACAATTCATCCATGAACTCCTTGGGAGTCATGGGTCATAGGTCTCAGCCCAGAAGACCAGAGCCCCCTCTCAGGCCCCTCCCATCAGCCAGGTCAGGATCCAGGGTTGACTGGAGTCAGTTCAGTTGGCAGGTGACCTCCAAAAAGCTTAAGCTTTTAAGTCTGGGTGATCCTGTGTTCCCTAATCCCAAATATGCCCCCTCCCAGTGTATGGGGGTGAGTGAGAGACATGCCCCCACAGGGCCAGGCCTGAGCAGAGGTAAGGCAGCAGGTCCAGGCTTCCCCAGTGGCCTCCCCTGCCCCCTCCACAGTGCCCTTCCCAGCCCTGGGGTGCTGAGCTGAGTAACTCCAGCTATGCAGCCTGGCCGGTCTTCCTGGGCGTGAGTGGGCAGGGCTGTCCTGGAGGGGGAGGCCCCCCCACACCTGCAGGGCCCCAGGAACAAAGAGAAATCAGGGTGGGGTGGGGGGTGGGGGGAGGATGCTTGGCAAAGACTGAACTACCACAGCAGTTCCTCTGTGCGCCTGCCCCTGTGCAGGATCCGCAGCATGCGCCCAGCACTGCTCTAAGGGCTAACACACACAAGTTCACTCAGTCCTCCCCAGCACCCTAGGAACAGGTGTAACTGCTATTCCCATGGTACGGAGGAGGAAACTGAGGCACGGTTAACTTGTCTAAGTCACCAAGCTAGGCATGGTGCTAGCTGCCCAGGCAGGCAGGCTCCAGATGCTTCTAAAGCAGGTGATGTTGTTCCCATTTAACAGTTAAGAAAAAAAGAGGTGTCAGTTGATTCCCACCATCCTCTCTAGCCTCCCCTACCCCTGCCTCTTCCCCCAACCCTCCACCCCATACTCAGCCACAAACTGTGGAGCTTAGCACATTTCAGAGTGGTTCGCATAGGTCCAGGTAAGTCTTTGCAGGTCTGACACCCCTGAAGAGAGTGATCAGAAAAAGGGGGGGAGGGAGGTGCAGAGAGCTACCTGCAGACCATGGCCAGAGGGTGGGGAGTACTTGCTCGGGGGAAGAAAGATTCCTGAGGTCCAAATATTTCCAAATCCCTTAACGACTGGGGTGGCAGACTGTACAGCTCTGGGCAGTGGCTCCACTGCCTGCTGCCACCTGCCCTTCTCCAAAGAGGTGAATCCATCATGAAAGATGCCTGGGTTATTGTTGGCTGAGAACAGGTGGCTGGTCTCTAGAAGTGATGAGCTCCCAATTGGGAGAGGCGTGGGGTCTGAGAGGCGTGTACTGGGAGGGGCACAACCCAGCAGGCTGAAGGGCCCCTCCCTCCTCTGAGGTTCTTCTGGGCCACCCCCACTTACATGTCTAATAAGCCCTGCAGACCCAACAAGTCCCAAACTGAACTCCTAACCACCCGACCCTGATCCTCCAGCTGCCTGCCCCACCCCGTTGAGGCAGCTCCATCTTTCCTGGCAGGGCGTCAGATCTAAAACTCAGGCCTGAAGAGGGCTACAGTATGGAAGATGTGGCAATGAGAATGGCCACCCCACACAGGACGCTGTCTGGAAAAGGAGCCCCTTCATAGACGGGGAGGGTCCAGCCACTAATGAATGCTGTCTCTCCAAGGAGCTGGGTGGACCGGGGGATTTCCCCCTGGTGACTAGAGTTACCTTGGAGCCCCTCTGCCCTGAGGGAAACCGACAGGCAGGCTGGGTAGAACTACATGATGTAGATACAGGGGTGTCTTTTTTCAGTACAGACATACCTTGTTTTGTCACATCTTGCTTTATTGCACTTTGCAGATACTGCATTTTTAACAAACTGAAGGTCTATGGTAACCCTGTGTGAAGCAAGTCTATTGGCGCTGATTTTGCTCACTTCTGTCACATTTTGGTAGTTCTTGCAGTGTTTCAAGCTTTTTATTATTATATTTATTTTGGTGATTAGTGATCTTTGATGTTACTGTTGTAATTATTTTGAGGCACCACACCCACATAAGACAGTGAACTTAATCGATAAATGTGTGCTCTGACTGTTCCATCCACCTGCTATTCCCCTGTCTCCCTCCCTCTCCTCAGGACCCCTGTTCCTTGAGACACAACAATATTGAAAACTAGACCAATTAATAACCCTAAACTGGCCTCCAAGTGTTCAAGTGAAAGTTTCATGTCTCTCACTTTAAATCAAAAGCTAGAAATGATGAAGCTTAGTGAGGAAGGCATGTCGAAAACCAAGATAGGCCAAAAGCCGGGCCTCTCATACCAGGTAGCCAAGTTGTGACTATAAAGGGAAAGTTCTTGAAGGAAATCAAAGTGCTACTCCAGTGAACATATGAATGATAAGGAAGCAAACCAGCCTTATTGCTGATATGGAGAAAGTTTGAGTGGTCTGGATAGAAGATCAAACCAGCCACAACATTCCCTTAAGCCAAAGCCCAGTCCAGAGCAAGGCACTAACTCTCCAGCTCTATGAAGGCTGACAGAGGTGAGGAAGCTGCAGAAGAAAAGTTTGAAGTTAGCAGAGGTTGGTTCATGAGATTTAAGGAAAGAAGCCGTCTCCACAACATAAAAGTGCCAGGTGAAGCGGTAAGTACTGATGGAGAAGCCACAGCAAGTTCTCCAGCTAAGGTAATTAGTGAAGTTAGCTATACTAAACAACAGATTTTCAATGCAGACAAAACTACCTTCTATTGGAAGAAGATGCTATCTAGGACTTCCATAGCTGGAGAAGTCAATGCCTGGCTTCGAAGTTTCAAAGGACAGGCTGACTCTCCTATTAGGGGCTAATGTAGCTGGTGACTAAGTTGAAGCCAGTGCTCACTGACTATTCTGAAAATCCTAGGCCCCTTAATAATTATGCTAAATCTACTCCATCCATGCTCTATAAATGGAACAGCAAAGCCTAGATGACAGCACATCTGTTTACAACATGGTCTAAGCCTACTGTTGAGATCTACTACTCAGAAAAAAAGATTCCTTTCAAAGTATTACTTTACTCACCAATAGTGCAATAGAGTGCTGATGGAGATGGACAATGAGATGAAAGTTTTCATGCCTGCGAACACAGCATCCATCCTGCAGCCCATGGATCAAGGAGTTATTTAAACTTTCAAGTCTATTTAATAAATACATTTTGTAAGGCAATAGCTGCCATAGTGATTGCTCTGATGGCCATGGGCAAAGTAAATTGAAAACCTTCTGGAAAGGATTCACCATTCTAGATGCCATTAAGAACAATCATGATTCATGGGAAAAAGTCAAAATATCAACATTAACAGGAGTTTGGAAGAAGTTGATTCCAACCCTCATGGATGACTTTGAGGGATTTAATACTTTGGTGAAGGAAGTAATTACAGATGTGGTGGAAATAGCAAGAGGACTAGAATTAGAAATGAAACCTTAAGATGTGACTCAGTTGCTGCATCTCATGGTAAAACTTGAATGGATGAGGAGATGCTGCCTTTGGGTGGGCAAAGAAAATGGTTTCTTGAAGGGGAATCTATAACTAGTGAAGATACTGTAAAGATTGTTGAAATGACAATAAAAGATTTAGAATATTACATAAATTTAGTTGATAAAGCAGTGGCAGGGTTTAAGAGAATTGACTCTAATTTTGAAAGTTCTGTGGGTAAAATGGTATCAAATAGCATCACATGCTACAGAGAAATCATTAATGAAAGAAAGAGTCAGTCAATGCAAACTTCATTGTCTTATTTTTAAAAATTGCTACAGCCACCCCAACCTTCAGCACCTACCACCCCAATCAGTCAGCAGCCATCAGCATCAAACCAAGACCCTCCAACAAGAGGAGCACCACTTGCTGAAAGCTCAGGTAATGGGTAGCACTTTTTAACAATAAAGCATTTTTAAAAATTAAGGTATGTCAAATTCAGATGGCCAACAGACACATGAAAAGATGCTCCACATCACTAATCATCAGAGAAATGCAAATTAAAACCACAATGAGATATCACCTCACACCAGTGAGGATGGCCAGCATTGAAAAGACTAAGAACAACAAATGCTGGTGAGGATGCAGAGAAAGTGGAACCCTCCTACACTGCTGGTGGGAATATAAGCTAGTTCAACCATTGTGGAAAGCAATATGGAGGTTCCTCAAAAAACTAAAAATAGAAATACCATTTGACCTGGGAATCCCATTTCTTGGAATTTACCCAAAGAATACAATTTCTCAGATTCAAAAAGACATATGCACCCCTATGTTTATCGCAGCACTATTTACAATAGCCAAGAAATGGAAGCAACCTAAGTGCCCATCAGTAGATGAATGGATAAAGAAGATGTGGTACATATACACAATGGAATATTATTCAGTCATAAGAAGAAAACAAATCCTACCATTTGCAACAACATGGATGGAGCTAGAGGGTATTATGCTCAGTGAAATAAGCCAGGTGGAGAAAGACAAGTATCAAATGATTTCACTCATCTGTGGAGTAAAAGAACAAAGAAACTGAAGGAAAAAAACAGCAGCAGACTCACAGAACCCAAGAATGGACTAACAGTTACCAAAGGGAAAGGGACTGGGGAGGGTGGGTGGGAAGGGAGGGAGAAGGGGGGAAAAAAAGAGTCAGTCAATGCAAACTTCATTGTCTTATTTTTTAAAATTGCCACATCACCCCAACCTTCAGCACCCACCACCCCAATCTACTATTAGCAGACATAATGTAGGGAGGGGACACAGGGAAGGTTGTACAACACAGAGAAGACAAGTAGTGATTCTATAGCATCTTACTACACTGATGGACAGTGACTGTAATGGGGTATGTGGGGGGGACTTGGTGATGGGGGAAGTCCAGTAACCATAATGTTCCTCATGTAATTGTAGATTAATGATACCAAAATTAAAAAATTAAGGTATGTACATTGTTTTTTTCTTTAGACAATGCTATTGCACACTAACAGACTGCAGTGTAGTGTAAACATAATATTTATGTGCATTGGAAACCAAAAAATTCATTTGACTTGCTTTATTGCGACATTTACTTTATTGTGGTGTTCTGGAACTAAACCCACAATCTCTCTGAGGTCTGCCTGTATAACCTGAATCCCACCAGTTTTCTTTGCCACTGGCCTAGAAAGATGAGCAAATACTCCTAGACTCTTGAGCATCCAAGGGCCATATCGGCTAGTCAGGCTTGCCAACAGCAGGGGGGCTTCCTGTTTCCTAATTTCCACTGACTTAGGCCTCTGGCCACTGAGGAACAGCCTCCTAGAGAAATAATTTCCTAGGGACTCCACTGATGAGGGGAGGCCCTGCTGTCAGGTCCTGGTCTTTCCCCTGAGTCTCTCCCGCCAGCCTACACTGTACACGCTCCACAGCCCCGAGTGTGCCACTCCCCAGCTCACACGTCTTCAGTGGCTCCCTTCTACATGGGGAATACCAGCAGCCTACCCTTTGCCCCTCTGCAGGTCCCCAACTGTCTTGTAAATTCATTGAAGGTGGGACCACATCAGAAAATAATGGTTGTTGGCACAAGGCCCTGCCAAGGGTGTGGTGTGGCCACACTTCACATGGGCACCTGTGGCACAGCAAACAATGCCAGGGTGCACAGGGGGGACATGATCTGGTCCTCCCTGGCCATGGGGGAAGCTGAGGGTTGTTACAGGAGATCAGAGGCATGAAAGCCTCTCTCAGGGCCTGCTACACAGGTGCCTTGTGAGCATGCGGGGAGTCTCAGGGGCTCAGAGATCCTGACTCTAGCTGGGCACCTTCTCAAGCCTGGCTGAGGTACACCCAGGACCCTGCACAGTGCTGGGACACAGCCAGTTCTCAACAGGGCTGTATTAAGAGTAAAATACAGCCTTTTCATTACATCTTCCCATCCATCCCTGGTTAACCCCAGCATGGGGCTGGGGCCAGGTGGCCTGAATAGACCCAGGCAGTGAGAGGAGACAGAGGGAGGCATGTTCCCAGATTGCAGAGGTAGCCAAGCTGGCCCTTCTCTCACCTACCTCCTGAACCCCCTCCACTCTAACTCTGCTTTGGAGGGAGCTTCAAAGATGGCCCAGGCAAGCCCTGCTGTGGGCCAGAACTTCTCAGACTCATGTCTTTGTTATTCCCCTCGCTCCTACCCTGGGAGGTGGTACTCTGCCATCCCTGGGCTCTGAGTCACTGAGTGGGCCACCAGACGTAGGCATGTACTTGAGAGACAAAGAGGCACACTGCTTGAAACCAGGGCCTGTGTCACCTCTGGACTCACTGTGTTCTTATCCCCATTTGGCAACTGAGGAAAGTGAGACCCAAACAGAGTAAGGGGCTTGTCCAGGGTGATTCTATCTCATTAGTTAATGGCAGGGTCACAGCAGCCCAGGGCTTCGGCCCTAGGTGGGGGTCACTGTAAAATGGGGTCAGGGCCACAGCCCTATGGAGGCTGGCCTGTAATCAATGCCCAACTCTCCCATCCACTGAGAGTGCCCACCCCACCTCTAGTCCCCAAGGTGAATTGTAAAGGCTAACACTGTCTCTGCCTTAGTGCTAAAGGAAAAGAGAGCAAAGCCCCTGCGTGGTTCCTATGGCAGTCTGCTCTCCTTGGCTGGGCCCCGCAGGGAAATGGCAGCATCAGCAGCAATTACAGCCCCGCACACTATCACCTGCATTTCTGACCAGGCCCTCATAGGCCCACAGTCATTCAAGACTAGACTTTGGGGCTCCAGGCTCCCAGGTCCTGACTCACTTAATCCTCACAATAATGCTTATGAGGAGGGCATCAAACAATCTCATTTCACAGATGAGATATAGAGTATCCAGTTAACTATGATTTATCAAGACACTAAGGAAAGTTCTTGGAGAAAAGCTAAACTTCCTTGCCACATATCCTTGTTCCTGGGGACAAGTTAAGGCCATGGAGACAGCACTGAGTGTGGAGGTCAGAAATCCTGGGCTGCAGGCCTGACTCTGTGCTCAGCACATCAGGGACGGGCTGACTAGGGGGAGGGCTTCTGGATGCAGGTCCCCATGGCTTTAGGGGGGATCCAAGAACCCTCTAAAGCAGAATGCAAAGTCTAGTGTTAATTGATGGAAGCACATTTTTCTGTGGATGGCTTTCACTGGTCCCTCTGAGGGGTCTGTAAATCAAAAAAATTTTGTGGGTAATCCTGAAGGCCCTCTCCATCCCTAGTATTCCTGGGCTTTTTGCATTTAAACATAAATCCCACTCCCTGTCCTTCAAAGCCAGCTCAGCTGCAGCTCCAGGAAACTCTTGGATTCTTGCTTCTTTGACTACAGCACAAGGTTTGGGACTCAGTGTCTTGCAAGATTTCTCCTGCCTTAATCTCCCTCACTAGCCCACCAGCTCCCAGAAGGGAGCAGGGCCAGCCTAGGGCTGAGATGACATAAGACACCAGAACACCCCATGGTGGGCCCAGTGCGGCTCACGCCTGCCCACTGCCTCTGTCCATTGGAAGGCAGGAGCTCTCTGTGTTGCAGACTACAGGTGCACCTGGGCCTTCGAGCCACCTCCTTGCTGCAGCCCTGGGACTTCACTGAGTCACACTCCTGCAGGGAACCTGGTTTTCATTAAATCGGGGGAAGGAGTCATTAACTGCCAGCCAAGTCAAGAAGAAGCAAAATTCTGCTAGAAGGCACAGGAAGGGTGAGGGAGACCAGCCTGTCCCCTGCCCTCCCTGACTGAATGATTGTGGGGGAAGGGGGAGGCAGGGAGGCTGAGCTCCTAAGGGTCCAGCAACTACAGCAGTAGAAGCTGAGGGTGGAGAGTGGGGGCAATCTTGGCCCAGATAATAAGCAATTGTTAATGTGATCCATATGGATCCTGACTGGCCTCTCTGTTTAACAGGATGATAATGGCCGGGAAAGAATGCTGGTCTGTGGGGAAAGGAAGGGGCAAAGTCCTCCCCAACCAGGGGGTGGGGGAGGGCCAGCACTGAGGAAGAAGAGGACGAGGAGGACGAGGAGGAGGAGGAGACACACCCAGGGGTCTCCTCCCACCTAGGAACCAGAGTTATTTGTCTGAAAGTGACCAGATTCTATTCTTTGCAAGCTGCCCTTACAAAACCCCTTGTATTCAGCCAACAATTATGTACAGGGCACCCACATAGTGCCAAGCCCTGTGCCAGCCCTGTGGGGGTGGGTTGTGAGGAGGTATACGCTCCACCTCTGTCTTCCAGGAGGCAAAGCCGAGTGTGGACTCAGCCACAAAGGCTGAAGGGAGGCACAGGTGCAGGACTAGAAGAACACGGAGGAAAAAGCAAGTGACAAGAGCTGGGGACACTGGGGAGGCTACATGGAGGAAGTGTAGAATTTGAGTTGGGCCTTGAAGAATGAGAGGAGGTTGTGGAAAGGCAGGGACGATGGGGAAGGCGTTTGGCTGAGGGAACAGCAAGAGCAAAGGCAGAGAGGCGTGAAATTGCGTGGAGAGTCTGAGATCTCAGCAATAACGCTGCAGTCCAGGCAGGGGAGGGGAAGAGATGCCTGCTCCATAAAAAGCTGCGGCCATGGATGACCAGGAGGAAGGCAGGAAAGGGCTCTAGGAGCAGCACACTCCGGCCTCCCCCCTCTCCCCCGTCCCCTTCCAGCTGCACACCGGAATTGTACCGCCACGGGAACTTCAGTCCAGCCCACCCTTATACCACAGCCACGAAATCCCACGGGGCCTTGGAGCCCAAACCCTGCTTCTCAGCACCTTCTTCTCCTGGGGAGATGGGGGTCCCCCTGAAGAATGGGGGTTATCTAAGGCTCACCAGGGGCAACTCCAATGCCCACATAGCTGTATTTCCTTTGGCCCAAGAGGGCTTTCCCCGAGAAGGTATTACAGCAAGGGCACGAGGGTCGCTCCCTACAGGGGTGGCTGCTGCGGACTCCAATGGAATCGAGTGGAAATAAATGAAATGGTGTTAAATATGGGAAAGGGGGATTTACGAGGCCTGTCACCGGGTCCCGAGCAGCCAGCCGGCAAGCCCCGCCCCTTTCTCGCCCACCCCAGGAAGTCCCGCCCCCCCCGCCCGCAGCTCAGGGGCAGCCTGGTACCCGCGCGGTTGCAGGGTCCCGGCTGCGCCGCAGCGCCAAGCTAACCAGCGCGTTGGTCCTCTAAGGGCTAAGGCTCAGCCGAGAACGGCGTTTGTTCGCGGCTAGGAGGGCTGGGGAAGGGGCTCTGAGGAACCTCAGCCCGGCCGTTTCCAGGAAGGTGCACAGGGGTTGCAGGCTGGATCCGGGAGGGTCTGGGGCTCGCTGTGCAGGGTCACGGTTCTGTGGATCACTGCACCATCCGGCCCACTCCAAACACTCCACAGGGAAGGCTCTGGGCTCCGAGAACCGAGAACCCCCAGCGGAAGCCCAGAGTGGGGTTGGAACCAGGTCCCCACTCCTCGCTGCCTGGCGAAGGGCAGGATCCCGCTCAGCCGAGGCAGCCGGTGCGGACAACACAAACATTCTTCCGTCCTCTATTCTCCTCCAAATTAGGTATCCATGGAGACAGGGCCAGGCAGCCTGACAGCCCCACGGCCTAATCCTGATTTAGTGACCGTCCCTTTAACAGCCCACCCACCCCTGCGCTCCGGGCTGCCGCTGGGCGCAGGCTCCAGGCCGCTCACACTCTCCCCTGCGCAGACCCCTTACCGGGCCTCCTCCGTGCAGGAGGCGCACCGGGGCTGGAGGGGCAGCGAGGCGGGCCCTTATTTGCTAAGCACCTACTGTGTGCCCAGTCCTCTGCGGAGAACCCTCCACAGAGCGGGTTCTTAGCAAGGGAATCTGTAGACCCAGAGAAGGCTCTTGGAGTGAGGAAGTTTAAGGCGCTCTCTCTAGAGAGCTGGGAGCTCAGAGGGTCTCCCCTGTAACCCGCGGGCGAAGGTAAGGGCAGCTTCCTACAACACCCTAACTCTGAGATATGGGCTATGTTGTCCCCAGCCAGTTGAAAAGAAAGGAAGGGGGTGGCCATCAGGGGCGCAGGGCCCAAAGTGGCCTCAGTCTCCTGTCACTGCCCCGTCACGATGCTGGGGAATCTCCGGGCAAGAAACCCAGCCCCCACCCCCTCCCACACACACAGGGGCCGCTGGACAAAGACCTGACGGAGTGGGAGGGGCCTGCGGGCCGGCCCTCGGGCTCCCGACACAGGATCCTTCTGAGACCCGAACCCTCAAATCTTGGCTCCCAACCCCCAAAACCCGCAGGCTCATCCCAGGGCTGCCTGCTCGCTAGTACTGCAGGCTCCGCACCAAAGGGGGCGGCGAACAGGGTGCCAGTCGGCGGTGGAGTGGAGATCCCCTTCTCTGACCGCCCCCTCCCCCCGGGAAGTGACCCTCGGCTCCCACGCACCCGTCCGGGTCTCTCGCTGGCCTTGCCCTTCGACCCCCGGCTAGTTGAACCCCGCGACCCGCGGCCCCCGCCCTCTCCGGCCCTCGCACTGCCCCGCGCCCGCGGACAAAGCTCCGGACACCCCGACCGAACGGTCACCACCCTTTGACCCCGACCCGCCCGCGGGCTCCCGTGCCTGCCCCCGTCCGGGCCGCGGCCCCGTACCTCCGCATCCCGGCCGGGTCCTAGGTGAGTGTGCGTGGCCTGGGGGGGCGTCCGGCCCCGGGGCCGGGGCGCGGGCCGGGGGCGACAGGCCGGGACTGGGGGGCTGCGGCGCTCACCATCCTGGAGCCGCTACTGCTGCGGCCGCCGCGGCCGGGAGCGGGACTGGACAGTGGGGGTGGCCGGACAAGGGGCCGCCCCGGCTCCCCCCGCAGGCAGACCCCCACCCCCACCCCCTCCTCCCCTCGTCCGCCCCCAGAGCCCTCCCTCGCAGGCCTTCGCTCCCCTCCCCTTTCCCTGCTCCTCCCTCCCCTAGTGCCCCTCCCTCCCCCCAACTCCCTCCCCTTCTCCGGCCCTCTCCACCCCTGCTCCCTCCCCGCCTCCCCCCGCCTCGCCCCTGCCCCGCCCCCACCTCCCCTGAGCTCTCCAGGCCCCTCCTCTCAACCCTCAGGCCTGGCCCCGCCCCCTCCTCCCCTGACTCTAAAATAAATTAGCCACAGAGGGGGGGAAAAAGAGCAAATGACCCTTGGCGTGGAGATCATCCTTGCGCCACTCTCAGGCCCGCCCCCGCCTCTCCCCGACTGTCGGAGCCGGAGTTGCGGTGGGGGTGGCGGCCCGCCTGGCGGGTCACGGTGGGGGAGCGGTCCGTAGACTGGGGAGGCCGGGATTGCGCGGCGGGGTCGTTAAGCGTGTCTGCAGGGTGTGAGCGGCTTCCTGGGTCGAAGGGCAAAGGGGAAGGCAGCCGACCCCGGGTTGCCCCGTCCGCTAGCCGCCCTAGACCGCTTTCCCAGTGCTGCCTGGGACTCTTGGCCAAAGCCTTGTTGAGTCAGGCTTTTATCCTCCTCCCGCAGGTGAACTGAGCACCTCCCAGCCCCCAGCCCAGGATGCAGAGGAGTGGGACCCACACAGCTGGGCAAGTCCACAGCTCTGCACTAATGCCTCTCAAAGTTGGGATGGGTGCCCTGAACAGCAGAGGGTGGGGTGTGACTTCTAAATGTTGACCTTCACTGGAGGGCTTCCCCAAGAAGGCCACCTTCACACTGGGCCAATGAATCCCAGACCTGTGATCTGCTTAGAGGTGTCCATGGATGTTCCTTAATTTGTGCATTCATTCAACAGATACATATTGAGCATCTACCCTGTGCCAAGCATTGGGCTAGGCACTGGAGACATATTCCCGGAGTTCCTAGTCCAAGAATAGACAGAATTTGATCAGACACAAATGTGGGGCTTCAGCAGCAATCCCGATAGAAAGCAAAGGTGCAGAGTGAGCAGCCCACTGCAGGCCCCACTTCGCCAGAGGAGGCTGTAGGAGACGGGTCTGAGCTTAGGTTGAAGGGTCCAGATACATTTCCTGGAGGAGATGTTGAGCACCCAGAGAGTCCCAAGACCGTCCATGTTCCCACTAAAGGGCAGTGCTTGAGGGTCCTCTCTCCTGAGGAGTTTTCTCCTTTTGGATTCTGTTTAGCCTTTCTGAGTACAAGTAAGGAAAGGCTTCCCCCTTGCCCCTCAGCCCCCACCGGCAGGGTAGCGCCCTGTCCTCTGTTTTACAGGATCCTAAACACTCCCCTTCCCTTCTCCTAGTGATGGTTCCTCTGGAGGCTCTGGGGTCTCACTGGCCCCTCTGGAGGCTTTGGGTTCTGACCTCCCAGGGCACCTCTATAAATGCCACTCAGGGAATGGGAAAGGCAAGGCCCTCAACTGCTCCCATGTGTTCCCCAACCCACATACGGAAGGAAGACCAGCACGAAGCAGGTTCTGGCGCTCACCAAGGTCAGGTCTTCTCCACCCCCAGCATCCTGTCATCCTCTCCACTCTCCACCCGCAGGACCACACCCTGGCACAGGGGAGGGATGTGTCAAGGCTCCGAATGCTGGGGCAGCCCCTGGCTTCAGAATCAGAAAGGTAGGATAAAAGGGAGCCACGGCCACCACCCTGAGAGAGCTGAACCCTGGTGGAAGGGACTATCCCCGGATAACAGAGGTAGAAGGAACCCACTGAGTATTTTTTTAACTGATGGGGCATCTGAGGCTCATAGAGAAGTGACATACTTGGGGCCACACAGAAAAGCAGGATCTAGAACCCACTGTACTCTTTCCACCCCACCTGTCAGACTCCCCAAGGGTTAGAGGCAGGAGTTAAGGGAGAGGCCAAAGTCCCCATGAGCCTAGGGACCTCAACCAGCAAGATTAGTGCCAGGAGACCAAGCCTGGCCTTGCAAGGACATTGTGGCTGGGTGTTACTGGTGGAGCCATACTCCACCAGGCTCCAGGGTCAGAGTGAGTGACAGGAGTGAGGTTGGAGGAAGGAATTGAGAATATTCTCTCCTGGAGCAGGGGTCCGCCTCTCCTTTGTCCCCTAGAGCCCTCCAATGCTGGTAGGAAGGACAAGCCTAGGCCTCAGGAAGGTCTTCCCAGTAAGAAAATGGAACAGGTCAGCTGCTGAGCAGGCCTTTGCGGAACTCCATGAGGGAATGTTTTGCATCTTAGGCGCTGAATTGTTTCTGATGGGCAAGCTGGCATGGGTCACATTAAAGGATTTAGTTGGTCTCTTCATCTCTCTGCCCCCCATCCTGCAACAGTGCTCAGGTAATGAAGTGTGGCTCCCCCTCATGAGCTCATTAAAGTCCTATTAATACATCATCCAGCATCCTGGGCTGACAAATACTCAATCCTGGCAAATGGCCCTTCATCAGGTCTCTCCCTCTCTGTGCCCCCTCCCCGGGCAGTTCCCTGGGGGTCTGTTCTCTGAGGACTCCCTGTTGACCCCTCAGTTGGCTGTCCCTGGTCAAGGGATACTTGTGTTGAGAGCCCCCTGCTGAGGACAGGCGGCAGGCTGGTCTTGTGATCTTCTCAGGGTAGGTCAAGTGCCCAGCAATGGATTGGATAATGACAGTGGTAATGATGGCAGTAACTGGGGCTCCTGCCGAGGGCCCTCCACTCTCCTAACCCTTTGCTTGTACCACATGCGAGGTGGAGAATCCCACCCTGACCCCGCTCCCAGGGGAGGCAGGTCTGTGATCTGCTTAGACGTGACACCAAGTGCCTGTGCATGCGTGGGGGCGGGCATGTGATGTGTGCAGAGTGTGTGTGACTGTGTGCTCTTCCCTGCTGCAGACTGGCAACAAGGCCTTTCTGAAAACATCAAGAAACACAACCCGGCTGGCCCAGGGAGAATCAGCATTAAGGGTTTGGAAGGGAGAGAGGGGATGTGGAAGCCAGCAAGAAGCAGGTGGGGTTGGGGAGGAAGGAGAGAAAAGGGCCCCGGGGAAGGAGGGGTGTGGGGGAGGAGGGGAGGAAGAAATGGAAGAGAGGAAGAGGAAAGGGCGGGGAGGCCTTTTTGTGGTTTTCTGGATCAGCCACTCAGGAATCATCAAGAAGCAGGAAAGGAAGGAAATATGTCCCGGCTGGGGGGATTGGGGTGTGTGCCCAGAGGACACCACACCCAGCTGGCTGCTGCCCATCCATTAGCCCTGGGCTCTGTCTGCTCCCCCAGCCAATGGAACCCCTAGCCCTTCTCTTTCTGGCTGCTTGGCGTTCAGATCCCAGTTCCCAGTTCCCCTGCTCAACCTCCCCCTCTCTTACTGTTTGTGTGATTATCCCAGCTTTGCCTTCCCACCCCCACCCACAGCCAGCCAGGGGCTCTTAGGAGCCTCCATGAGAATTAGAAAGTGTCCCTTTTTCTGGGCAGACTCTGCTCTGTGCCAGACACGCAAAACTAAGGAGAAGGTGATGGGGCTGGCTATCAGTCCCTTCCTTACTCCCACGGGCCCAACACTTGGGGACCCTAGTACCCACTTCCTTAATCCTCACCCCACATCTGGCTCTGCCATTTGGTCTGTGAGCAGAAACACACCCAGCCTCCCATCCTACAGCCAGCCTTTGGGCCAGCACCCCAAACTGAACTGTCATCCTACCGTGTACCTTTATAACACAGCCCCACAGAACCTCTCACTAAGCACCTACACCATTTTAATACCTGAGCTTCTCTCCCTGGAGTACTATTTCCACTAGTCTGCCTGGGGAGCTCCTATTCATCCTTCAGAACCCATCTCAGAATACCCTCTTCTGTAAAGCCTTCTTGAGCTATCCCCCACCCACAACAGAGCTGGCAGCTCCTTCCCCAGAGCTCTCCTAATCTTATTTTTCTAGGTTCGATAGTATTGAGACCAATACCCTGCTTTGTAGAGGAACTCTTTCCTTGCTATACCCTGTCCAAAGGCAGAAGACTCCACCCAAGTCTGCCTGGCTAAGTCACATACACCAGCTCCTCTGGAACCCCACTGGGCTTCTCCCTTCCTTAAAGTTTACAAATCCAGGGCAGAATGGATTGAAAATCCAAGTGGCTCAGAGGTCTCCCCACCCCCACTCTGCCCTTACTGGGGCTGGGCCTGACAAGGAGATTCCCAGCACATCTGGTTGTATTTAAATCATCCAACGCCCAACTGCCCAGGCATGTTCCCTGCTTTTCACCCCTCTGCCCTGGCCTCCTCCCTGTCCTAAACCAGCTTCCCAGGTCTCTCCTCCAGGATGTCTTCCCTGATTGGCGCAGCCTCTGTAACCACAGCCTCACCCTTGAACTTCCACCTCTTTGGGTCTGGGGTCTCGGAGGGTGTGTGCTCAGAGTGGCTCAGTGTGTGGAACCCCATCCTTTCAGAATATTGTCCCTGGATATAAACGCTCCACCGAGGCAGAGAGGGGAGCTGACCAGGGGCCTCTCCCCAGTGCCCTGGACCTCCCCTCCAGGGTGGCTGCCTTCGGTTACTGGTGTGTGTAGCAGGGTGTGGGAGTGCTCCTGCCTTTTTAAAGCCCTGGTTCAGATCCAGACAGCTGTTCTGCTACAACTCTTGCTGTCAGCCATTTTCCACAAGGCTTTGCTGATATTAAAAAAAATGAAAGGGAAACAAACAGAGAATACAGCAAGTATAAAGAGACACAGCCTTTGCAAAGAACAGGTTTGTGTATCTACCATGACCTGCTTCACCAGGGCCCCAGGTTTGAATGTTCATTCATTCAGCAGCATGCACTGATGCTAAGTGTACTAAGCTCTGGGAATAGATATTTGAATAAGACCCCAGTGATTCCTGGAGAAACTTGTGGTCAGCTGAGGAGAGGGACAGGTGGACGAACAAATGCAAGATGCTGTGATGGACGTGAGTGGAGAGGCAGTGGAGTGCAGCAGGTGAAGCTCTGAGACCCTGGCTTGACTCCCAGTTCCCTCACTTTCCTGCTTCTGCCCCTGGGAGGAGGGGGTGGGGAGCACTTCACCTGCTGGAGCCTGTCTCCTCACCTGTGAAAGGGGATGATGTGACCTGAGAGGGTGTGGTGGGATTCAAAGAAGATAATGTGTGTGGAAGCATTTCGTGAAGTGCTAAGTGAATTGTTGCTATTATTAAGCTCAAATAGTGCCTGTCTGACTCTCATGCTCATTTTTCTGATGTCTGAACAGCTGTCTCTGCCTACCCTCTGAGGGCAGGAGCTGCACTGGAGAGACTTCTTGAGGGACATAGCCTAGAGCAACAGTTAGGGTACACACACACAAACATATTTTTGTTATACAAGTAAAACACCTCTTTAAAAAATATAGAAATATATAGATAAGCATGAAACAAAAATATCAAACACCCTTAATCCCACCAGCCAGAGAGAACCACTGGTAAGACTTTGGAGTAGGCCAGAGATTATTCTTAGATATCAGTGTATATATACAGAGAGATCTCCACACAATTTTGTAATCTTCTTTTCTCAGTAGACAAATATTTCAAATATTTTCCAGTCTATAAATAAACTTATACTACATAATTTTTAATGGCAGCTTAATATTCCATCATATGGACATGCAAGAATTAATTTATTTCCTTGGTTGTCAATTTCTTCCCCCAGAAACAAAATCTTGATGAACAGATTTGTAACACCCACCTTTGTGCATGTGTCTGATTAGGATAAATTCCTAGGAGCAGGAGGCTGGGAACGCATGTTTTTAGCTTTGAGGAGCCCTAGCCAAGGCCTCTGCACAGGGCTCTTGCATCTCTTCCAGGCAGCCCTCTCAGACTGTCCTTTCAGGGTCCTGGGCATCTCCCAAGGCCCACACCTTTCCCAGTAGCTTCATCCCTTAGCAACCTGGCCTGGAAGTCCTGAGAAATGCTCAGAAGGCTGGCTGGTGAAGGCCTGGAGGGGCCCTGGGTGGAGAGCACAAAGCAGGCTTGTCTGGGGCTGGGAATGAGGCCCCGCCCCCTCAGGGCTGCTGGCCCAGCATTCCTGCCTGGACAATGGCTGCCTCGGGAATCCGGAGAATGAAGGCAGCCTGGTGGCTTCCAGTCCACCCTGCCACCCCACCCCCCAACACGTTGTACCCATTCCCAAAATGGAAAGAAGGGGCACTTTGTATTGGGGGCAGGGTGGGGAGGGGCAGTGCAGCTAGGCCCACAGCCCTGCCCCCACCTTTGACTCTCAGCCACAGCCGTCCTCCTGAGTCCTGCCCTGCTACCCATCCCCTGGGGATTTGGGGCAAGTACTGCTCTCTCTGTAGGCTGCTGCTTCCTCAACTGTAAAATCACAGGCTTGGATTCAGTGATTGCTAAATTCCCCGCCCATCTGAAATGCTGTAATGTAGTGGCTGAGACATGTACAGCCTTTTTGAAGCCAGATGGCCTGAGTTCAAACCCTGATCTGCCCCTTACCCTGTGAATTGAACACCCTGGCCTCAGCTTCCTCATCTGTAAAGTGGGCTGATGATAAACTGCCCACTCCTTCTCCAGGCGGTCCTGAGAAAGGATGAGAAGACACTCATAAGGCAAGTGGCTGATTCATCAAAGTTTATGAATTGTGATTCATGCTTAACTCCAATGCTAAATGGGTTCTGAACCCCAGTTCTCTTTCCTGCTGGGTCTAGATTTTGGCCTCTGGATGTTGCCCAACAGCTGGCCACATCTCTGGGAGATGAGGGGCAACTGATGTCCCAAGGAAGCATCCCTCTTATATGGTCACATTGTATGAGCCATAAAACCAGAGCTATAAAGCTGTAAAAGTGTGAAGGCTTTTGGGTGCAAATAAAATTTTAAATACAGAAAAATTTCTGTCAGGTGTCCTTGCCTTCATTTTTGTTTGGGAAATGTGGACATTTCCATTGCAGCCAGCAATTGCTGTCCAATGTATGTGACATAGAAGTCAGGCTCTTAATAGTCCATTGGGGGATGAGGACTAACACACCTCAACAGTGAACATCATGGTTTCCTGTAAATACTGTTGAACTGTTTGTCACAAACCCCTAACCGATCTCCTCCCAGTTTCGCTCATACACTTGTTCTCTTTTTCTCCTTCTACACCTCCTCCTAAACCCTGCTACTATGCTCCCATGAATTAAAACCCTCTGCTGCAAGTACCAGAAAACTCCCCTTACAATGGCTTGTACAATAAAGAAAATGCATGATCATATTCCATCCAATTTAGATGCCACTGATATTAGGAAGCATTTTTACTTTGTGTATCATTAGAGAAATCACTGCCAAGTAAACTGACACAAGGATATCATATCACTTAGAATTTTTATATTTATTTTAAAAGCTCTTTTAGACTGATACAGAAATATGTGTTTTTTATCATAACTTACTCTTGCACATACATAACAAGGAAGACAGGGGTGAAATAAATTGGTTAAGGTTCTCTTTAAACTTTATCATGTCAGAGTCTGATTCTTGGAGTCAATTTTCAACTTTGAGCTGTCAGTGTCTGTGTTTTTCCACACAGACTCATCATCTGGGCCATCACAAGTTTTGGTGATACAGCATTTTTCAAACGACTGCTCTACTGAATTAATTATCTATTACTGTGTAAAAAATTACCCCAGATTTTAGCATTTAAAGCAACAGATATTTATTGTCTTATAGTTTCTATGGGTCAGGAATCCAGGAGAGATTGAGTGGGATTGTTCTGGCTCAGGGTTTCTTATGAGCTAGCACTCAAGCTGGCTGGGGAGCTGCAGTCATGTGGGGCTGGTGCCCCCACTTCCCAGCTTACTCATATGGCTGTTGTCTGCAGATTCAGCTCCTGGCTAGGTGTTGGCTGGATATCTCAGTTCTTCATTGACCTCCGGTTTTCAAGACATGGCATCTGGCCTCCATGACCACAAACGATCCAGGAGACAGCACAGTCAAGCAGTCAAGACAGAAGCCACAGTCTTTTTACAACTGAATCACAAAAATGACATATCATAGTTTCTGCCCTATGCCACTGGTCACAAAGACCAACTAGAACGATGTGGGAAGGGGCTGTAGGGGGTGTGCCTCGCAAGAGGTGAAGACCACTGAGGGCCATTTTGCAGGTTGCCTACCACATCCACTGTACCTCTGCGGTTTCCTTCTAAGCCACTGACATCCATTCTGGAAGTTTTGATGCTGGCAGATGATCTTGTCAGCCAATCAGTAAAAGTTTCTAGGTGTCAGCCAGGACTCCAAGAGTCCTTACTTGATGTGTGGATTGAAGCATTATAGGATTGTAGTTGTCCTGTCATGACACTAGGGAAGTCATCAAAATTTGCACATGTGCAGAAAGGACAGCTAAGCCCAACTGTTGACTAGCTGACAGCAGAATAAGATGCTGTTGATTGTAAGACTGATTTCCAAAATGTTCAAATCTGGCCAAATGTACATTAGAGAATTGATCAAATAAGATACTTTACATAAGAATGAGAAATGGTGGCTCCAGAGTTGATTAATTCAGAAATTCAACACCCTCCTCAGGGACCCAGGTTCCTTCTATTTTCGCCTCTAACACCCTCAGCATGTTGGCTGTGTGCCTGGATGGTTCCCCGCAAATCATAAAATGGCTGATGCAGTTCCAATCATCCCATGTGGACCCAACTCTTCCTCTCAGGTGCCTCCTTTTATAATCAAAAAAACCTTTCCCAGAGACACCCAGAAGGAGTTCCCTCTTATCTCACTGACCAATGTTAGCAAAGAGTGATTTAAACAAGATTGAAGTTTATTCTTTCTCATATAAAAGAGGTTCAAAGATAGGAGGTGCTGGTGTGCTAGCTCCATAGCCTCAAGTGTCATCAGGGGCCAGGGGCCACCCATCTCATGTGATTTTATTCTCAAGCTTACTACATGTTTCAAAATGGTTGCTGGAGTTCCAGCCAACAGATTCATGTTGTAGAGGAGAAGGAGCAAAAGCGGAAGGGCAAAAGGTTGTTCCTCAGCAGAGTCAGCTCCCCTAAGCAACCTTCTCAGATGTCCCATGGAACATGTCTATTTACATTCTGTTGGTCAGAACTTGTTCACAGGCCCACATTTACCTGCAAGGAAAGCTACAAACATTTTTTAGCTGGACACTGTGTCACCCTAAATAAAATTTGACTATTACTAAGGAAGAAGAGAGGAAAATTAATGTTAGTTGGCCACAGTCAGTGTCTTCCACTATCCTCATGCTTAAACCAATCCCTGGTCAGGGGGACAAGATTACTAGGATTGATGTAGACACACACCAGGATTTACTCCTGGGTTGGATAAGGATTAAATGCCCTGGGAGCTGAATTCCTAAGCGAAATCTGAATTCTGTTAATGAGGAAAACGCAGATGAGGCGATTGGTATTGGTAAATTGCCAACAACCATTGCCCTCCTTCCTTGCCAACGAACCTTGATTTTGCTCAGGGACCAGACTGCCATGGTTTTTAGGGAAGGTGAAGCTCCTCCCCAGCCCCAGGGGTGAATATTAAGTAGTCTGAGGCACCTGTGGGAATTCCACCCCCTCTACCATTGTTTGGCTTAAGGATGTTCATGCAACATGATTTTGGCCTATGACACATGGGGGGATATTCTTTGGGAGATTTCTGGAAAGATCTCTCAGAGGCCAAAGGAGAAATAGCTTTTCTTAGCCTCTGAATGTGGTCTGCATGTGATGTCTAGAACTGCAGCAGCCATCTTGTGACTTTAAGAGAAGTCAGGGTACAAGGACAAAAACCAGCATGATGAGGAGGACAGAGAAGAGAGATCAGTATGGTGGAATGATCACAAAATGGAATTCTACTCAGCAGTAAAAATGAACTACACACAACAAAATGGATGAATCTCAAAAACATTGTCTGGATCAAAAGAGCCAAACACAACAGAGTATATACAATATGATTCCATTCATAGGAAGGTCTAGAACACACAAACCTGATCTGTGGAGGTAGAAATCAGATCGGTGGATACCTGCAGCAGGGGGTACGGAGGGACTGACCACTTACGGATGCAAGAGGAATTTCTGGCATGATGTTAATGTTCTGTATCTTGAGTAGAATGGTGGCCACCAGGTATATACATTTGTCAAAATGTATCAGATTGTACTTTTAAAATCTGTGCATTCTAGTGGATGTAAAGTATATTTCAATAAGGTCAATAAAAGAAGGAAAGAAATAAGGAAAAAAAAAACAGAAGGAAGGAAGGAACCTAGTCCTTGATTACATTGTTGAGCCACTGAATTAACCAACAGCCTCACCTTTGGACTCCCTGATTTGCATCATAATAAATAAATGTCCTTACTGTTCAGGGCATTTTTAAGTTGGGTCTTCTGTAACTTGAAGCCAATCCCTCTTGTCAAAAGCAGGGAGAGGCCCCCAGAGGTCAGGGCACAGATCCAGTCTGGGAAACTGTGGGCTTCGAGGAACAGCTGAAAAGAGCAAGAGACTTTGAAGCTCTGCTTGACCTGGAGGGTCTGCTCCCTGCCCCAACGTCCTAGAGAGCCAGGTATGACTGGGCACTCTTCCCACTGTCCCGCCTTCCCCACTCCCATCTATTTGATGGCAACCCGAGCAATCAAGTGACCTACTCTCAAACTTCTGGTGAGGATTAGGCAGGAAAGCTCTTAGCACAGTGCCTGGGACATAGTAAGGACTCCATAAGGCTCCTGTCTTACCTCACCTGCTCTGGTGAGGATGGCCTGGGCCTGAACCAGGCAAAGATATCAGGAGAGGAGGGAACAGAATTCAGAAACCTTCAGGAAACAGATCGTGGGACTGTTAATGATTGATGATACCAAGGACTTGGGCTTGGTTGACAATGGATTGCCTTCTCAGGCTTTTGCCAAATTATGCTAAGATACAAATTATGCTTAGTATCTGGAGAATAAAAAGAAGATTGTAAGTTGAGCCTGAGGTGTCTGTGAGCAGTAGGGAGTGGTAGACAAGAGCAAGGGCTCTGCTACCAACTGTATGATCTTGGGCAGGTGCCTGCCTCTCTCGGAGCCTCAATGTTCTCATCTGTAAAATGGGAACTCTAAGAATACTTACCTGATTAGGTTGCTATGAAGATTTATTAAAACAATATATTTAAAGTGCTTAGCTAGTGCTTGGCCCATAGTAGATGCTCATAACATTTTTCATCAGCCCTTCACACCCCGCCTCACCTGCCTACACTGGCAGCTCACATTCAGCTACAGTACTAACCAGAGCTGACGTGTGGAGAATGTTGAGCTTACACTTCACCTTCTGTTGCCTCAAACAGGGTGTTCCCCTGCAGAGGATTTCCTCTCCATTTCTTTTCCTTTGACCCTGTCCCTCCCTTCCTTCCAGTCTCTATTCTGCCCTTCCTCTTCTAGGAAGCCTTCCTTGACTAATACCTCTTTCTTCCCTGCCAACCTCTCCACTCCCTGTAAAGACTGGTCTCCTAGCCCAGAGTTTATCCACTCCCTTCCATTGCCCATCCCTCAGTAAAGACCACTCCAGCTCAGGTAAGGCCTGGGCCCACAGGGGTTCTTGCCTGGTAAGGGAAGGATGTCCACTTCACCACATTCCCAGTGGATGAAGGCTCCAAAAGGGGTGGGGGCCAGTGAGGAGGAGGCCACCTGCCTGAGTGGCAGCAGACAGGCCAGCTAAATCCTTGACCTACGATTTAAGGGGTCGGGCATAGTTCAATAGAGCACTCCAGGCTGAGTCCCAGCTCATTCATACAGGTCAGGGGGGTGAGAGGCAGCAGCAGAGAGAGGCCATCTCCTCCAAGAGCTCCTAGGATTCATTTCCAGCCCACTGACGCATAATCCAGCACCCGGAAAACCCACCACCTGGGAGTGGAAGTGCAGAGGCGAGAGATCAGGGAAGGGAGTAGGCCCAGGGAGGTGGGAGAGCCAGTGCAAGGCGAGGAATCACATGCCTGGCACACACAGTAAGGGCTGTGCTCCTGTATGTATTAATTGCAGAGCCCCTCAGGTCCTGAGACTCAGTAGCTTTGCCCAGAGTTCCCAGGTCAGCCCTGGGCTCTGCTCCCCATCTCTTTCGTTGAATCCTCCTCCCACCCCCACCCCCCATAATTGGGCCCTACTAGGATTTGGGGGGAGGCCACTGCTCAAAGGGCAGCAGGAGTATGCGATGGAATCCCGCGTGCAAAACAGAGCGATCTCCCAGCCATAAATGCTCGTCAGGCCCCACGAGGAGGGCCAAGCCTGGGTCCAAGCTCTCGGCCAGACACCGGCCCCCACCCACCCAGGATCTCCCTACGGGCCACCACCCAAGTTTGCCCACTGAGCGTGCCATACAAATGAGATGCAAAGCCAGCCGAGACAGCCGTCCGGATTGGCTGACGCGGGAGACTTTGTCCGCCCAATCCGGGGCCCCCCGACAGCCTGGGCTCTCCCGCACCCTGCCTGGTCCCGCCCATAAATCAGCTCCGTCAGCGTTAATGGCTCCTGACTAATTGCCTGGACTCCGGCTCCGAGCTAGGGTCGCCCGTATTAAAATTCAATCAGGCCCAGCGCGGAGCTATTAAATATTCATTGGGAAAGCTTCCCGAAAACAGGCTGGGGGATGGGTATGGATCGGGTTGGAGGGACTACCTGAATCCCCAGGTCCAGAGGAGTTCCCCCTTGCGTCCTCCCCAGCGCGCTCTCATCTCCCAGAACTGCTGCCTGATTTCCATTCCGCTGGCCTGATTTCTCTCCGGAAATCCCTAAGCTCTGTCTGGAGACTTGTGGGAGACTGAGCTGCTCCGCAGAAGGTGTGTGGTGTTGAGTTATGCTGAGGGGCGGCCCTAGTCCTCTGCCCAGCACCCTCTCCATGCATGGTCACCTCACGCGTGGACCACTTACCTGGTGCCCACTGTGGGCTCCTATGCCTGCTGGAGCCTCAGGTCCCACCAGGAATGGAATAGGCCCAAGGCACAGGGGGCTGTATCCTCAGCACAGACCAGGAGAGGCCCCTTGGTGTCTGGCCCTGCTGTTTGCCAGGGGCTTTGTTGGCCCTCCATTGGTCATCCTTAGTAAGCTAGAGAGAGCTTCAGGCTGGGCAGCAGGGGGTCTGTGCTGGGAGGAGGGGGCTCTGTGCAGTCCTCCTCTCTCCCCTTCCCCCAGGAATGCAGCCTGTCCAGCTCTTGGGCCCCTGGCCTGATGCTGAGCAGGCTGCCTGGAAGTTCTCAAGGAGGGTACCCAGGGGGAAGGGCCCCTTGGGAGTGTGTGGGACTTAAGCAGGAAGTACACTCCCCGCTCCCCCCCCCCACACTAGTTAGAGGGTCATGAAGAGGGTTTAGCAGGTGTGATGATGTGATGCATAATCTAGCACCCTGAAAACCCACAACCTGGGAGCAGAAGCGGGGAGGGGAGAGACCAGGGAAGGGAGTAGGCCCAGGGAGGTGGGAGAGCCAGTGTAAGACGAGGAGTCACAGTGCCTGGCACACAGCCCAAAGGCTGGAGCAAGCCGCTCGGATGAGGACTGGGAGTGTTTCTAGGCCCTCCATGTTGTATTAAGACATCCGGTCACAGAGCTCCAGTCCCTGGGCCAGGAGGTGTCTGAGTTGAGAGAAGAGAAAGCATCAGGAAATATGCTAGGAGAGACCTGCTTCCCTCCCCTGTTTTCATAGGGGATCCTCAGAGTAAACCACCTGCTCAGAGGGCTCTTCCCCTGCCCTTTGGACTGTGCCTAAAGTCCTGCAAGAAATTAACCCTGTGGGGCATGGAGTTGGCCAAGACCACTGGAGCCCCACAGAGCACCCTATAGGTGCTACAGGGGAGGGATGGAGGCCCAGGCACTAGTGCCTACAAGGCCAAAAGCAGCTCAGGGCTCCAGGAGGGGTGTGACGTTCAGGGACACTGTTTGGGGGGACACTGAAAAGGACTTGTTCTGCTATTCTGAGAGCACCAACCTTTGGCTCAGCAAGAAACCTAGAATTCTTGTCGGAGAACCCCTACTCCCCCAGAGTTTAGGTGCTCTCCTAGCATAAATGAGAGCCCCCCCACCCACCAAGTACCCCTTCTGCAGGACCCAGGCAGACCCGGAGCTGGGTAGAGGGCAGAAACTGTCTGGCAGCAATTAAGACAGGAGCTGGGCCTGGGAGGCCTCAGACTTTAGTGGATTAGGAGAGACCTGAGCCAAGTGTCTAATTCCAAAGCCAAACGTCACAGGCAATCCAGGATTCGAGCTCACCCCATGTGTGGTTCCCATTAGGGCTGGCTGGGGTCTTCCTGAAGGCAAGGCGGATTCCTGAGCCCCTCCCCCAACAGCACCCCCACCCTGACGCTGTTTGGAATGTCTTACCCAGTTCTTCAGGGTAGCCTGTCAGAGTACAACCTTGGGGATTTTCAGGGGCATCCCACTCAAATAGGCCTCCCCAACCACTAGATGATGTTTTTGCAATCCCTTCAAGAGGACAAAGGGATAAGAGACTTATCCCTGTGATCCCCCCTGGGAGGGCTAATCCCTGAAGGCCCAATACTGTACCTGGGAACCTTCCCTCCTCTCCAGGTCAGCTGCCTTTATTCAGGCCTCACTCCCTCTGGTCTGGACACTTGCAACTGCTCCCATTGACCAGGCTTTTCCTCCATACTGCCCCTGAGTGGGTGCCCTAAAACCCAGACCTGTTATTCAGATCACTTCCCTCCTCACAAAACTTCCTGTAACTTCTCAGCAACTCTACAGCAGTTGCTGTTTATGTCCCCAGAAATATTTATGTTGTGTGTATTTTGTACACACACACTATTTTAAAGTTTAAAAAACTAGTAGCCAACATTTAAAAACTGCATTTCTAATTTTTAAATTAGAATGAATTTCTAATTTTTCTTGAAAGTATCTGATAACACTAAGCTCACATGCTGGCAGGGCAACAACTGTCTGGGGCTGAATGACAACCCTGGCCCCCAGAAGGGGTCCCTGGGGCTTACATATGCACCAAGGTCCCCAGCAGTCCCTGCTGTCTCCCAGATTGAAGGCCCAGGTGAGTGAATGGGGTTTGTATCACTGGTCTGGCACTGACCTTTTTATCTTGCTTCCTGTTAACTTCACACCTTCCTACCATTTATGTTTCTGTCTTTCCCTCCTTGTGCAGACACTTCAATTTCTGCAACAAACCCAAGTCTAAATCCCTTGGCTTGGTGTATGTGTCAGTCAGCCTCCCTTCACGCACCTATCTCCTCCTCACCCCAGTCAGCTCTTCCCATCCCACACTCTTGCTCTGGGCACATCAGGCTTCTCACTTCCCCGGACACAGCACTACTTCACACTCCCAAGTCTTTGCACATGCTGTTCCTTCTGCCCCAAACACAACTCCTCCTCTGCCCCTGGTGAACTCCTATTTCTCCTTCAAGCCCTAACACAGGAGCCCCTGACTTTGTGGCATCCTCCTCATCCCTCCAGAGGCAGTATCCTCAGGTTGTCCAAGGGTGCCTGTGATTCCAGAAGGTCTTAGTGAGAGCCCCCTGTCCAGGGCTGGAGCGGGCCTGCTTGGCATCCCCAGAGCTTGCTTGTGTGAAGGAAGCAGGCCATCAGGTCAGCTGGTGATGGTGAGGGCTGGGTAGCTCAGCCCCTGGGGAGCTGGCCTCAGCGGCAAACACAGGTGGGTTGGACTTGGCAAGATTGCAGGAAGGGGAGGCAGTGGGCATTCTGTGTTGCAAGATGAGGTCCTGGGTCCTAGGCAGGAAGGACGCGTATGTCACTTGGGGACCTTGACATGTATGAGGAGGTGGGGGAGGAGTTTGGTGTATCTGGGAGCCTAAACTTATTCCAGATCACCTGTGCTTCTGCACCTGGGGATTGTTTAGACCCTGGGCACCGGTGCGGGGTGGGGGAAGGGGCCATGTGAAGATGTGTAAGCTTTTGCGTGAGTGGCTCCCTGCACCAGGGCAGTGGGGTGCTCTCCTCCATCCTGTGAGCAGCTCCAGAGACCCCAGAGCTGCCATCAGTGCTGGTATAGAGAGTCAGACAATATCCTCACTTCCCAGAGCTGATGTTGCAGAGATCCCAGGAGATGGGCTTGAAACCAGTGAGGCTGCTCCAGTGATCTGTGCCGCAGCCTCCAGTCCCTAGCGCACCCTCCCTCTCCCCAAGCAGGCTCCCTGCCTCCTCAGGGTCCACAGCTGTCTTAGCACCTTCCATAGGGCCCCTGCTCCCAGGGCTCCCAAGGCCTGATGCCCCTGGTCTTCCCAGGACTAGCAGCTCACCCTCTGTGGAATCACCCAGGAAGTAGGTACTAGGGTGTCCGGATCTACAGACAAGGAAAGGGCTCTGAGCTGTGAAGGAATGTACTCAAGATCTGCGGCTGGGGAGTCGTAACTGGGCCGGAATTCCAGCCCTGCCCAAGGCGTCTGAGAGCCAAGGTCTGTCTCCAGGAGGACCACGCCTTGGGAGCCCTCCCTGCCCCCTCCGTCACATCAGTCTCTTTGGGAGATCCATGAATCAGTCTCCCAAATCCAGCCGTAACCTCGGACCAGTGCGTATATCAGTGTGCCTGAGTTGAGGCCGGACAGCCCCCGGAATCCGCCGAACCCGAACACTAGGATTCTGTCTTGTAAAGAGGTGTGAATCCAGCTGGGGACCCGCCCCCGCCCCCACCAAAGAGGCGCGTGGGGGCGATCTCGGCGCTCCCCAGCACGCGCCCCAGGTTGGGCTCGTGGGCTCCCTACCCCAACTCCGGCCCCGGGCGCGCGCTTCGGCCCCTCCCCCAGGCTGGGAGGGGAGGAGGGAGCAGATGGCAGCAATTATGGCTCGGACCCTCCCCCGCCCGTAGCCCGAGGCCGGAAGATCGGTTTCTAGCGCTTTCGCGGGCGGGAGGGGTGGTGGCCTCCGTGGCCCACGAGCCAGCGAGGGCAGAATGGGGACCCAGGTCCGGGAGGGGACTTCCTTTCCCCGAGAAGGGGCTGACAGGTTCCCTTAGGGCAGACCGAGCGCCCGCTGCCCGATCCTTCTCCAGGCCCGTGTCACAACAGGCCCCGCGCCTGCAGGTTTCACAGCTCCGAGGATTTTCAGGTTTGGCCAGTGGTCCAGTCTGGGGAGGGGAGCTGTACGGTTGTGCAGGTTGTGAGCTAAACAAAGGCCAGGTGTAGTGGGTGAATGGGGTCTGAAATCCAAGTCTTGGGCCCTGGTGGGTGCTGTCTCTTTTTGGAGGAAGGCAAGGGGCACCTTTTCTCAATAGGGGCCCGAATAAGCAAGCCTGGACTGCCCCTGATTTAAGGTTGCTGACTGTGGAGAGGGGTGAGCAAATGGCTAGAGCTGTCCTCTGTGGGTCTGGGGCAGGGCTAGAAAAGGCAGGAGGACTCTCATGGGCCAGCACAGACAGGGTTCTACCAATTAGCTTCCCTGGCCCTTTCTTCCTGAGTCCCTCTGCCATCCTTCCCCTGCTGTGCAGCTCATTAGCAGGTTTTATGCCTTCTGTCTCTAAGACGTATATTTTGGATCAGCCCCTGCTCCCCACCCTACTCCAGTGGCCAAATTCCTATTCCTTCCTTGCACAACAGCAAAAGCTCCTGTCTGCCCTTATGGCTCCCCAACTGTTAATTCACACAGCTGCCAGGGGGACCGTAAAACAACACAGGAGCATGTCACTTCTTACTTAACAACATCTCATGACTTTTCCTTGGAAGAAAACCCCAACTTCCTAGCCTGGCCCCTGCCTACACTGACCTCCCCTCAATCATTCTTTCCTCTGCCCAGACACTGCTCATAGTGGCTGTCTTCCTGTTCCTTGAACTTGACAAGCTTTTCCCCACCTCTGGCCTTGGCCTTGCTGGCCCCCTTGCCTGGAACACTGCCAGAGCCTTCACAATCCTGAAGCAGCCCCACGCACGTCTGCCTGACCTGCTGTGTCACTTATCCTTACTTGTTTCTTCTACAGGACTTACCACTCTCAGTAATTATCTTTATTTACTTGGTTTGTGATCTTGTTTCACTGACCAAATGCCAGCTTCATGGGTGCAGATATCTCATTCTCTGCCAGCACAGTGCCTGGCACAAGCCTCCGATGTGCTCAGTATACTGCACACGTTTAAGGAATGCAGGAGTCCCTGAGGAATGAACTGGACACGAGTCCATCTGGTCAGCTCCATGGGGGCTACTTCCCGGAAGAGGCAGCTGCCGACCCCTGTACTCACCTGTGTTAATCAAAAAAAATCTCATATATGGTCAGGCCCCTGGTTTCCAATAACAATACTCAGCAACCAACACTTACTGAGCATTCACTATGTGCCACGTCTTATTCTAAGTGCTTTACATGGCTTAACTAACTTAGTTTGTACAACAAAGTAGATACAAGTATCTTCAGTTTACAAGCAGAGACACACCAGGACACACACAAGAGTGTATGATCGTTCAGCAAACCCACATGCATTGTAAGCACTGAATTCATTAATCATTGTTGTACAACAGATAGATGAGTGAGGTGAGTAAATGGCCGGGTGTGCCTGGGGCTCTTCATGACTACAGCAGGTAGGGGGCGTAGAGCAAGAGAACAGAACACCAGGGAAGGTCAGCATGGCGGGTGTGGAGCACACAGGGCCAGTTTGGGCAAGTGGGTAGAAGAGGAAGGTTAGGCCACAGCCCATGCCCTTGCTGTGAGTCCCCTCAGCACTCAGGGGAGCAGCCACGGTGCAGAGGCAAGGGCCCAGGTCCTGGCGTTCTGCTGCTCACCACAGAGGTGATCATTGACAACCACTTATCCCTCTTGGGGCCATATTAGCAAAATGCTGGGGGTGGCTTACATAATACCTAACTCCCAGAGCCATCCCCAGGATTACATTTTAAAATGTCCATGCAAGTGCTTCATCAGCTGCAGAGGACTTGCTAATAAAAAGGATCAGGGAAAGGGTCAGGTTGCCGGCCTGAAAAGCTGGGTGAGAGTGATCCTTCGGCCCTCTTGAGTGCAGCCCACTGCTATGCACCATTCCAGGGCAAGGCAGGGCCTACCAAGTGCTGCACGCTCTGTACTTGGCCAGGCACAGACTTAGTACTCAATGGGTGTTTGTTGGGTGAATACCTGAGTGAGGGAATACCAGGAGATGAGTAAGAGAGGGTGAATGAATGCATGAGTGGAAGATGTTGTGAATGAAGCAGAGACTACAGACATCCCCGGCTTTGAGCCTCAGTGTTTTTGTTCATAGGAGACCACGGTAAAGCTTGGCCCACCTTCTGGGCTCCAGCACCGATCAGATGGGATGTGGCAGGTCCACAGAGGCCACAACTTGCTATCTATTGTACAGCTGAAGTGACCAGTGCTCCCCTCCCCCACATCTCTGTCCCCTGGAATTTATAGATTCCTCATTGTCCTGCACAAAGGCCCTCTTGGGGAGGAGATGGAGTGGGTGAGGAGATTGAGGAATTAAAAAGTCAGAGGCTGAGTAACAGCCAGCCACACCCGAGGCCCCATAAATCTGCTGGGCCCAGTAAGATGGACTTACCTTGCACTCACCGCGAGGGCAAGGTGATCCTCCTCACCTCCTTCCAACTCTGAAGCCTCACCATGGTGGCGGTGTGGCGGGCAGGAAGATGAGACCGTGAGAGGGCAGGAGGGCCGGATCTATTGTTCTAGCTCTCTGGCAACAGAAAGTCCTGCCTCCCATCTCACTCCCACTCCCTTACATACCCTGGTAATTCTAGTCCATTGCTGTTAATTCTGAGCAGAAAAATGAGCTTTCTGTGGATATCTAGTCCTTGGTGAGGGGTCTGGAGGTCTAGACTCCAGGAAAACAGCCTCCTCCCCCACTCCGGCCTCTCAGGGAAAGGAGGCGGCTGAGAGTAGAATTGGCAGATGGCGCAGTGCTAACAGATGACATGGAAACGGAATTACTCAGCTGCTCTGTCCCTCCATCTTCCCCACGGAAGCGGATGGCCTTCAAACCAGAAAGACACAAGATATCAACAGGGAGGGTCGGAGAGAAGAGGGAGAAAGAGAAGCTACAGGCACAGGGGACAGAGCTCGAAAGACCCCACCTGGCCTGTGATGCCATCTCTGCCACTCACCAGCTAGGTGATCTCAAGCACGGCCATTAACCTCTCTGAGTCTGTCCTCATCTGTAAAATGGGTCAATGAAAAACGCTGCTTTGCCTTCTCGCTGACTTTTATGAAGATAATGTGGATTTCTCTGTTTGCAATATGGGCTTTACAATTGGTCAAAGTGTAAAAATGGAAGAGGTTACTTATCAACTGTAAACGCCAGCCCTTTAGATTAAAAAAAACATTTTAAAACCTTTTTTCCCTTACAACAAAGCAGAATAGAAAACATCACAGTGCATCATGAAGTTTTGTAAAACTCTGCTTTTAGTTACATGTATGTTCGTGCATGTATTTACTGTGGGTGATGGTCAAAAAAGTTTGAAATATTCCAAGTACGAGAACTTCTTTAGTGCTCTCTTCAGAAGGGAATGGTGGCTAGATGGAAACTAACAACGTGAAATCCGCCAGGTGAAATGTAAGTGTGGCTGGCAGTGGACTGCAGAACCCAGGCCAGGGACATCTGGCTCTGAGCAGCTCAGTGTAAGTGAGTTTGGTGGTGATGGGCCAAGGGGCTTACCTAGGGCCTGCTGAGAGCCCTCTAGGTGGGTGATAAGGCTCTTTTTGTTTTGTAAGATGCCTTGGGCCTGAATCCTGAGGATGGGGTCCTTCAGCACAGTCCTGAGCTGAGCAGAGAGAATGGGCTGGTCAGTGAGAAACTTGAATGCCTGTGCCTAAACCCCTCCCCCGACAAATCAGCTAAGAGTGCAACAGGTATGAGGTAGTGGTGGTCAGGACGCCCCTGCCTGACCTTCACCCATGACCCTCATCCTCACCTGCAACCCCAGAGGCCACAGTCCAGTGAGGGTGAACTGGTCAGTGGGGGCCCTAAATCAATCCCAGACTTTCCTGGCTGGCATTGAGTTATGAGCTGTGGGTTTTGTGATGTAGATCATGGTTGGGATGGAGGTAGCATGACCTATGGCCGGTCACCCAGGACCCCCAGAAGGGACCAGAGCCAGGGTCAGAGGCCACCTGCTCCATTCTCTGCCCCACCCCACTGGGTCCCCTCCCACGTGTAGTGCTTGAGCTGATCTGGGCCATTTCACCACTGATTTCTGGCCCCAGCTGTACCTGCCACTAGGCCTATGGCATGAGAGAAGGGGGGCTTGCGCTGCAAAAAGATTCTGGAAGAGAGGGAGAGGATGAAATGACAGTACATTTGGTTCCCTAAAGGTGACTTGTCTGTGCTCCTAGCCAGACTCAAGAGTTTGCTGAGGTCGTTCTCTGGAGATTTGCTACTGCCCTCTCCCCAAACCTCCCCTTCTCCTCTGATTGAATTCCACAAATCAAGACTCCAGCAAACCCAAAGGATTAGATGGCTGGAGATATGGCATGACAGAGAGTGACATAGAGGGAGAGAGAGAGAGAGAGAGAATCAAGCTGGTGCTCCAGACAATGTATGATATCAGGGCTTAAGGGGAGAGTGAGAGGGATAGAAAGATGGAAACATCCAGATGATAAAATGAGAAAGATCAAACTTTGAAAAGATAGAGAAAAGGTGAAGTCAGGCAGAAAGAAGGCAGTGAGGAGAACAAGGTCGAAGAGAAACTGGAGTGTCAAGAAAAGAGCATTCTTGCGCACTTCCGTCAGATCCCAGCTGCTAGGAGACCAAAGGTGGATGACCTGTACGATTCCTTCATGTTAATCCTTAAAGCCACCACAATGAGACTTCAGAAAGCCCAGACTGAAATGTGCCTGTATCAGCCAGGATGTTATCCATTGGTTTACACGTTAACCAGCAACCTCCACCCCTACCCCCAAACCCCCAAGCCCCACCATAATCTTCTCTATCAGCAAAGACATATACAGGGAGGGTCAAGACCCAGCCTGGGGAATTGGGGACTGGCAGGGTGTGGGAAGGGATCGGCATAAAGTCCTCCCACAGACAGCAGCCTGGACAGGGCGCCTTGGAACAGGGCACTGTTTGCTGCAGTTCGAAGGTGAAAGAAACCTCACCAACCTTCTGGGTAACCCAGTCAGGTTGGCTAAAGCTGATATACAGAAATAACTCCCCTATCCTTTGTGCGTTAGGCCACAAATGGGACCCCACCACCCTCCTCCTGTGCATCTGCCCCACCAAGACCCTGCCACTGCATCTGACCCCAGAACCTTCTGCTGTAGCCTCAACTCCGGGGGTGGGGTTCTCCCTCAGTTCCTGCCCAGGGCTGCCACCTGCTGGCTGAGGGTGGCCTTGTAGAAACAGGACCCTTGGGGAGGCTGGGGGTGGTCTTTACTGGACCAGAGGTGCCTTCTGTAGGCTTGGGCGAAGAGAACTTGAGAAGCAAAGTGTGACATCCCTTTTTGCTCAGGTAGATGTCTCTGGAGACTCTCAGCACAGATCAAAGTCTCCCATCCCTCTATGGTCATTGCTGAGCGGTGCTGGTGGAGCTCTTCAGGCCAGAGGGAACTCACATTACCTGAGCTGCCAACACTGTGCTAGGTACAGGAGACAGAGGTGACCAAGGGGAGGGGAGCAGCCAAGAATGAGATTCATGATAACTAGTGTGAAAAGCACAAGAGCCGAAGGACGTACCTGACACAAAGTAGGTTTCAGTGAGTAGTTAATGAATGAATGAATGAAGAACAGAAATAGCACTGAGGAGTGATGAACTCTGTTCAGGAGAGGTAAGGGAAGAAGAGGAGGAAACAGGAAAATCTTTCCAATTATTTTCTTTTTTCCTTTTGTTATCAAGTAGTAATTATCTTGGTGGAAGATTCAAACATTATTAAATTTGAAAAGCACAATATGAAAGTTCCCTCTCACATCACTCCCATTCTCCTGCCTTAAGTTAGCCACTGCCAATGTTTTAATGGGCAGCATTTTTTACAGTAGTCTTCAACCTTGGCTGCACAGTAGAATCACATAGGGAGATTTATTAAAATCCCATTGCCTAAGTTGTATCCTCAGCCAAGTTACCTCCAATCTTGGGTGGGTTCCAGGCGTCACTATTTTTATTTAGTCCCTAAGTGGTTCCACTGTGAAGCCAGTGTTTAGAACTACTGTTCCAGCCCTTTCTATGCATTTACATACATGTAAGCCAATCACACATACATACACTATATATTATATATATCTAACATCAGCTTTTTCTCAACAACATCTCTTTGAGATATTTTCAGAGCAGTGCACATGGATTGATCTTATTTTTTAATGGAGGCATGATCTGCATGTGCCTATTTTTTAAAGCCCATCCCCTATTGATGAACATTTAAGTTGTTTCTAATTTTTTTTTCACTATTACAAACAATGCTGCGAAGTATATACAGTGTATCTTTGTTCACATATGCAAGTACTGTTTTGGGAAAGATTTCTAAAAGCAGAATTTCTGGTTAATGTGTGTGTACATTTTTTATTTTGATAGATGCTGTCAAAATGCTTTCCAAAAATACTTCACTAATTTACATTCCCCAACAATATAAGCACTTAATATTATTGTTTAATTTTTGCTAAGCTGATGGGCCGAAAGTAATACTTTGTTATTGTTTTACCTTTTCCTGCTTACTTAGGAGATTAAGCATCTTTTCATATATTTATTGGCCATTTGTATTTCTTCTATGAATTAGTTACCATGTCTTTTGCCCAATTTCCTGCTAGGTTGTTTTTTAATTAATTAGGATTAGGGGAAATTCTATTTCTAATATTATGACTGGCTGGACTCGGCACCCAATTGCAAAATACACATTCTTTTCAAGTACACATAAAATATTTGGCAAAAATGGACCATATACTAGACCATAAAGCATGTCCCAATTGATTTTAAATACTTAAAATTATGTTCTATGACCACAGTGCTAGAAGTCAATAACAAAAATAGATTCTCCATTTGTTCAGAAGGTAATAAACATGCTTCTAAGTAATTTATTAGTCAAAGAGGATTATAATAATGGAATAACTCAAACAGTAATTAGTGGGAAATTTAAAGTTATGTTAATTAATATTCAAAGAGGAGAAAGGATGAAAATTAATTGGCTATACTTACATCTCAAAAACTTAGAAAAATAACAGCAAAATAAACCAAAGGAAATAGAAGGACATTTTAAGAGGTAAGAGTGGAAACCAATGAATCAGAAAAAAAAATAAGCAACAGAGAAGATCAAAATTTCCTTGAAAAGCCTAATAAAATTGTTGAATTTTGGTGAGATTGCTCAAGAAAAATAAGAGGAGGCCCAAATTACTGACATAAAAATTAAAATGGGAATTTAACTATATATGTTACAGACATAAAAAGCCTGTAGGAAGATATGAACAATTTTAGGCCAATATGTTCTAAAATTTAGATGAAATGGACAAATTCCTAGAAAAATATAACTTAACAAAACTGACTTAAGAAGAAATTGAAAATAATACATAGTCCTATTACCATTAAAGATATTGAGGTGGTGGTCAAAAATCTTCCCAATAAGAAAACTAGAGCCCAGCTAGCTTCACTGGAAAGATGTAACAAACATTAGAGAATATAAAAGACCCCAAATCCCTCACAAACTCTTCCAGAGAGGAGAGAATGAGAGAACACCTCTCAACTAATTTTATGAGGCTTTTTTTGTGAGTAATTTTATCAAAACTTAACATGGATGATAAAAAGTAAAAATTATAGACCAATTCAATTCATGAATATACATGGAAAAATCCAAAAGCATTGATAGATTAAATTATAAACATTAAGCTAAAAAGATGGCACTGTGAGAGGTGAGACAGAGGCTTCCTCCTAAAACCGCATATAATACAAAAATATAATTACTACAACTAATTCTGAAAGAACAACAGGAAAGAGGACTGTGCCAAACTGCATACACCTGGAGAAAAGAATAAACCTCACAGAACAGGGTAACGTACCAAAGCCGTGGCCCAGTGGGACCCAAACCCTTCCCCCACCCCAGCTCACCAGCTGGAGGAAGAGAAATGGAGAGGGGAGGGAGTGGAGGCCTGGGACTGCTGAATACATAACTCCGGAGATCTGCTCTGGGAGCACAAACCTATATTTCATGGTGCTTTCATGATACTCTCGTGATTAGGGAGTTGGAAACCTAAGACAGGCAGAATTCCTGGAGAGACTGAGATTCCAGCTGCTTGTGGAAAGCAGGGATCTATATCTGGCTTCTCTGGGACAAAAGAAAGGCCGGCAGTCTGAGAGACTTCCTAACAGCAAGAGGGTTGCTAAAGGGGCAAGGATTCCACAGAGCTTACTGCTCAGGAGAAAGGACAGATAGACAAAATTGTCTGGGGGCACTCTGCCCAGCAGGTTGGGAACTTTCTCAATCTTCAGGGGCTCCAGCTCCCTGGCTTACACAGTTTGAAGGACCCCCTCCATGATACACAGCCTACAGCGCCTTTCTCCCGGCCAGCCCCACCTGGCTCCCAAACTGGCAAACCCTACCCTGGCATTAGGCCAGCTAGAGGGATGCCCAATCTATAGCAATTACAAATGCAAAGCATAGAGGCTTATACCTGTGTGCTAGGCCCACTGGTTCAGGCAGTGGAGGCAGGCATAGCAGCCTGGAAGCAGGAAACAGCTCTTTCCTCCCCCCAGGCACCAATACCAATCCCGTGAGACCCCGACATTGCTTCAGGGGCTGAGCAGCTCCAGAGAGTAGAGCTTCTGGGCACTAGAGGGCACCATATACAAATATGAAATGCCAAAGGAACCTGGTTCAGAGTAAAATTATGAATACAACACCTGAGAAAGATTCAAATGAAACTGACCTCATGAATCTTCCTGAAAGGGATTTCAAAATAAAAATCATTAACATGCTCTTGAGGTAGAGAAAAATACTCAAGAACTCAGGAGCAAATTTAGGATGGGGATCCAATTATTGAAGAAAACAATGGAGGGTATTAAAAGCAGATTAAATGTGGTGGAGGAGATGATAAACGAAATAGAAATTAGAGAAGAGGGATACAAAGAAGCTGAGGTACAGAGAGGAAAAAGGATTCTAAGAATGAAAGAATATTGAGAGACTGTGTGACCAATCCAAATGGAACAATATTTGCATTATAGGGGTACCAGAAGAAAAAGAGAGAAAAAGGGATAGAAAGTATCTTTGAGGAGGTAATTGCTGAAAACTTTCCCAATCTGGGGAAGGAGATAGTCTCTCAGGCCATGGAGGTGCACAGATCTCCCAACACAAGGGACACAAGGGAGACTACATCAAGACATAGTAATTAAAATGGCAAAGATCAAGGATAAGGACAGACTATTAAAAGCAGCCAGAGAGAGAAAAAAGATCACATACAAAGGAAAGCCCATCAGGCTATCATCAGCCTTCTCAGCAGAAACCTTACAGGCCAGAAGGGAGTGGCATGATGTATTTAATACAATGAAGTAGAAGGGCCTTGAACCAAGAATACTTTATCTGGCAAGATTATCATTTAAATTTGAAGGAGGGATTAAACAATTTTCAGATAAGCAAAAGCTGAGAAAATTTACCTCCCACAAACCATCTCTACAGTGTACTTTGGAGGGGCTGCTATAGATGGAAGTGTTCGTAAGGTTTAATAGCTGTCACCAGAGGTAATAAAACCACAGTAAAGAAAGTAGAACAGTTAATTACTAAGCAAATGAAAAATTAAATCGACTATCCCCAAAGTCAATCAAGGGATAGACAAAGAGTACAGAATTTGATACCTAATATATAAAGAATGGAGGAGGAAGAAAAAGGAAAAGAAAAAAAGAACGTTTAGATTGTGTTTGTAACAGCATATTAAGTGAGTTAAGTTAGACTCTTAGATAGTAAGGAAGTTAACCTTGAACCTTTGGTAACCATAAATCTAAAGCCTGCAATGGCAATAAGTACATACCTATCGATATTCAACCTAAATGCATATGAATGTACCAATCAAAAGACAAAGAGTCACTGAATGGATAAAAAAGAAAACATCCATATGCTGCCTACAAGAGAGTCACCTCAAACCCAAAGACATACACAGACTTAAAGTGAAAGGATGGAAAAAGATATTTCATGCAACTAATAGGGAGAAAAAAGCAGGAGTTGCAGTACTTGTATCAGACAAAATAGACTTCAAAACAAAGAAAGTCACAAGAGACAAAGAAGGACATTATATAATGATAAAGGGGTCAACCCATCAAGAAGATAAAACCATTATAAATATCTGTGCACCCAACACAGGAGCACCTACACAGGTGAAACAAATACTGACAGAATTAAAAGGGGAAATAGAATTCTAGGAGACTTCAATACTTCACTCACTCTGTAGGACAGATCAACCAGACAGAAAATAAGTATGGACACAGAGGCACTGAACAACACATTAGAACAGATGGACCTAACAGACATCTACAGAACTCTACATCCAAAAGCAGCAGAATACACATTCTTCTCAAGTGCACATGGGACATTTTCAAGAACAGAGTATATACTAGGCCACAAAAAGAGCCTTGGTAAATTCAAAAAGATTGAAATTGTACCAACCAGTTTCTCAGACCACAAGGTATGAAACAAGAAATAAATTACACAAAGAAAATGAAAAATCCCACAAACACATGGAGGCTTCACAACATGCTCCTAAATAACCAATGGATCAATGACCAAATAAAAACAGAGATCAAGCAATATATGGAGACAAATGACAACAATAATTCAACACTGCAAAATCTGTGGGACGCAGCAAAGGCCATGTTAAGAGGAAAGTATACTGCAATACAGGCCTACCTCAGGAAAGAAGAACAATCCCACATGAACAATCTAAACTCACAATTAACAAAACTAGAAAAAGAAGAACAAATGAGGCCCAAAGTCAGTAGAAGGAGGGACATAATAAAGATCACAGCAGAAATAAATAAAATCGAGAAGAATTAAATAATAGAAAGAATCAGTGAAAGCAAGAGCTGGTTTTTCAATAAAATAAACAAAATAGATAAACCCCTAGCCAGACTTATCAAGAAAAAAAGGGAGTCTACACACATTAACAGAATCAGAAATGAGAAAGGAAAAATCACTACAGACACCACAGAAATACAAAGAATTATTAGAGAATACTATGAAAAATTATATGATAACAAACTGGATAACCTAGAAGAATGCACAGCTTTCTAGAAAAATACAACCTTCCAAGTCTGACCCAGATAGAAACAGAAAATACAAACAGACCAATTACCAGCAATGAAATTGAATTGATAATCAAAAAACTACCTAAGAACAAAACCTCTGGACCAGATGGCTTTACTGCTGAATTTTATCAAACATTTAGTGAAGACCTAATACCCATCCTCCTTAAAGTTTTCCAAAGAGTAGAAGAAGAGGGAATACTTCCAAACTCATTATATGAGGCCAGCATCACTCTAATACCAAAACCAGGCAAAGACACCACAAAAAAAGAAAATTGCACCTATGATGAACATAGGTGCAAAAATACTCAACAAAATATTAGCAAACCAAATTCAAAAATACATCAAAAAGATCATCTATCATGATCAAGTAGGATTTATTCCAGGGATGCAAGGATGGTACAACATTCGAAAATCCATCAGCAACATCGACCACATCAACAAAAAGAAGGACAAAACCACATGATCATCTCCACAGATGATAAAAAAGCATTCGACAAAATTCAACATCCATTCATGATAGAAACTCTCAACAAAATGGGTATAGAGGGCAAGTACCTCAACATAATAAAGGCCATATATGACAAACCCACAGTCAACATCATACTTAACAGTGAGAAGCTGAAAGCTTTTCCTTTAAGATCGGGAACAAGACAAGGATGCCCACTCTCCCTACTTCTATTCAACATAGTTCTGGAGGTCCTAGCCACAGCAGTCAGACAACACAAAGAAATAAAAGGCATCCAGATTGGCAAGGAAGAAGTTAAACTATCACTGTTTGCAGATGACATGATATTGTACATAAAAAACTCTAAAGCGTCCACTCCAAAACTACTAGATCTAATATCTGAATTCAGCAAAGTTGCAGGATACCAAATTAATACATAGAAATCTGTGGCATTCCTATACTCTAATGATGAACTAGCAGAAAGAGACATCAGGAAAGCAATTCCATTCATAACTGCATAAAAAATAAAAACCTAGGAATAAACCTAATGAAGGAAGTGAAAGACGTATACTCTGAAAACTACAAGACACTCATGAGAGAAATTAAAGAAGATACCAATAAATGGAAACACATCCCATGCTCATGGAGAGGAAGAATTAATATTGTCAAAATGGCCATCCTGCCTAAAGCAATCTACACATTCAATGCAATTCCCATCAAAATACCAACAGCATTCTTCAACAAACTAGAGAAAATCATTCTAAAATTCATATGGAAACACAAAAGACCCTGAATAGCCAAAGCAATCCTGAGAAGGAAGAATAAAGCTGGGGGGATTATGCTCCCCAACTTCAAGCTCTACTACAAAGCCACAGTAATCAAGACAATTTGGTACTGGCACAAGAACAGACTCATAGACCAATGGAAAAGACTAGAGAGCCCTGATATAAAACCCAACCATACATGGTCAATTAATATACAATAAAGGAGCCATGGACATACAATGGGGAAATGACAGCCTCTTCAACAACTGATGTTGGCAAAACTGGACAGCTACATGCAAGAGAATGAAACTAGACTATTGTTTAACCCCATAGACAAAAGTAAACACAAAATATATCAAAGACCTGAATGTTAAGTCATAAAACCATGAAACTCTTAGAAGACAACATAGGCAAAAATCTCCTGAATATAAGCATGAGCAACTTCTTCCTGAACTCATCTCCTAGAGCAAGGGAAACAAAAGCAAAAATGAACACATGGGACTACATCAAACTAAAAAGTTTCTGTATGGCAAAGGACACCATCAACAGAACAAAAAGGCATCCTACAGTATGGGAGGATATATTTGTAAATGACATATCCGACAAGGGATTAACATCCGAAATATATAAAGAACTCACATGCCTCAACATCCAAAAAGCAAATAACCTGATTAAAAAATGGGCAGAGATATGAAGAGACAATTCTCCAAAGAAGAAATTCAGATGGCCAACAGACACATGAAAAGATGCTCCAAATCACTAATCATCAGGGAAATGCAAATTAAATCCACAATGAGATATCACCTCACACTAGTGAGGATGGCCAGCATTGAAAAGACTAAGAACAACAAATGCTGGCAAGGATGCAGAGAAAGTGGAACCCTCCTACACTGCTGGTGGGAATATAAGCTAGTTCAACCATTGTGGAAAGCAATATGGAGGTTCCTCAAAAAACTTAAAATAAAAATACCATTTGACCCTGGAATCCCACTCCTTGGAATTTACCCAAAGAATACAACTTTTCAGATTCAAAAAGACATATGCACACCTATGTTTATCGCAGCACTTTTTACAATAGCCTAGATATGGAAGCAACCTAAGTGCCCATCAGTAGATGAATGGATAAAGAAGATGTGGTACATATACACAATGGAATACTGTTCAGCCATAAGAAAGAAACAAATCCTACTATTTGTTGCAACATGGATGGAGCTGGAGGGTATTATGCTCAGTGAAATAAGCCAGGTGGAGAAAGACAAGTGCCAAGTGATTTCCCTTATTTGTGGAGTATAAGAACAAAGCAAAACTGAAGGAAGAAAATAGCAGCAGTCTCACAGACTCCAAGAAGGGACTAGTGGTTACCAAAGGGGAGGGATGTGGAAGGGTGGGTGGGGAGGCAGGGAGATGGGGATTGAGGGGTATTATGTTTAGTACACATGGCGTGGGGGGTCACGGGGAAAACTGTGTAGCACAGAGAAGGCAAACAGTGAATCTGTGGCATCTTACTACACTGATGGATGGTGACTGCATTGGGGTATGGGTGGGGACTTGATAATATGGGTAAATGTAATAACCACATTGTTTTGTCATGTGAAACCTTCATGAGAGTGCACATCAATAATATCTTAATAAAAAAAATTTTTTTTAATTATTAACATTAGTAAGAAAGTTTAGAAAGATTATTTGAAGCAAAATCAATATGCAGAAACAGATATTCTATAGAATACAATACATCTTATTTCTATATTCCAGGGCAAGCAGTTAGAAATTTTAATAAAAATTAATAAAAGGATTCTGTTTACTTACCTTCAGAAATGTATCTAGGGAGGAACAGAACTATCAAAACATGTTTAAAATGTTGTATTTGTCAATCACATATCAGTACTTTAAGGCACACAAAAAATTTTGATTTCTTGTTCTCACTCACTGAAACTCTGCCATGTGTCTGGGTAATTATCCATGTAGCAGCTTGGCGGGCCAGGCTGCTTTGGTCCTGTGGCTCTGCCATCTTGATGTGAAGCATCTTCCATCAGCACCAAGGCAGGGTAAGAGCATGCTGGAGAGTCCTACGCTGGCAAGTGGATGCATTGACTTGAGGAGGATACATGTCAATTCCACTCACAACCTATTAGCCACATAGCTTTGCCTCATTGCAAGAGAGATGAGGAAGTATAATACTCCCATGTGTCTGGAAGAAATAGAAGAACTGCATATAGGTGGGCACAGGATGTCTCTAGCACAGACCTTAAGGAAGAAAACTGTAAAATACTGAGAGACATTAAAGAACATCTATGTAAATGGAAGCTGTAGCAGGTTTAAGAATTAAAAGATGCAATATTATAAGGGTACAAGTTCTATTCAAATTGATCTACAGGTTCAGTGGAGTCTTGATCAAAATCCCAATACATTTTTTAGTGGAATTTGATAAACATGGTTACCTAGGGCTGCATATCAAATTATCCCAAAACTGAATGGCTTAAAAATCTTTTTATTTTGCTCACACTTTTGTGGGTTAGGAATTCAGGAAAGAGTCAGGTGGGTAAGCCGTTCTCAGAGTCTCTTATGTGGTTGAAGACTGAAGAGCTGGAGTCACCTGAAGGCTTAAGGAGGTTGGAAATCTAAGGTGGCTCATCACAGGGTGCTGCTGATGCTGGCTGGAGGCGGCACCTCAGCTGGAGCTGTCAGCTGTAGAGCCAGCAGGTGGCCTGTCTGTAAGGTGGACTTCTCCCAAGATGGTGAGGGATAACCGGGAGGGATAGCCTGAGAGGGAGTAACTTGGCAGAGTGTCTGGAGAATGAGCTTTCCAGGAGACCAAGGTGGAAGCTGAGAGGCTTCTTCACAAGTTACACAGCATCACCTCCACCATAAGTCACTAAGGCCAGTCAGATTCAAGGGGAAGGTAAACAGACCACCTCTCAATAGGAGGAGTGTCAAAGAATTAGTGGCCATCTTCAATTTGCCACATTTGATCAATGGATTTAAATTAGTTCAAAGGACAAAAGTAGTCAAGATACCATTAAAGGAGAAAAAGAAAATGGGAGTACTTGCCCCAGCAGATATGACTTATTTTAAAGTTACAGTAATTAAGATAGTGTGATTTTTGGCCCAGGTATAGACAAATAAACCAGGTTCCTTCTCTGTGTTTCCTTCAACACATGGCTTGTACCTCATATCCAAGATGACTGATCTAATGTCAGCCATAAGTTCTGCAGCCAGCAGGAAAGACAGTGGAAGATGAGAAGAGCATGCTCCTGTTTCATTAAGGATACTTCTAGAAACTGAGCACATCACCTCCACTTACATAGTTTAGGCTAGAGCTTTGCAACATGGTCATACTTATTTCAAGGATGCTGGAAAATGTACTCTCTAGCTGGATAGCCTTTGCCCAGCTAGAACTCAAAGGAGTTCTATTACATATAGCCTACAAACACATGAAGAGATACCCAACATTATTAGTTATTAGGGAAATGCAAATCAAGACTGTAACGTGGTTCCACTTTACATCCTTCCAATTGGCAAAATTAAAAAGTCCGACAATACAAGGGTGGAAGAAGATATAGACCCACAGGATCTCTTTCACATTACTGGTTGAAGTATAAATGGTATAAACAATTTGGAAAACAGTTTTGTGCTATCTCCTAAAATCGCATAATTACATGATTTTTCACTCCACAATTCCATGCCTAAGTAGATACTCAAGGGATATTCTTACATATACAAACACTCAAAAAGTGCTCATAGCAGCACAATTTATAATAGCAGAAACTTGGCAACACCCCAAATATCCATCAATAAGGCAGCATGATAACTGTGGTATATTTACACAACGGAATATTATATAGCAACCAAGATGAATGGACTACAGCAATATGAACTGAATCATATTGATTTATACAACAATATAAGTGAATCTTAGCAATATATATTCAGTGATAAAGGACAGCAGAAGACTACATAAGGCATTATATTCTTTCAAGTAAAATAACTAGAATCACTACAGCATCTTACTACACTAATGGACAGTGACTCTAATGGGGTGTGTGGGGGGGACTTGGTGAAGGGGGGAGCCTAGTAAACATAATGTTCTTCATGTAATTGTAGATTAATGATAACAAACAAACAAAAAAACTGTCAAGGTTGTGAAAAACACGAAAAGCCTGAGAAACTGTCACAGGCCAGGAAAGACTGAGGGGACGTGGTGGCCAATGCAATACAGCACCTTGAGCTGGATCCTGGGAAAGAGAAAGATCATCAATGCAAAAACTGGTAAAATCCAAATAAAGTCTGGAGAATAGTTACTAGTAAAAAAATAAAAATAAATAAAAAATAACTAGAATCATATATGTATATATAATATGTATACTTTGAAGGGATATCTAAAGATGCAAAATAATATATAAAGGAAAGCAATGAATTAATGGACATGAGATGCAGGACTATAGCTGTCTTGGGTGGGGAGGAGCAGGGGATATATTGGGGAAATCATGTTAAGATGTAGTGTATTGTCAAGTTCTAGCTTTTGTTTGGAGGGTGGTATTATTATAGGTGCTTATTGCTTATTGCTAAAGTACTTAGCTAATTAATAAATTAAACAAGAGCAGACTACACAGGGACCAATAAATGAGAATATGTCATGATCTGGGGAATGTGATTAATCTGATTTGGCATATATAAGGTCTAAGAAAGAGGAAGAGAAAGAGGAAAAAAGCACATCTATATCAACAATAAGAACAAAAAAAAGAGAAAGACAGATTTGAGTTACAATAGCAAGAAAAGCTATAAAGAATCTAGGAATCAACCTAACAGTGAATGTATAAAACTATTCTGGAGAAAAAAAATATTTAGACTATTGAAGGACATAAAGTAAAACCTGAGAAATAAATAGAGCATGTTCATGGAAGAGAAAATTTAACATTGGGAGGCCATTTTCTCCAAACTACTCTATAAATTCAATGCAATTTCTGTTAAAATGCCAGCAAAATTTTTTCTAAAGAATTCAACAAACTTATTTGCAATTTTATATGAAAGAATAAATGTCAGTTTTGAAAAAGAAAATCAAATATGGACAACTCACCCTTTCAGGTAATCGGACAGATTGCAAACTGGAGTAATAAAATCAGTGTAGCATCAGCACACAGTCTAATAACAATGATACAAGAGAACTCAAACACAACATAAAACATTAAAAAGAACTCAAAGTTTACATATGATAAAGATCACAAATCAGGGAAAGAGGATTGTTTAATAGATGAGGTTATCTCACTAATTGGGGAAAAACAAGGTTGGATCTTGTATTAGTCTGCTTGAGCTGCTATAACAAAACACCACAGACTGGGGGGCTTAAACAACAGAAATTAATTTTCTCATAGTTCTGCAGGCTGGAAGTCCAAGATCAATGCGCCAGCAAGAAGCAGGGGGTGGGGAGAGAGCACTATGGTGTTTTCCTTTTCTTACAAGGACAGCAGCCTAATTGGATTAGAGCCCCACATATGACCCCATTTAATTTTAAGTCCTTCCATAAAAGCCCCAAATACAGTTATATTGGGGATTAGAGTTGCAACATATGAATTTTAAGGAGACAATTCAGTCCATAAGAGATTCTTTCCTCATACCATATATAAAAGTAAATTCCAGATCGATTAAAGACTAGATATTAAAAATAAAGCTGGAATATTAATAAAAGAAATGAAGATGTGATCCGGGAGTGGGAAATTCTTCTCAAACAAGATCCAAAAGCACAAAATATAAGGAGAAAGTTTGATGAATTTAACCACATCAAAATTCAGGATTTCTTTCAATGAAGCTCACCACAGATAAAGCCTACAAAAAAGTTTATAGTGCAGTGGCCACATCTAAAACCCACCTGACAATGAGCTTATTACCTAAAATATTAAAATGAATTCATGAAAAATCAATAAGAGAACAGAAAATCCAACAGATTATTGGCCAAAGGCTATGAGCAGGCAATTTGCAGGAGGGGAAACAATAGCTTTCAGGTATATGGAGAGATGCTAACCTGTTGATAATCAGAAAAGTCCAGTGTGAAATGGTGATACCACTTTATAGTTCTGTTCCATCAGATTGGCAAAAATGAGAAGGATGTATCATTACAGGTGTCGGCAAGGATGTAGGGAGACTTTTATGCACTGTTGGAGGGTACGCTGCAAAATGATCAATCTGACAGCACGTGATGAATAAACGTGTAGGGAGGAAGGGCAGAGAAACAGTGGATGCAGGTGTGATGGCTCTGACACTCCAAAGCCCCTCCCTGAAACCAGGAAAGAAATCTCCCATGTGAAGGGTACCCTGTCTGTATAAGGTAGATATACATCCTTATGGCAAGAGACAGGGAATTCAGAGCTGAGAAGGCTTCATAAACAAATCTTGTTACTTTTTTACTAATGTACTACCCAAGGGCAATTGCTGAATAGAATTCCTTACTAGTTAAAGCTCCCAAACCTAAATTTTCTTTGTCCTGTCAATTCCTGACTGATTTATTGTCTCTTTTGTCTAAAATGTATAATAACTGCCTGCCTTGGTCATTTCTTTAGGTTCCAATTTCATTACTGGGCCTCTGTACGTATGTAATAAAGCTTTGTTCTCTTCTCCTGTTAATCTGTCTCATGTCAATTTGATTCTTAGGCCAGCTAGAGTAACCTTGAAGGGTAAGAGGAAAATTCTTCTTCCCCAACACATGGTGTCCATCCCTATCACCCAGTGGTCTCAGAAATGCCCCCCTGCAGGTCCACAACTAGATATGTACAAGGATGTTCACTGCGGCATTCTTTGTAGTGGCAGGAAGTTGGAGGCAACCTAGGTGTCCATCTCTAGAAGACTGCATTCCAAACGGATGCACCCAGTGGAATTCTATGCAGCAGGAAGAAGAGGGAGAAAATAAAGAAGTAATAAGGTTTACCCCACATCTTTTACCAAGGGAGCAAAGATTTTTCCAGGAGCCCTACCCATTAGACCGCTGTTTGAATTTCACTGGCCAAAACCATTCCTTGGTCATGCCTAAAAGGTGACTAGAGAGAAGGAGTTTATAGATAGCGATTGTGTTCTCTAATAAGTGATGTCTAACACATAATCTAGTAGACTTATTCTAGCTGCTACATAGAATTTCACAGAGTGCATTTACCACATTTTACTCTGATGGCTAGAGCTGGAGCAGCTATCTTGTGACCATGAGGAAAATTCAAGAGAAGGTCCTTACATCCTCAAGTTATAGCAACACCAACAACTTCTTATCTCTGAACTTTTTATCTTGTATGAAGAATAACTCTCTATTCACTTAAGTCACTTGTGTCTGTTAGGGTTCAATTGCAGACAACCGAAATATATCTGACTAGTTCCAACATAAAGAGGTGGCGAAATAAGCTCTAAGTCCAGGAACAACTCCCAGCTTTGAGAGGCACATGATCTCTGCGTGTGATCAGGGAAACAACAGTCACTACTACAGGAAGCTGATGAATCAGGAAGCTGCTCACCAGAAGCCCCACTGTATCTGTTGTGATCTGTGACAGCAAAACAGATGTCTCATGGTATTTAGCTGTGCTCCAAATTTATATCTTACACAAGAGCAGAACCTAAATCACAGATTCCTAGCTCAAAGAAATCTGGGAAGTGTCATTTTAGTTTCCAGATTCAGCAGTTCAAAAGAAACCCTAACAGGAGTTTTGGACTGATGTTGAGCAGCCAGTCAATGGCAGCCACCACACTACCAGGGTCAGTTTTTGGTTACTTAAAACCAAAGGGACTCCTAACTGATACACTGCACAGAAAACAACAAGGAGAGACCTCAAAAACAGTAGTGAGTGGAAAAAAAAAACCTGAGTGAGCTATGTAACACAATTTTAGGGTGTTAGTCAAAAATACACAAAATCAACACTACCTTTTTCAATGAAATGTACCTTTTCAAGAACATATAAGTGCTTCATGGTAAAGCGAAGGAGAACAGACTGTGGGGATCAGGCACTAAAAGAAATAAACCAAATAAAGTAAAATGAAACAAGGGTGAGATCTAGTATGTGATGATGGTAGGAGTGATATAAACAGAGGAGTATGATTGGATTAATTTTCCTCACCTGAGTCCAAAACCAATCCATTATATGTAATATTTAATATTAATTTTAAAGTAACTTAGTAATAACTTGTTATAAATTTAAATACTTAGATAAAATAATTTTAATATTAATTTTAATTTAAATATATCATGTGTAATTTACTACCCCCAAATTGGTCCACTAAACCTAACATAACATGATTTTTGTACTTCTAATTAGGCAATTCTTTTTGTTTTCAGTTCTCTAGAACCTCAAAATGTAGGTCCTGGTGACCCCCGGCCGCGCTCGCTGCCCCGCCGGTCCCAGCCCCTCCTTAAAGGTCCGCACTGGTGCCGCTCCCACCGCCACGGAGCCCCGCCGAAGGCGAAGGGGCCCCAGGCTTTCAGGCCTGCGGTTGGGGCCCTCAGGGCCTGCGCACCTTCGAGGGGTCGGTTTCGGGGCAGCTGGCCCCCCCAGGGCAGAAGGCGAGCGCGATCTTCCCTCAGAGCCGTCTGTCTGCTCCGGGCGCAGCCGCGGGGCCTCGGGCCGCCCGCGCGGAGCACGCTGGGGGGCGCGTCGTCGGCTCCCAGGGGAGCGCGCTCGCCCCGCTCGCCCCCCTCCCGGCTAATTCCGCTTGATCTTCTCAGCCCCGGGCTGCTCCCGGCAGCCCTTCCCTAGGTCCAGCCATCTGTCTCCTGCGTTGCTTATTGGGGAGAAAGAGTCCACTTTGGGTCGCTCCAGAGAGCGGGTGAGTGTGCCCCAGGGAGTCCCGGGCGTGCCGTGAGAGCCTCCAGACCCCGCGAGAAGACCGCCCTCTCCTTGGAGCTCACAGGGAACCCCCTCTGCCCTGCTAGGGCTCCTGACTCTCAGCCTCCCGACCCAGAGCTCGCCCTGTGTCGGCGTGGTTGGGGCCGGCCGGACACCCCAGGGGGAAAAAGCTCTACCCCGACTCCCACCCGTGGCCTGGGCAAGGGTTGCGTGATTTGCAGCTGCTGGGACCCCTCCCTGGGATTCAGGGAAACACTGCTCCCCTCCATTCTGTGTTGTAGATGCCAACTGCGCGAGGAGGGGGCTCACCTTCCTGTCCGCAGGCTGGAAGAGAAAGAGTCGCCATTTCGAAGGGCAGGGCTGGACATGTCTCAGGCACCGTCCTGCTTCGGCTGCCGTCTGGGGGCCCTGTACCGGGCTTGCGTCCACAATGACTCTGCCCAGCTCCAAGCCGTGCTGGATGGTGGGGTCTCCCCAGAGGAGGCCACCCAGGTGGACAGCAATGGGAGGGTGAGCTACCCCCAGTGCTTCCCAGGGCAGCTAGGGCAACCCTTTGTCCCCCACACCACACGCATCCTGAGGGTTTCAGGGTCAAACACCCACTGCCTGGATCCCTGGGAGAAAAGGGGGAGTGAGGGTGGGTCTTCTCTGGGACAGATGTGGGTTTAGAAGGCACGGGGCCCCAAGCAGATCCTGAGGAAAGCACAGGGCCTGAGCTGCTCCTTCCCCAGACAGGCCTCATGGTTGCATGCTACCACGGCTTTGAGAGTGTTGTGGCCCTGCTTAGCCGCTGTCCTTTCCTTGATGTGAACCAGCAGGACAAAGAAGGGGACACAGCCCTCATGCTGGCTGCCCAGGCAGGTGAGGTGCCAGGTTGCTGACCTCACCACCACCCGTCCCCCTGCTTCAGACAGAGCCACACTCCACACTGCGTGATGTTCCTGCCCCAGACTATGCTGTGTTGGGAGTGGGTTTGGGGTTTCATCACTCCCTTTTCTGGGGAGCTAAGCTCTGTCCTCTGTCCCCTGCAGGCCATGTGCCTCTGGTGAGCCTCCTACTCAACTATTACTCAGGCCTGGACCTGGAGCGCCGGGACCAGCGGGGGCTAACAGCACTGATGAAGGCTGCCATGCGGGACCATTCCGAATGCGTGGCTGCCCTCCTCATGGCAGGTGTGTGGGGCCAGGATGGGGGTCTATGGCCTCCAGTACTTCCCCCAAGATTCCCTGTCAGACAGAGTCAGCTGTCATAGTTGCTGAGAAGAGAGGGAGGATCAGTCTAGGTCAACTTCCTGGAAGAGGGGAATGTGTTTGGGCTTCTCACAATCAACAAAGTCCTGCCATTGATAGCTCTGTTTATATTGTGAAAGGCGGTCCCTGAAAAGAAAGCTTGGGAGGATAACCTAGATCAGCAGGAAAACCTAAAGCAAAAGAGGCTCGTTTCTGGAACCAGACTCTCAGCTTTAGTCCTGGCTCTGCCACTAATGAGCCTGAGCAGATGGCTTCTTTCTCTGGCCTTCAGCAGTAAAAGGAGGGTGTTGGCCTTCTCTGGAATGACTTTGAGCTCTGACCAGCCAGAGTCCCAGGGACACGGTGATATGTAGTTGAGGTGTGCCGCCAGGTGGGGTTGGTTGTTCTAGGGGAAAGTCCACACTGTCCAAGAAGTGTCAGTCCCTCAGTATTCCTCAAGGTGGCACTTCTCTCTGTTGGTCACCCAGGGTTTCCCTTCCCCATACCATCAGACTGGGTTTGGGGTGAGAAGGGAGTGAGCTCTGCACCCCTCCTCTAGCTCAGAGTGATTGCTGCTCCCCACCAGAATCCGAGGGGTGTTGTGATGAGAACCTGGAGTGGGAACCAGCAGGGCCCCCCCTCTACCTGCCTCAGAGGGTGCAGCTTGGGCCTCCCCTGACCTGGGCAACCTGCATATCACTCCTCTGGTCAGTTCCTTGGTTCAGGTGCTCCCTATTCTACTCCAGGCTTGGAAGCCCCCAGTAGGTCTCTCTGAAGTCATTTCCCCTCTCTGGACTTCAGTTTCTTTCATCATTTTTAAACAAGAGGTTGGGATCTGGGGATGGTACTATCCCTGGGCTGTAGCCTCTGAGGGCTTCCAGATTCCAGCTGCAACAGGATGGGCCTCTGTGGTTTTAAATCTACCCCAAATCAGTCCTGCTGCTAAAGAATCTGCTCTTCTGAAAGTCACTAAACCCTGTCCCATCCCAATCACCCTTGTGCCCCCTCCCAGGTGCTGACCTGACAGCGGTGGATCCTGTTCGGGGTAAGACGGCCCTGGAGTGGGCAGTGCTGACTGACAGCTTCAATGCTGTGCAAAGGATCTGGCAGCTGCTGCGGCGGCCCCGAGTGGAGCAGCTCAGCAAGCATTTCCAGCCTGAGTGGCCAGCCCTGCCTGGGCTTGTGGCCCAGGCCCAAGCTGCCCCATCTCTCCTAAACCGGCTGCAGGCCCGTTTAAGCCTGCCCTTTGCCCAGTCTCCTCAGGAGGGGGGTGTCCTGGACCACCTTGTGACTGTCACGACCAGTCTGGCCAGTCCCTTCCTCACCACTGCCTGCCACACCATGTGCCCTGACCGCCCGCCTGAACTGGGCACCCGAAGCAAGTCTGTGCCGGAGCTGCTAGGCACTGCCCCTCCCCCACCCCCAGCCCACCAATCCCCTCAGATAGTCCCTGGCCCCCAGTTCTTCATCCCTTACCAGGGCCCTCAGGGCATGTTGAGTATGTGCCCTCAGTGGCTACAGCCTAGGGATGGTGCCAGCCCCAAGCCCCAAGCTCCCAAGATCCTCCTCTCCAAGGCACCCTCATCTTCCAGCCAGTGCCAGCTGAAGCCCAGGCCTGCAGGGCACCAAAGCCTGGCCCTCCCTGTCTGGAGATACCAGGAGCTCAGGATGATGAGGAGACGGCAGGAGGAGGAGGCCAGGTGGGCACAGAGCCAGGGGAAGATGGGCTAGGCTGGCCTGGGAGCAGCTCATCAGGCTCCTCCTTTAGGCTCCGTTGTCCTCTAGAGCCCCTTTTGCCTTCACATCCACACTAAGTGACTCTACTCTCAACCTATGTGCAAGGTGATTCATACAGCATTGTTTGCAACAGTGTAAGAGTGGAAACAACCCAAGTGTCCATCGATAGGGGACTAGCCAAATTGATTATGGGTGTAGTCACTGTACACCCATATGAAATATTCTATACAGTGGTAAATAAGACAAGAGCAAGTAAGCTCTTTATGTTATGAAACTGATCTTCAAGATGTATTAATGAACATAGCCAAGGGGTAGAACGGTATGTGTGGCATGCTACTGCTTGTCAAAGTAAAATTTCCACCAAGATAAACTTGACTAATACAGACATAGAGTGAGAACCAAGATTTATTTAACTACTTAATGAGTGGTCAAGGAAGGATGGATCAGAGAAAGAAATGAAAACCATTGTTGACAGTCAGTGGAAATAAGAACGCTTGAATAAGGTAACAAAGTTAGATACAAAAAAGCTTCATTCCTACCCAGCAATAAAACCATAACTGTTTTTTTTCTACCAGACAAAAATAATTTGCTATTTACCAATCTTCTACAGGTTAACCTCTTAATTTCATAATGTTTGGGCCCTAATCAATAATAAATAGTATGTCAAACAAAGTTATTTCCCTTAGATGACCCATAGGTGGGGTTATTAGCCAATGATCTAAAATATCTTTGAAAGGGCACTTAGTCATTTTTTGTGTGTGCCTTATTTACAAGTTTTGAATATTTCTTAACACATTGGTTGCATAAATACATTTGCCTATTTATTCATAACAATAAAAGCAGCTACTTATAAGGTGCTTACTGTATACATTCATATGTTTGATATTCCCAATAATCCAATGAGGATTTTATCTTTGAGGACACAGGGCACACAGGGCACAGAGAGGGTAATGAATTGCTCAGTGTCACACAGCTAGAAACTGGCAGAGATCAAGATTGAGAGCACCATCCAATTGTGGAGGCCAGATTTTTAACACTAAAGCATGCTGTCTTAGTGGAACCACCGTGAAAAGAAACATGGCATTTTTCTTGGGAAGGAGACTGAGCAGCTGACCAAGACTGGAAAGGAGCTTTTCCACTGAAAATCTTTTTGAAACTTTTGACTCTTAAAAATAAATTGTATATTTTAGAACAGTTTTAGATTTACAGAAAAGTTGTAAAGATCATGCCAAGAGTTCCCATATACCCCATACCCAGTATCCTCTTATTAACATGAGTAGAGTACATTGTGTTACAATTAACAAACCAATATTAATACATTATTATTAATGAAGTCCATGCTTTAGTCTGAGTTCCTTGGTTTTTAAAATAATGTCCTTTTTCTGTACAGAATTCCATTCAGGATACCACATTATACTTAGTCGTCGTGTAGGTTCCTCTTGACTGTGATAGTTTCTCAGATTTTCCTTGTTTCTTGACTGTTTTGAGGGGTACTGGTATTTTGTACAATGCCCCTCAATTGGTCTTTGATGTTTTTCTCTTGATTAGCCTGGGGCTAGATTTTCAGGAGAAAGATCACAGAGGCAGTGTGCCTTTCTCAGTCACATTATATCAAGGGTACACACTATGAACGTGACTTATCACGGTAGAGTTGACCTTGAGCACCTGGCTGAGGGAGTGTTTGTTGGGTTCTCCCTTGTAATGTTACCTTTTCCCCGTTTCTATATTGTACTCTTTGGAAGGAAGTCATTCGATGAAGCCCACACTAAAGGAGTGGGGAGCTCTGTTGCATCTCCTTGGGGGTGGAGTATCTACATAAATTATTTGGAATTCTGCTGCACAGAACGTTTTGACTTTTTAGTTATGTATTACCAGATTTTGAAAAGTTAAAAAATAAATTTGTCCTTTGAAGAGGGGAAAGCACCACCACCAGCACACACACACTGAGGTGACAACGACCAACAGTGTTAGATGGTATGTGACTTCTCCAACAGGGGTCTGAAGTCAGCTGTGCTGAACTGCAGTAGGTTCAGGGCTAATGTTGCCATTTCCTACCTGTATGATCCTGAATTGGCCACTTAAAGTTTCTCTTGTCTCCGTTTTCTCATCCATTAATGGGGGAAAACAGGATTACTGGAAGATCCATTAGATAATATGGGTATAAAAGCCCTGTGAACTGTAAAGTGCTAGTGAGATTTGAGATGCTATGGAAGGGCCCTGGTAAGCTGAGTTTTACTGAGCTACTTCCAGGCTTCCGGGGTGGAGCTAGAATCGTTTCCTCCCTGCCCAATGCTGAAATCAAAGTGCAGGAAGCCAGCGCTGGCACTGGGCATAACAGAGAAACTACATCGACAGGCTTGGAGGAGCATGGTGGGTATCTGCTTTGGCCTGGGAGTTGACCTGTGACCTTGGGCAAATTATTTAACCTTTCTAAGCCTCAGGGCTCCCACGAGGAGAATGGAAGCGATAATAACAGGTCAGCACAGGCCTGTTGTGAGCCTTTAATGAGACAAGGCCACACTTGTGCTGTGCTGGCCTTAATAGAATCATCCTGTTTAATCCTCACAACCTTTGTATTCTGTAGTTAAGGAAGCTGAGGCTGTGAAGATTAAATGATTTGCCCAAGGTCACCAGCTGGTAAGTGGCTAAGTGGCATTTGGAGTTCAAGTCTGTGGGACTCCAAAGCCTGCGTCCTTTCTTTCCACTGCAGCATATGGCCTCTGCTGACAGCCCAGTTTCCCTGGTTCTCTGAGCCTCTCCTCACTTCCAACTGGTTTGAGTTTTACAGGGGTATAGGACTGACCATAGCATCTTCAGGGCCAGAGAACTAGCCCTCTGTGGATCTTTCCATCCCAGGCAGCCTGGGGTGGATCTGAGCTGGGAGGCCCGATGGGCAGGTGGGAACCTGGGTCCAGGTTGGACTACATTTCCCAGCAGCCTGTCCTCTTTATGAAGACCCACCCCTCCATCTCTGGCTTCAATCCTGCCATTCCTCCTCCCGGGCCAAGCCATTTCTCCCAGTCCTCTAACAGCTCCCGACAGCCTTTCAGGCTGCCAGAGAGGAAAGGCACCTCTGTGGACTGCTCTGCCCTGGCCCTCAGTCAACTTCTCACTAACGTCCCAACTTCTCCCCTCCCCGAGTCCAGCTCTTGAGGCTTCCAAACTGAGTCCCTGTTAGCAGAGGCCAAGGAACCCAGGATAAGGTACCTGGCTGTGCAAAACACGGGCCATGGTGAAGACGCCTTGCTACAGCCGACAGACCTGGACTTGAATCTTGGCCCTGGATCTTACCATCTCTGTGCCCAAAGACCTCTCTCAGCCCTTGTCTCCTCATTTGTAACATCTAACGGTGATAATATATAATTGCTACTTCCCAGGGTTGCTATTGGGCCTGGACACTGAGAGGTGTGTGAGGCCCTGTGCATGCCTGATAAACGGTAGCTCGTGTTACTGTGTTGGGTGGTATTGGGTGAGGAAACGGCCAAGCGGGCAGCTCAGTGGAGGAGGCCCACAGATATGTCTTTGGAACCCCATGGCCTCCCCTGTGATTCTAGGATACTATGCTGGTGGCCCCTGAAGTGAAAACACACCCTTATCTCGGAGAGCCTTCTCAGAGCAGCTTTTGTATCCCAGACAGAAACTACTCTCTGGGCCCCAGAGCTCCGTGCTCTCAGCCCAGCCTGCCCCCAGCCTGCTCCCTGTCACTGCGGCACAGATGGCCGGCCAACCTGCTCCCTGTGGTGTCCACCCTCCACCCTGGCAGATGGGGGCACCCACAGAAGGGACAGGAAGGTTGGCTGTCCTGAGGAGCACTGGGATAGCAGTCAGGCTTGCCAGTGCCCCTGGGAACCATCCCCTCAGCCCTGGGCCAGGAGAAGCCATGTCTATCCCCCTAACCCCTGGCTCTGTGCCCAGCACATACAGGCTCAACACATTTGAAGAGAAAAGAATTGAGTTCAGGTTCCACCAAGGTCTGGGATGCTTAAAGGAGTCTTTATCACCTAGTCCTCTCAGGGGCTTCCCTGATTCCAGGAGTGGCAGTGTCCCCATTTAGCCCAGGGCCCGCCCCAGGAATCCCCTGGTGGGTCAAGGGAAGACAAAGAAGTACATGTATGTGGGGAGGAAAGGACAGGTGGGAACTCGTTGGTCTGTGTCCCCCTTTTCCCAAACTGGGGCACCCAGACAGGACTCCCCCTTCTCCAGCAGTCATGCTTTCTAAATGGTTGAACATAATCAGCACACCTTCCGGCACACCTTCCAGCACACCAACCACCCTGTCAGCCGCACCCTCCCCACACCTTCCCCCCACCCCACAGGCCCTTCCTCTCCCTGACTGCTGAGGACCTTCCTCCAGTCAGATTTCAGCCAGCTCTGCTGAGAAACCCATCTGGCCAGGGCCCAGGCCCACGTTCAGTCCTGCTCACCTCTCTCCGTTTCCTGACAGGCACCACGGCTGTTCGCAGTTAAGGAAGACACCAACCTGAAGGTGGGCTTTAGGGCAAGGCTTGGGCTTGGGTGGGCTCTGTGGCTTGTGGCAGGGTCACACAGACAGTGTCACGCAGATGTGCCAGCCAGAGTCCCACAGGGCCCTGCAGCCACCCAGGCACAGGAGCACACGCAGGCCCATTGGTCCACAAGCTCCTAGTTGCCTACAGGGAGTTCACACACACAGGTGCACACCCCACCACACACAGACACAAACACGTAGACTCACTGACAAAGGGGAAAACAAAAACAGGGGTCCCCCAATCCCTGGGGTTCCTGGCCCATCCCCTCCCCTAGCGTTGCCGGCGCTTAACACTGTGCACTCCCCCACCGTTCAGCTCTATGCATTGCCTGTGAGACTATAGCCCAAGTTGCAGTCTGTCTAAACATTTGGAGCAGGAGTTACAGCACTGAGAGAGGGCCAAGACTTCCCCTCAAGCCCTCTCCGTAGACCTAGGCATCTTCCTTAACTGTGAAAAGCCACGGTCCCTCTGAGGGACGGGAGAGAGGTGAGCAGACCGAAAAACCCATCCTACTTGGTGACTATTTATTCCAGACCAGCCTTGGATACCCCTAACCCCTGTTCCCTACATCCATGCCAGTGATCTGCCTTCGGGGAGCTAGGCGCCTGCCAATTAGGGGATCCTGGGCTCAAGAGTTCGCTGAAGGCCCTCCGTACCAAGCCCACTGGTGTAGGGCAGGGCAGAGCCTGGGCACGGATGCCAGAGGGGTAGGATTTATGGCATTTCCCCTCCAGCTGAAACAAAGGCAGATTCCTGTGTCCAGCCCCAGCAATCCGGTCCCACCCACCCGAGTGGCTGGAGCTGAAGGAAATTCCACTGGCCTCTGGCCTCCCCCAGCCACTCAGACCTTCTTTCAAACAATCTTGCTCGCACCCAGGGCCTGGGAAACCCTTCTTGTCCAAATATCACACCCTCCTCTTTGGAGATGGCCCCCTTAACCCTCACACTCCCTCCTCAGGCAGCAAGGGTCCCCTCAGCACCCAAGAGCCTGCCAGCTTCCTCCCCCCTTGCCGGACACCTTTGCCCACCCTCACCCCAGCGAACTCAGGCCCTGCTTTCTTAGAGTGAACAAAAGTCTGGACGCCTCTGGGAATGCTTGTACCACCCAAAATGCTGGGCCACACCCTCAAGGCTTCTCTACTGCCTTCAGTTTCAACTGAACATTCCCCAATCACAAAATCCTTTACTTCAACTAACTGACATGTCTTCTTTTGCAGCCACAAAATTGCTGTGCTAAGGAAGGGTGAGGGTGCCGTTATCCTTAATTAGCGAAGAGTCAAGAGATACTGCCTGATACAAATAGGACAGGAAATAAAGGCATGTTATATAAACTGAAATATAATAACCTATATAATAATAATAATGATCAATAATTACAAGGGGTGGGAGAAATAGGCAGGGGTGGGTAAAAGGGCACAGACTTTAAGCTAAAAGATGAACGAGGTCTGAGAAGCTAATGTATAACATGGTAGCTGTAGTTGATAACACTGTACTGGAAACGTGAAATTTGCCAGGAGAGCAGACCTCATATTCTACTCACCAAAAAAAATAAAGATAAAATAAACATATTAGGTGATGACTGTGTTAATTAACTAGATGGGAAGAATCTTTTCACACTATATATGTATATCAAATCATCAGAATGTACACTTTAAGTATCTTACAGTTTTGTCAATTACACTTCAATCAACCTGGAAAAAAAATCTAGAGATAGCAGTGTGAATGTATTATTTGGAGTTACTGAAGTAAACGTCAGAGAAACAAATAGCTTAAATTTTGGGTCACCGGCTGGCTCCAGCAAGAAGGTCTGGGGGTAGGTCTAGTTGCTTCTCATTACCAACTCTTCTGCAGAATTTCATTTATTTAGTTTATTTACTCTATGCTTGTTTGGGGTTTCTTGAATTTTTTTCAGAATGGCTGCTTCCTACATCAAAGTCCTCAGCAGTGGCTGTACATTTGTCTGTCTAATAACGCCTCTGGCAGCTGGTGGTAGAAGTGGGAACATTTGGTCCTCATCTTTGAGCAGGTGAGGAAACAGAGGCGCCATCACACACACACACGTCTCCTGACTCCCAGAGTTCATGCTCTTCCTCCTACCCCACAGCTCCATCTCCTCCCTCAAAAGACATCTCTGTCTTTTGTTTACAGTTGGCAGAAGCCTCCCACAGATATTTTGCTTTTGTTCTGAGAATGTGGTCGAGAAGGAATTACCAGCCCCTTTCTTGTAGGTGTGGAAACTGAGCCATATATACCGGGGCTCCAACTCCAAGCCTGGGGTCAGCTGGGTGGAGGGAAGTCAGGGCCTCAAGAAGGCAGGCAGGGAGGGGCAGGCCGGAGGTCAGTGGCCTGCCTGGGAAGGGGATGGCGCTGGAGCAGCATCTCAGCTGAGCCCAGGCTGCCTGCCAGCTCACCCCGAGGCATTGTGCGGGCACCGCCTAGTCGCAGACTCCTGCCCCGACATGCCATCCCCTCCTTACCAGGTTCCATCCTGAGATGAGTCATCCTGAGGAGACAGCAGGGAGTGGGTAAACCCAGCCAGAGGACATCCCGGAGGAGCTGGAGGGGAAAAGGAAGGTGACACGGTGGCTTAAAGTCCGGCAGTCTGGCCCCTGCCTGCCTTGCTGAGGTGCTGGGCAGGGCTCTCTGGCTGTCCTCACCCTCCGCAAGCCCTAGCAGCAACCAAAGTGCCTCTGCCTGAGCTGTGGTGACAAGGCCTCAGACCAGGTAGTTTCCTGAACCTGAAAGCCAATGAAGATAATGTAAGGTTGGAAAGGACCTTTGGGAGTACCCGGCCTAAACCCTCAGTGTAAGAAGAGGAAGGTGAAGCCCAGAGAGGTGATCCAGGCCTGGAACCCAGGCCCCACAACTCCCAGTAACTGCCCTTTTTGGGACACCAGGGTGACTTCTGCCCTGAGCCGAAGGAGACCTAAAGAGGTCACTTCTCTCTCTCCCTCAGGCAAAACCTGCACCCAGCTCACAAACTTGAGACTCTCTCCTTGTGTTGAATAGATGGATAAAAAGAATTCACAGGTATTCTGCCCCACTTCTCCCTTAAAGGACACTTACAGTTCTTCCTCCTCACGTAGGGTACCCTTTTCTGTTTTCATGTCTCTCGCATTTGAAAATTCCCTAGGCTGTCTGATCTAAATCCCCCACTTCACAATTCAAATGGAAAAAGCCCAGCTCACCCTCTGCAAAATTTCCCCCCTTGCTTTTTCTTCCTACTCATCCTGGTGCAGAACTGGCTACATGATTTGTGGGCCCTATGCAAAATGACAACGTGAAACCCTTTGTTCAAACATTATCCGGAATTTCCTGACGGTGACAGTGGAGCTTCAAACCAAGCAGGGGGTCCTGTGCATCTGCACAGGTATACACCCATGAAGTTGGCCCTGCCCTGGTGTCAAGAGCGAAGCTTGAACTCAATACACCTAGCTGCTCCTGAAAATGCAGGTTGTCTAGTTCATTGCCTTTGTGCCAGGCTCCATGTCACCTGCCTTCCATAGATCAAAATTGCCTTGAGGTTTTACCCCACATACCCTTCCCAGGATCTCCAAGCCTCAGCATCACACACTGCTGGGAAATCCTTCTAAATATTTCAATTTAAATCTTAGCCCTTTGAGCCTATTTCCTTTTGTTCTGTCCTCACTGAATATGGGGAACAGCTGGTCTTTCTGAGTAATTAATTTTGTAGACTTGGACACAGTCTCTAATTCCTTTTCCCTTTCCTCACTGGCCTGAGTCTCCAGTGCTTTCTCCAGTTCTGTGTCCCTCCTCGGATGCCTCCCCCAGGTTCTCTGTGTGCTCTGGGAGACATGAGGTTCACAGAAGGCTCTGAGGAGCACCAGTCGGGATCTAGAGGGCTCTTTGCTCTGGGGAGGGAGGGAGACACCAGCCCTCATCAAAAGCCCGTCTCCCATCAGGCCATCTTTCTCCTCCAAACCCTACTCTTTCATGCTTCGCAAACCCTCTCTAGTTAAAGTCCCCCAGCCCCACTGGTTCTCACCAGCCACTCCCAGCTCTTCTCCTTCTCTAGGTTTCTGTTCTGAGCGTGTGTCTCAGACTGATTGCTTCCCTTGGGGAAGCCCCCACTTCCACCCTTTAGGACAGAGATCCATGGACTGGGATTGGGAGAAGCTTATCAGAAGCCATAGCAGGGCATGGGGGAGGGTGGGTATGAAGGATGGACACGCCGCCACACTCCCAGTTCTCCTGCTAATAGAGTGTCGAAGTGGCCGCTATAATCTGAAAGAGCAGATACTGTAATCCCATAGTACTTCCTATTGGCTGCAGGACACAGTTCTGTCCTGACACTGAAATTTGGGTGTGCCTTGGTTCTGGAATTCACAATGCTCACAAGTTGTGAAGCAGCTGTGGGATGGGGGCCAGGGAGGGTTTCAGCAGAGGAAGTGAGGTCAGTCAACAATTGATGCCTGTCTGAGCCTTTAGCCATTGTGTCCCCCAGCCTCTATTCCTGCCAAAGGGTGGGGGGCCCTGGCCCATCTTACAGAATCCCCATACTATAGCACCTCAGAGGTCCGCTTCTGCTTCTAATGTCCAGTCTTTCGGCTTGGCTCTGAGGCCACTACCTCCCCAGGCTTTTCTTAATTTAATTAAACACTTTCATGGAGGGCCTGCCCTATGTCAGGCTGAGCCAGCCGGCATTTTTGCCATAAACTGAGATAAGCATCATTTCCCTTCATTCTCACAGCAACCACAGGAGGCTGGCACTGTTGATCATGCCCATTTATAGATGGGGGACTGAGGCATGGAGAGGTGTCCCTTGTCTAAGCTTACCCAGCCAATCTGGGTTTCCAGACTTCAGCGTCTTTCTGGATAACCAGGAGGCTAGGAATAAAACCCGAGTCCTGGCTTCAGGGTTCCTCGCCAGCAAGGCAAGGATGTAAGTACCTGAGGCTGTGCAAAGGCATCAGGAGGAAGAGTTTGCTCCTCCCTGGAGGGAAGCCTTTTTGCTCCCCACCCAATGGCTTTCCCAGCACTGTCCCAAGGGAGGCTCCAGTTCTCATCTCTAAAGCTCCATTTGGTGGGGTGAGGAGCCTGCCTTGAAGAGGGCAGTCCAAGGCAGTCCCCAGGCACCCCCTCCATTCTGGCCACCCACCGCTGGGAGAGGCGTCCTTGTCACTGAGCTATTCTGCGGCTGGAGGGGCTCAGACCGTCCTCACCCCCACCTAGAGCTGCCCCATCTGGGCCTGTTCACCTCGCACGGAGCCCAGAGAGGCTGCAGGAGAGGGGAGGGAAATAGAGGGGGCGAAGAGGCCAGAGGGAGGAGGCTGAAGGATTTGGACTGAGTGGGGAGTCCCTGGGGGCGGAGGAAGAAGGCGGAGCCAAAATATTTTGGACCCTGCCAGCCCCAAACTCAGCCCTTGCTGCTATAAGCCTTTTAGGCCCAGGACCTGGGGTTGACGGTGGTCAAAGAACAGGTAACTGCCCCCCTCATTGCCCTCCCCGCAAGTCCTGCCCGCGCTGCTCACCCCCCCAGTCCGATTCCAGATCGCCCCCTCAGAGGCTCCGAGGGGGGGGGACGCCCCCACCTCCACCCTGACCCCTGCCGGCCCTCAGACTGGGCCTCTCATCTCGGCTCTGGTCCCCATGGCTCCGGGCCTGGACCCCGTGAGACCCCCGCGGCCGGAGCCCAAGGCCCGCCCCCTCGGGGAGGCGGATGTGGGAGGCTCGGGGCGGGGGCGCGGCCGAGGCCCGGCAGCTGGGGGCGGCTGAGGGGCGCTGCCCTCGGGGGCTGGGAGCCGCGGGGGAGGGTCCCGGCCCCGCTGTCTCAGCGAGGGGCGAGCGGCGGCCCGTCGGCTAGCTGGGCAATAGGAAACGGTTTATTAGGAGGGAGTGGTGGAGCCGGGCCAGGCAGGAAGACGCTGGAATAAGAAACATTTTTGCTCCAGCCCCTTTCGCAGTCCCGGGAGGCCACCGCGCCCGCCGCGCCGAGCGAGCCCCTGGTCGGTCCCAGCACCGTCCCGGGCACCCCGACCCCTGCCCGCGGTCCAGCGCCTTTCGTGCGACCGCGGCCGCCGGCGAGGAGAGGCGCTCCGCCGCGCCACGACGCCGCAGGCCCAGAGGTGAGTCGCGGTCCACGGGCGGGGCTCAGGGTGGGCGGCCTGACCCTTACCCCGATTGAGCCCTTCTCGGAACAGGTGCTAGAGAGCCCCGCAGACCGGTCCCTGCGGGGTCAGCCCCAGCTCTCTAGTGCAGGCTGCCCCCTTGCCCTCCCGCACATCTGCCCATTACTGCACCTAAGACTGGACGGGGCTGGACCAAACCCGGATGGGGAATCAGAAACTACTCCAGTCTGGGGCCACTCACTTAATTTCTCTCTTCTCCTATCCTCATTCACAAAATGGGCAGGATTCCTGCCCTGCTTCACTTACGGAGAAAGGGTCACATGTGCCTCTAGGTGGAGGCTTGACCTGGGAGTGAGTGTCCATGTCTGATGCTGTTGAGCTTCCCTGAAGCCCACCTTTCCCAGACCAGCCCTTGCAACTCTTGCTTAAGGAATGTGACACTTTGACTCCACCCGACAAGCTTCACATCCAACCCTGCATGGTCAGATAATCGCCCTGCCAGGGCCTTCCTCAGGTTCCAGGCAGAAGGGTTTCTCAGTCTCCCTCTGGGCTGCGACTCCACGATGGGACTCCTGGAGGCCAGTGCTTTTAAGCCGATCTCTGGAGTGGCAGCTCACCCACCCCCTCTCCTCCAAGGATGGAGTGCAGTGGACAATAGCTCTCACCCTCTCTGGCTGAGTCAGGGTCTGTCCTCTCTGATCCTTCACTGCCCCATTTGTCCTAGTACTTGTCCTTCCACTTCATCAGGTAGTTAGAAATCACTGCTATTTATTGAGTACTTAATATGTAGGCACTTAGATATATTTTTCTTATGTAATCCTGGCCACAATCTAGCAGAAGAGGTATTACTATGTCCATGCTACAGAAGAGAAAAGAGGTTCAGGCTTGAATCATTTGCCCAAAGCTCCATGGATGTGTAAATGGTACAGTTCGGGTTTGGTAACATTTGTTAATGTGTTTGCTGTGTACCACTTAGTACTCTGCTAAATAATTTTACCACATTATACCTGTGAAATGAGCACTGTTATTAGTCCCATTTCACAGGGAAGCCTAAGCCTCAGAAAGTTTAAATAACTTGCTCCCAAATCTCACTGCTTTAAGTAGTAGAGGCAGGATTTGAACCCAGGTCTGTGTGATTCTGAGCCCACATTCTGACCTCTGTTGCTATATGGTGCTGCCTCTGCATTCAGTCTGAGACCCTAAAATCCAGCCCTGGTGCTACATCACACTGCTGTGAAGGGCTAATGAAGTGATACAGATAAAAGTGCCCTGGATGTGGTAAGGGGCAACCCCGTTTGAGCAGCTGTCTGGTCCTCTGTTGTTCTGATAAGTCCTGCTGATGTGCAGAACAGGGTGCTTCAGCCCAGTGACAGTCACTGCTGTGCTGAGCTGCTGCTGCTGATGGGAGCCTGTTCTATCAAGCCCTCAGGTGTGCTGGGGAGAAAAAGATCAACAACCACCTTCTGAGCACAGTCCTGCTCTGGTTCTCCCCATGTAAGACTAAGCCTACAGATGATTTGTCTTCTCATCTAAACAAACCTGCGTTGGGCACCCAGTGATGACAACAGCAGAAGGCCATCTGTGAGACCCCCTTGCTCTTTTTCAGCCTTCGAGGGACTCATCCAATACCAAACAATTGGAGGCATAAAATGACCAAGCAAAGATTTATTACCAATGATTTAAGTTGGTCAAGACACACATGATTATGCGCAAGAAAGTTCACCTCCCTGAGCCTCAGTTTCCCCCACTAGTTTGTTGTGAGGATTAAATGAGATCAACTGTCAAAGTTTAGTACTCAGCACATAAGTAGTACTCAGACAAGGTTAGCTCTTATTATTAAGGATTTCTCAGTGGTAAGTCAGTGTTTGAAATTAGTTTAACATTTGTGATTTCTGGCCAACGACAGTGATGCTTCTGTCAGCAGGAGATCTTTCAGGCAATTTTGCTTAGAAGTGAAAGAATACTGCCAGACCCCAGTAGTCTGTTTGTGCTAGAGTCAGGTCTCAGGGTGAAGCACACAGGGTCAGCTCTGAGTTTGGGCGGGTCAGGACTCAGCACCCGTCTGTACTTCTCGTTATGGTAGGCCCAGGTGAAAACAAGACAGACACAATTCCACTCCACCACGTTCCCAGGGTCAGATCAGAGGTGGATTCTGTAAAGGCTGCCAGGCTCTCCCTCCCCCATTCCTGGGCCTGGGAAGCTTGAAGTGTCAAGAGCAAAGCCCACATGCTCCCTTCGGTCCCCAGTGTCTCCAAGTCCTGGCATCTATGTTTAGCCCAGTCTGTTCCTTCTCCAGTAGAGGAGGAGGTCCCCAGGTGGGAGTGAGAGTCCCTGCCCTCTGCCACTCACCCAGCGGGGCCCCACACAGTGAAAGGAAAGCACCAGTCTTAGTGTTGTGTAGGGCATTTCTCAGAGTGTGTTACCCACACACACTGATCAGAATTACCTGAGGAACTTTTAAAAATGCATGTTTCTTGATGATCCCAGATGGACTGAATCAGAATTTGGAGTGGGGATGAGACCAGAGAATATGCAGGCTAATGAAGCACATCAGGTAATTCTGGTGCATAATAAAGTAGGGAAGAGGTTGCACTGAGGCACAGTCAGAAGTGGAAGCCTGGCTAGAGGATCCTAGAAGGATGCCAGGTTTGCTCCTTGGTATCCACTTTTTCCTTCCTGCCCCATACTCTCTCCTTAGCTGCTTTCTGAGCAAGCAAGGCTGCCCAGGATGGCTTCCCACCCCTACCCCTGTGGGCAGACTCAGCTTGTCTGGGGCTCCCTCTGCAGCCACCAGTCCCACTGCAGAGTGCTTGCCAGAGTCCTCACTGCCTGCCGGGAGAGGCAAGAGGCAGGAGGTCAGGCAGAGGCTGGGGACACAGCTGCAGCAGCCCAGGGCTCCGTTTCCTCTCCCAGCCCTGGGCCTCTGGGGCAGAGGAAACCCTGCAGGAAGGCCAGAGCTGCCACCAGGCAGAGAGGCCCGTGAAACCCCCCCACCCCAGCCCCAGCCATCCTGCCCTCAGAGCCTCAGCATCACAGATCTTCATTTAGACCATGGGCCTTCTGCAGCCTATGTGGTCCTGTGCCCAGCCTACCAGACTCATGTGTCATGCCAGAAGACACTCTTCCCTAATGTTAGCAGCCTCTGCCTGGGATCCCGCCCCCAGGCACACACCTACGTGCTCCCTCCCCACCATTCAGAAAGTCCTTCTTGCTGTCTGACCTCTGTCCTTCTTGCTGGAGCCCCAGCACTTATCTCCCTGTTTTAAGCCTTTGAGAAATGAACAAGAGGGTGGCTTCTGAAGCAGTAGCTGGTTTGGGAGCTGGGCTGGGGACTGTTGTAGGTTAGAATTACTCCCCTAATGCTCTCCACCAAACTTCTGGAGAAGTCCAACCTTAGTCACTGAAGGTCAAACATTCAGGGTCCAAGTATGTTTCACTTCCCCTCCCACATCACTGGCTCTGCCCCCACCCTTTCATAGGACAGCAAGGAGAGAGAAGAGGGCCAAAGATTGGCTCAGAGGGGGCATCTTACACTCTGGTGAGATTGCAGAGAGGTCCCTTCACCCCTGGCATGACCCAGCACTGTCCAAGCTTTGCATGATTGTTACAACCTTGAGAGCTCAGACATGGGCTGCCACCCAGGTCGGGGACACAGAGTGGAAAAAGCACTGGACTGGGAGTCTGGACACCTGGGGTGTACTCACAGTAGTGCTACTAATCCTGTTTGACTTTGGACAAGTCTTCTCCCCTGTCTGAGCCTTAATCCCCATCTTCTCTAAAATAAGGAGTTGGGCTTTGTAATTCACAAGGTATCCCTCTAGGATTCTGTCATGGGCGTGTCCCAGCCCCTGGTGGCTCCTGCAGACCCCACAGCCTCTCCAGCCAGCCCTGGGAATATGCCCTGAACTGCCTGCCGTGCGTGACTCCTGCCTGTTCTATCCAGACCCCAATCTAAACAATCTTGATTCCTGTTCCTAGCTTGGCAGGACCCTGAATGGCAGGAAGTAAAGACAGGAGCCTGTTTATGTTTGAGGCAGCCGGGGCTGGGGTGGCGGGGAGGTGGGGGGAGACACGACAACACACTGGGAAAGGGGTGGGCAGGGGTGGAGGCAGGGAGAAGCCAGGCCACAGGACAGAAGGGTGTGGGGGCTGCAGAAAAGATGCTTCTTCCACCCCAGCCCCAGGCTGTCTGCGTGCTCCAGTCTGAACTCCCAGCAGGGGTGCAGAGCTGGGAGTCCCCCAAGCTCTCAGCCACTTAAACATGCCTCCTCACCTTTTACCCCTAACGGTATGGTTTCCATGGGGAAGTGCACCAGGACTTCCCCTGCAGGCCCCGCCCCAAGGCCAGATGCAGGGAGTAGGGAGGAGGCCTCCCTTCCCACCCCCAAAAAACTCCCAGTGATTTCCTCTGTGTGGGAGGGATCCACGGTCAGTGGCTGCAAACACCGAGGGGATCACATTTCACAGGTCTTACTGCACACCCCGTCCTTTACAGGGACCATGACCTTGGACCCCCCCAAGAGCAGCCTTCTGATGCTACTGATGGCCTTGGGCCTGACCCAGGGTGAGTACTGGGGGAGCAGGTAAGGAACAGGGGCCTGGGCAGAGGAGGGCTATCTGAGCTCAGCTGTCTGGAGCTGAATTTGAGGAGAAGGGGGTACTTAGGAGCTTGGCTGAAGGGTGGGAGACAGGCTCAGCTAGACTCAGCCCCCAGCTATCCTACCCTCCGTTGCTGTCCTCTTGATCCAGATCCACAGGCTGGTGCTCTGTAAGGCTCCACGGAGCGAACCTCTAACTAGGGGTGCAGAGAGTGGGGGTGATGGCCCGGAGGGCCCAGGAAGAAGCCTCAGGGTTGGAGCTAGAACTAGGAGGGGAGGTCCTAGGCTGGGGAAGGGAACAGAAGCCTGGTTCTCAGTGTCAGCTGCCCCTGGTGGTGCTAAGGCACTAGAGGGGAGGATAATCTGAGGATGGGACTAACGGGCCAAGGCCCTTTAGTTTAAGAGGTCAGAAGGGAGGGGGCAGTGGGACAGACGTGGATGTTGGGCTCAGCCTGGGGAGTTGGGCCCAGAGTGGCTGAGCTTCCAGTGTGTCTCCCAGGCGACCCTGTGAAGCCCTCTCGGGGCCCCCTGGTGACCTGCACGTGTGAGAACCCACACTGCAGGGGGCCTACCTGCCAGGGGGCCTGGTGCACAGTAGTGCTGGTGCGGGAGGAAGGCCGACAACCCCAGGAGCACCGAGGCTGTGGGAACCTGCACCAGGAGCTCTGCAGGGGGCGCCCCACTGAGTTCGTCAACCACTACTGCTGCTACAGCCCCCTCTGCAACCACAACGTGTCCCTGTGGCTGGAGGGTATGTCTGCTGCCCCAGCATCCCCACCCCATCTTCTCAGGCCCTGCCCAGCACCTCCCCCCACCGCCGGCACCCGCACCCAGCCCCACACCGTTCTGCTTTCCTCTCCTGCTCTGGCCAGAGGGTAGGGGAAGCAGGACACTGGGGTCTGACCGGCAGAGTGGCAAGGTGGGGGTATCTGGCCTGGTGGGAACTGGGCCTCAGGGTCCCCCCTCTGCCAGCCACCCAAACTCCTCCGGAGCAGCAGCAAGTAGATGGCCAGCTGCCTCTGATCCTGGGCCCTGTGCTGGCCTTGCTGGTCCTCGTGGCCCTGGGGGCCCTGGGCCTGTGGCACATCCGGCGGAGGCAGGAGAAGCAGCGTGGCCTGCACAGCGAGCTGGGAGACTCCAGCCTCATCCTGAAGGCATCTGAGCAGGGGGACAGCATGTTAGGGGTATGGGCTTGGGAGAACCTGGGACACTGGGTTGGGGGGTAAATAGAAGCTGCAGAATCAGGGGGTGCACAGTGACAGGTAGCCAAGAAAGGCACAATTACAGACACTCAGAGATTCAGGCATGTGGGGGACTGGGCCAGTGAGGACCAGGCAGAGACACAGCAGTAGGGCCCAGGTTGAAGAGGGAGAAAAGGGCTGGGGTGGGTGGGGGCAGCCTCTCAGCAGCCTCTCGGTACCCCCAGGACCTCCTGGACAGCGACTGCACCACAGGAAGTGGCTCGGGGCTCCCTTTCCTTGTGCAGAGGACAGTGGCACGCCAGGTCGCCTTGGTGGAATGTGTGGGTGAGCAGTGGGGGACCCAGGGGATGAGGACCAAGGGCTTGCATGAGCTCTCAAGAGGGGGGGAGCTCTTGGCTTCCGGAGTACAGGCAGAGCCACCCCTGCGTCAGAAATGGGATTCTTCTGGGCAGGGGGTGCGCTGGGGTGGGTCAGGACTAGATCCTTCTGCAGGAGCTGGAGTAGAACAAGAGGCAAATGGGGGTGGCCTGCCAGCTGGCTTTGGATCTGAATCGAGTTGCCCATAAGCCCCAAAGGTTCTGCAGATGTGGTCAATGCAGCATCAAGACTGGGGGCTCTTCTGGGGAATACTGTGCCCAGGGACTCTGTGTGCCCAGTATGTGACCCTCTCCCTCCCCTCTGGCCACTGGATCAGGAAAGGGTCGCTATGGTGAGGTGTGGAGGGGCCTGTGGCATGGTGAGAGTGTGGCCGTCAAGATCTTCTCCTCAAGGGATGAGCAGTCCTGGTTCCGGGAGACCGAGATCTACAACACAGTGTTGCTCAGACATGACAACATCCTAGGCAAGCTGGGGGTGCTATGCCAGGTCCAGAGCTCCTACTCCTCCCTACCTCCGACTAAGGGCTGGAGGCCCCAGGCTGCTGACAGTGACTTAGCGCTGAAGAACTCCCAGCCAGCCCTCAGCCCTGATCTCTGACTCTGGCTTGCTGTCTGAACTAAGCCAGTTCAGCCTCTACCCCAGCCCCAGCTTTGCCCAGATCCTGTCCATCCTCTGTCACCAGCCCTGACCCTAACCCATCCAGCCTCTCTTAGCCCTAGCCCCATGGCTGAGCCACCTGGCCCTCTGCTCACAGGCTTTATCGCCTCAGACATGACTTCCCGCAACTCTAGCACGCAACTGTGGCTCATCACACACTACCATGAGCATGGCTCGCTCTACGACTTTCTGCAGAGACAGACGCTGGAGCCCCAGCTGGCCCTGAGGTTGGCTGTGTCCGCGGCCTGCGGCCTGGCACATCTGCACGTGGAGATCTTCGGCACTCAGGGTAAACCCGCCATTGCCCACCGCGACCTCAAGAGTCGCAACGTGCTGGTGAAGAGCAACCTGCAGTGCTGCATCGCCGACCTGGGTGAGTGGGGCGGGGCCTGGGCAGGGGGCGGGGCTCGCGCGCTCCCTCTGCCCTTGGTTCTGTTCTGCCTTTGCCTGTTGAATGCGTGGCCACAGCAACGATACTGATAGGCACGTTAAAACTTACCGAGGTGTGTGTTGTCTCATTCCACTTCCACAAGAGCCCCGCAAGCTGCCACTCTTTAAGCCCAGCAACCTTCCTTCACCGCACCACCCCAGCTCCAGGAGTACGGGGAAAGGGCCGGGAGCCAGGAAACTGGGTTCTCCTCCAGTCTTCACTGACTGCATTGCTGCCCCTCACCAGGCCTTGGGGTTTTGCTGTGTGAAATGGGCGTGATAATGCCTGCTGTGCCTGTTGACATCTCGCTGGGTTCTTGGGCACGCAGAGAGCGCTACATGGCCCAGCATAACAGGCATTGTCTCCCTGTGGCTGCTCTCTCCCGGCTCCCCTCAGGGCAGGTCTCCATTTGCCTGCCCTTCTATGTGCCACCATCTCCCTCCAGCCCCACCTTGCTCCACCGACCCTAGCCTTCTGGGGCCACCCTGTCTGTGGGCTCAGGTGAGCAGCAGGATTGACAGTGCTGTTCCCCACAGGGCTGGCCGTGATGCACTCCCAAGGAAGCGATTACTTGGACATCGGAAACAACCCGCGAGTGGGCACCAAGCGGTACATGGCCCCCGAGGTGCTGGAAGAGCAGATCCGCACTGACTGCTTTGAATCCTACAAATGGACGGACATCTGGGCCTTTGGCCTGGTGCTGTGGGAGATCGCCCGCCGGACCATTGTCAATGGTGAGGACCCCCCCCCCCCGCACAGTGTGGGGAAAAGGGAATGGGGCAAGCAGACAGACAGACAGGCAAGCAGGAGACGGGCTTCCTGCTGTGACTGGCACCCTCGGTGTGAGGGGCTGTGGCCAGACCTCCCCTCATTGCCACTCACCAGCTGGTACAGCTGAATGACCTTTTAAGGTTCTTCTGAGTCACTGAGTCTATGATTCTGGCTGTAAATTCTTGGGTAAATAACAATAACAAATATTAAAGCAGCTAACATTTGTTGAGGTTAAGTATGTGCCAGACGCCATGTTATAGACATTCATTATCTTACTTAATCATCCTGTGTTGACAGGGAGGTGGTGTCGCTTCGTGGTTAAGAGCACGGGTTGGGAATCAGACTGCCTAGGTTCAGTTCCTGGTTTTGTCATTGACCATGGGCAGGTTACTTACCCTCTCTGTGCTTCAGTTTCCTCATTTGTAAAATGAGAATAATTTCTAGTTGTTGAGATAATCCAAATAGAGTATTTAGGACAGTATCTGGAGCTGGACCTAGTATATACTAGTGGCAATTATTGTTGTAATAATGAATGCCTAACATAGGATTGTCCCCATTTTACAGATGAGGGGATTAAGGCCCAGAATGACAGCTGACTAGAGGCAGCACCAGGGTCTGAAACCAGGCAATTGGACTCTGGAGCCAGTGCTCTTTATCGCTGTGTTGTTTAAACCTCCCTGGTCCTTGGTTTCCTTGGCCACAAAAATGTGGGACATAATAGTGCCTGCACTGCCAGCTTATTGCTGCCTCCTTTTTACTGTGGGTGCCACAGGGAACTCAGACTTGGGGGTGCTGGGAACAGGCAGAGACCTCATTCCTGCTGGCCCTGTACAGGGGGCATCCCTGTGGGCAGTGCCCTTCCAAGCCTGGGCAGATGGATGATGGGTGGCAGTCTGGCCTGGGTGGGGAGGCTGGCCAATCTTTGTGGAGGCCGTCTATGTGTTGCCTGAGGTTCTGACAGGTTGGGAATAACCCTCAGGGTATAACTGGAGCTCTGTTCCTCAAGGACAGGGACATTCTTATTTCCTGAGCATCTGCTAGGAGCTGGCCCCATGCCCTCAGCAGTCATCAGTTTGTGGAGGCTGGGGTGTAACCCGTCCCTTTGGGGCCCAGATTCCTGTCCCTTCAGGTGTGAACTTCCAGAGTTGGCTCTAGAGGCTGGGTTCAGGGAGGAGGGCACCTGGAAGGGGCCAAGGCCCTTTGAACCAGGCTGCAAGCAGGAAAAGAAGGCTGAACCAGCCAGGGAGGAGGAGGCCGACGGCCGGCTCCTGGGGCAGAGGGAAGCTCTGTCAGCCCCACACAGATTCACAACCCATTATAAACACTGTAATCTGGTGTCAGCCCCGGTGCTGATTAAAGGCCCATTAGACACACTCAGGCCTCTGCACAGCACTGATTAGGACTGAGCTGCACAGGGGCGGCCTGGAAGCCCGCCATGGAGACAACAGCTGGTGCAGGCTCTCCTGAGGTTGTGGCTGTGTGGCCATGGACCCCAGCGTCAGGCTGGGAAGCAGGGTGGGGCATGGGACACGTTTTTAGGGTCTGGCCTTTTGTGACCAAGCTGTCTGCTACTCCATAGCATCATTTTCAGAAAGCACCTGCTGAGGACTGTGCACTTGGGATAATGAGGGGAGGGGGTACTGCTGGCTGTGGGGGTCGGAAGAGGCCTGTACCATCCCTGAATATGGCTGAAGGTTATTTGGACCTGGGTAAAAACCCTTTTCTCTTAGGAGGGGTCTTTTCTCCCCCTTCTCCTTGGTTCCACACCATCACCCAGTTGTCAGCTAGCTGTCCTCCCTCAAGCATAGATTGAGGGTCAAGAGCATGGACTTTGGTTAGACTTTCTGGGCTTAATTAAATCCCAGCTCTGTAACTACCTGAGTGAATTTAGATAGGTAGTTAAGTGCTTAATTTCATTGCTTATAAAGTAGAGCTAATAGTACTGCTTACCTCCTAGGGTTGTTTGAGGATTTAATGCAATACAGTTAGGATAGTGCCTGGCACGTAGTAAGTGCTCAATAAGCATCAGGTATTTCTGGGCATCTGTGATAGCTGGCACAGGAGAGGAGTATCCAGGTCCTGGGTAGGAAGCTGGAACAAGATCTGTGGAAAGACTAGAGCAAGATCTGGCCTAGGAACCCAATGAGATGATTTTAAGTCTTGACTCTGTCATTACTAGCTATGTAGCCTTGGGCTTAACTTCTCTGAGCATCAGTTTCTTCATCTATACTACAATAGGGGAAATACTACTACCCACCTCTTAGGGTTGTGATGAGGATAGTGTATGTAAAGTGTTCATAGCACAAAGGCTGGCATGTATAAGTGCAAAATAAATGGCAGCAATTAATATTTGTAAATATACTTATTATATTATAGTGTCCCTCCCAAGAGTAGCATGTTTCCTGGACCTTAGTACAGAGAGGGTGGCCAAGGCTCTCTTCTGGGTGGTATTGGGCCTTCTTGGGGTTCTGGGTGACTGTTTCATCCCCCCTTTATCCCCAGGCATTGTGGAGGACTACAGGCCACCCTTCTATGATGTGGTGCCCAATGATCCCAGCTTTGAGGACATGAAGAAGGTGGTGTGTGTTGACCAGCAGACCCCCACCATCCCCAACCGGTTGGCTGCAGACCCGGTGAGGCCTCTTGGGGAGACGGGATGGTGTGGGGTGGCGGGTCCCAGCTGGGATTTCTGGGCCTGGGAACTTGTGTTTGACACTTCAACTTCACTGGAGAGCTTCTGGGGTATAGATTCCAAGGTACCTCCCTGGGTACTTCCTCCCACATCCCTGACCTGTGGATGCCGTGGGGGCCTTCTGGTTGTTATGAGATTTTCTGAACCCCTCACCTTGCCTGAAAAGTCAGAGGCTCTCTGCTGCATTTATTACTATGAAGTTCCTGATGTTTGTTTTTGTTGTTTTCCTAAATGCTCCACATACTTATACAAGACACACACATGTATATAAACACATACAGGCATGCACATACTTCCATATAAACATCATACATACACAGATACCCACCGTGCACATATATGCCAGACTGTTGGCCCCATGAAGACAAAGAGCCTGTCTCCTTTGCTGGCCCTTATATCCATTACCCATCACAATGCGTGGTACACAATAGGTGCCTGAAAGAATGAATAACTGTACACACACACACACACACACACACACATATATATATATATATACACCTATATATATACATAGACACATACGTTTCTGCACAGTATGCATATCTACAAAAAGCCACACGTATGCATCCCTATGTACACACACACACACGCACCACCTGTCAGGAACCAGCCTGAGTTCTGAGGCTAGCTCACTCTGAGACCACTGGGCTTCCTGGGATGGGTTCCTCCCTGGGCACATACATTTTTAGGGCAGTGCCCACCACCATTCTTCTGGCATCCACTGGGCTCAGCCAGGATTGATGGAGGTGCTGGGACACACTGCCCTCTGCACTGGCGTCTGGCTGCAGCTGGGGATGCGGGAGCCCCAAGGCTTGCAGATCTCGCCTTTCTTGAATCTTCGCAGGTGGGGGTGGTGGGAGTGAGGTGGTTCATGAACACTACCCACCAGAGGGGGCTAAGTGCTCCTAAAGATCTGGGTTACATCTCTCTTTTTGTCCTGTCCCCCTTTCTTCACCTCCTCTCATCTACTCCCTTCCTCTTCTGTTTTTTATCTTTCTCTTCTCATTTTTGCATGCCTCTCATTCTCCTTACTTCTTCTTTCTTCTCCCCTCCTTTGTAACACTTCATCTCCCTCTTCTTGTCCTTCCTGTCCTGCTTGTGTCTCCCATTGCTGGCCCATCCTCCTCACCTCCTCCTTTTCATCTGCCCTGATCCATGCCTCTGCTTCCTCTCCTTTGCCTCCTTCTCTCTTGTCCCTCAGGTCCTCTCAGGCCTGGCTCAGATGATGCGGGAGTGCTGGTACCCCAACCCCTCCGCCCGCCTCACTGCACTGCGGATCAAGAAGACACTACAGAAACTCAGCAATGGTCTCCAGAAGCCCAAAGTGATTCACTAGTCACAGGCCTGACGCCTGCCTCCCCTCCGCCTGCAGTGCGTGTGGGGGTGGGTGGTGGAAGGTGGCCTATCTGGGTAGAGGTATCAAGAGCGAGTGTGCTGGGGAGGGGGGTGCCCCTCTACAGGCAGCTGTGCCTGCCAGCATGTCCAGCCAAAAATACAGCTGGGCTGAAACCCGATCCCCTCCCCCGCCGTCTGGCCTGCTCAAAGCAGCAGGCTCCCTGACGCCTGGCTCCCTCCCCACCCCCATGCCCTGGGAGCACCCTCGACACCCCCAGGACAAGATGCAGAAGAGGCCCCAGGGATAGGGTGGCTTGGCCAGGAAATCCCAATCCTGGGCCTAGAGTCTGGGCTTGCACTTTACCTCCTGCCCTTGGGCAACCCCACTGCCCCACCAGAGCTGCTGGTGGCACAGGGCCCTGTCCAGCCTTCAGTAGACACCCTGCCCTGCCAGGCCTCAGCCTCTGGCATAAGCTCCAGACACCCATCATTTTATCTCCGTGGGCTTATAATTGAGCTCCATGATGCCTTGGGTCTCTGTCTGCAGAGAAGACCCCGGCCAGCTGCTTGCCAGCTGCCTGGGAGTGCTGGGGCCTGATCATGGGCCTCTCCCGATGACCCCCATCATAGCTGACTTATTAGGGCATTAAACCCACGGCGTCCTGATGTGGGTATGGCAGGGTCACAGGTCAGTGGAGAGGTGGCAGGTCAGATGGGTAAGTCCCAGGACTTCCAGAATAACTGAGAGAATGCTGAGGCTAAGCATGGCCCAGGAAAGGCTCCGCTGGCGTCAGGAGACCCAGGCTCTGGTGTCCGTGCTTGCTCTCGGTGACAGGATTGAGGCCTTCACTGTCCCAGGATCTTAGTTTCTTCATTTACATATTTAAAGATTTGATCCTAATATCCTTTGAGTTTTTTTTAGCTCTAATTGTCTTTGAAATTTCAACCTGTGTCAAAGTTCAGTTCATCAGTCCCTTCTACTCGTTATGCCCCCGCCCCTGGCAATTTGCCTGAAGATGGGGATTTGGAAATAACTTTATCTGATGTCAGGAATATCTGAAGCACCTACAGGCCCCAGTTCCTGCCTTGAGTCATGCCAGTGGCCATCCTTAGGCTCAGACAGCCTGTGGCCTTCTGGTAGGCAAGCCAGCTGCTCACCCACTCTGGCTTTGCTTTCTCTCACCAGGACTGAGAAGGGCTAAGGGCTGGTTTCCGGCAGGGTGTCCAAGGCTCAGAAGAAATTTGACTCGTAGCCAATAAGCCTCTAGCACCCAGGGCCCCAGGCCCAGGCCCACACCCCCAGTCAGGCCTCAGAGCGCATGTGTCTAGGAAGAACCTGGTGGCTGTAGAGAAATACAGGGAAAGATCAGTGTTTGGAAACATCAAGTGTGTATATCCATGTAATGAGGTTATCCCAAACCCTGGTGGGTGGATAGGCTGGAGGGCTGTGGGTTAGAGGTAGAGCCTGAGGGGTTGGAGGGTTGGGGCTTAGGCTAGGGACAAGGACAGCCCCAAGTGTAGGAAGGCCTGGCCTCCAGCCCTTGGGGCCCGTTGGAGAAGGATCCTTAATTCTCCACAGGCGGTGAAGAAGACACAGCCTCTGCCCTCCTGCTGTGAATGACCTAGCACAGACTCCCAGGCAGGCTTCTTGTGTGTTTCCTCCACCATAGTGGCAGCACTTTCCCAGGCCTGACTCCCAGCATTGTGCAAGGCCGGGAGGAGAACCAGGAAGTGAAACTGGGTGAGAACAGAAAGCTAGATGGACCTGCTGCGTTCCCAGATCATCCTGGGGCAGTTTGCTTCCTGGCAGTTTCATGTCTTCTGGTCACTGGAACCCACTCAGCCCAGAAATCAGTCCCCCATCCCTCCCTCAAGGATTTTATATCTACTGGAAAAAGTCTCTACTTGGAGGCAAAAAGTCTGCCCCTGAGACTCCACAGCCAGAAACTGAAGGCAGCAGCTCCCCCAAAGCTGGGAAATCCCTAGGAGGAGAAAGTCTGAGACATGAGGTGGAGTGACAGGGATGATTGGGAGAAGGGGGCTGGTTTTGGGAGAACAGCCTGTGTGGTCAGGGAGGGAAGTGGCCTTGGTGAGAGCAGTTTGCATAATGCTTCTGTCTGAGTGCAGGAAGTGGTCCAGGGTAGAAGTTACACAGTCGCTTTCCTGGAGATTTTGTTGGTGGGAGCACTTAACCTCGTGCATAGCATAGTAGGTCCTCAGTGAAATGTGGTTGAATCCTGAACTCCTGCTGAGTCTTCCTAGGCGGTGCCTCAATAAGTGGTCTGTCGCAGAGGGAACTTGAGGGGATGGGGAAGGGGAGGTATCATACCCGGGCTTCACCCTTCATACACAAGTCACCGTAGGTACAGACGCCTGCTTAGACCCCTGCAGCTGCCCAAATCTCACATGCCACCTGGGCTCGGAGCAGCCTGCTTCAGGCGCCTGCCACATCGCCCTCTGCTGGCGGAAAGCCTGCTCAGCGCTGTCTCCTGCCCCGCCCCCATGCAGGGATCCCGGGGGGCCTTCGGAGGAGAGGCGGGTGGGGAGAGAGGGCAACAGCTGTGTGAGCTCTGTGGTGCTCCTGTTTTTCAGGGACTACCCCTGGAAAGCCACACCTAGAAAGGAGTTTTCTGTGTCATCCCTCACCTGCCTCTAGTCCCTGCTCTCAATTCCCTCCTCAAATGGGGCCTGCACATTGACTGGAATCTGTCCTCATCCCCAGAATGGGAAGATCACCATCCTCTGGGATACTGGGGTCAGGGAAATGCCTTGGGGGAGACAGGTACTGAAAAAAGCAGAGAGGGGACTCATCTGGCTGTCTAGCCTAGGAAAAATCTTTGTATTAGAGGTCCTCTTAGGAAGCCACAGAAAGGGCATCCCAATTCCATTTACCACAGAGGACCTTCCCGATTCCCTGCAGCTCCCAAGTTGGCCTCAGGCCTGGAGCCTGCTACAGTCTCCTGGTGCCACTACCGTGCTCTCCTTCCCAGAGGACCTCTTAGACCAGCTTTAGGGAAATTGAGTCCCTGGCATCCCACAAAGGCAGGATTTCCCTTCTCCTGTGCCCGTCAAATCCTGGTCCTTACATCCCTACCCTGATGTCCACACTATGGTTGAAGAGTGGGCAGAAAGGCAGAAGGGAAATTGCAGAAAATGAGTTACAAGAAGCCTGGCTGGGATCTGGGAAAGGAGAATTACCTCATTGCCCTCCAGGGTTAGAAGAGTCCTGGGGAGGTCACCATGTCCATGCCCCTGCCTCCATGAATAGCTTCAGGGAACCCACCTGCCTTTGAAAGAAGAAAACCCATTGACTTCTTTACACTTCACCCTGTTTTCCTGGGTACCCCAGGCTCCAATTTCCTTACCTATACAAAAAGGGAGAGGATCATCTGTGTGGTAAGGACGTTCTCTGAGGGGTGATGCATGTCTGTAGTATGCCCAGGTCAGGGTGAAGGTGGCCCCTGAAGCAGAAGCTTTGATGCTGAGGACCACCCCTCCCCCTGCCAAGGCCTCATGGTACCTAGGCCCTCAAGGACAGTTCTCTGTACCCTCCCAGTCACCGCCTCCCTCCGTCCTGCCTCACATCAGCCTTCAAGGAGGGTGCTCTGCTTCCTCTACTCCTCGCTTGCATCAAGATCAATGGACCAAGACATGGCAAAGTCCTCATGCCTAAAAGACCCAGCTCTGGGGGTGGAGTGGAGGGGCACACATCCTGAGCCCAGTCTCCCAGGACGGGGACTGACGCTAGCTGTGCAGCCGTCACTCTGGGTGGGCGACTCTTGGAACGAGCTGCTTCCACCAGGGCCACATTCAGTTTGCTAGAAATAGAGACAGAGGGCTTCTTGACTTTGCATATGATTTGCATAATGTCATAGACACACAGTCTATTTTCAGGCAGTTTTCAGGTTAAAGTGTTGTCACTGCTGCCCTGCGGGGTGTCACGTCTGGATGAGTTTCTTCTCTGTTCTTTCTCACCCACCCACTCTTACTGACCTAGATCCCCAACTGCAGGAGCAAGTGTGGTGAGGCGGGGGGAAGAGTGGGGTAGTCCAGGGAGACACGCGGGCAGGGCCGGCAGCACATTGGAATTTCCTTTATTATCACCATCACCAAAAGCCAAGTGTGGCTGCTCAAGGGCAACTGATAGGCAGAGGGCAGGGAATGGGAAGCTAAGTGGCCTATACTCTGTTCTACACAGACCTTTCCCATCTCTCCTGCTAGGAGAACAGACAGTTCCTGTACTCTTGTTCAGTCTTCTGCCAGTTTAAAGAAAGACGTCTAGATAAACCTGTTCCTCTCAGCCACCCATAAAGGCTTACTTGGCACAGATATCTCTCTTGGGCATTTATTTTGAGCACTAAGATTTGATCTTAGCCTCCTGTGAAATCTGACCCTCAGTCTGTTCCTCTCCTGTGAGCCCCATCTGGGAGACCAGTTCCTAGTCTGATGATCAATCTTTTTAAAGCAGCTGGCACATGATAGGAGGCCAGTGAATACTAGAGACCTCCTTTGCTCCTTCATCTAGAAGTATGTGCCAAACACCTAATTGTCCCAGGCTGGGATGCCCAGCACAGGTGCTGTCCTGAGGGCTCGAGACAAACACACTATAGATGGGCTAGTTGGGCCAGATTGTCACTAAGTCATCTGAGACCTTGGCAGGTCACTTGGCCTCTCCTCAGCTAGAAAGGAGGTAGCTTGATGGATTTTAGGGGCAAAGGCAATTCTCATTTCATAGCTTGAGCTGTTTGGTGACCTGTCCTTGGTTACAGAGGGCTAGGGCTGGGGCCCTCCCCAGGGCTCCCTCCTGCAGACCCACCTCAAGGGCTGTCTTACTGTGTAGACCAAAGGACTCATCACGTGCCAAGGCAAAGCGCCTGGGAGACTTACGGGTCTTAGAAATCATGGGGTCCCTTGTTCAGGCTGGACAGCAGCAATGCGCTACCCAGAATTCCCAGCGCCTGCTGTCCAGTCCCCCTGGACCTGCTCCGTCCCCTTAGGCAGGCGTTTCCTGTTGATAAGAAGCTTAGTCACAAACGCTGATAAAAAGATGAAGAAAGGAAATTGACAAGCTTGGGTATACTGGGCATTTTGTCGGCCTTTCCTACCCTTCTTCCTTCCCCCAGCACCCCTCCCCCACTGCTTCCCAGAACTGAGGAGAAAACATGCCCCCCCCCACCTCCACTATAGACTCTGTTTTGTAGTTTCCAGGAATTTAGTTTTACAGAGCTTTTAGAAGCAGGGGCCTAGCTTGACCTGGGGGAAGGCGGGTAGGAGCTCAGAGGCAGGAAGCACTGGGTGCTCTGAGGCCCCCAAGTCCAGGGAAAAGGGCGTGGCAGCAGGAAGGAAGGACAGTCAGGCACAGGTTGCATCTCCGACCTTCCCTCATCCCTCCCCCTTCCTCTCCCCAAAGGCCTGGATCCAAGTCATGGGTAAGCGGCTGCCTAGTCTATACTTAGCGGATTTTCCATAATTTTAGTCTCAGGCTCATTACTGGAAAATCTCATTAATTTTGACCCTACTAATTTGGAACCTATGATTCTTCAGGACAAGAAGCTGGACTGATGTCTAGAAAACTAAACAAGTTTGCAAAGCATGCCCAGCTGCCTTTCTTAGGTTTGGATTTGTAAGCTGAGCTCCACAAAGGCAGTTTTTCTCAAGTGCTCAGCCTGCAGGCCTGCAGTTAAGAAAACCTGCCAGCAGGTGGGTGATGAGGCTTTGACTACCGCCTGCACTTCCTGTAGTCTTCGCTCACAGAGTTGCTTTAAAGATATATAGTCAACCCCCGCTTCAGCCAAGGCCGCCCCCGCTGCCGGCCCTGCTGCGCCCCTGTCCCCAGATGAATTGCTTCTGAAAGGCGATGCCAAGAAGAGCGAGGAGAAGCTGGAAGAGGGAGGCGACGAGGAGCTAGATGAGACCCTGTCAGAGAGACTATGGGGTCTGACGGAGGTGTTCCTCGAGAAGATCCTGTCCATGGCTGGAGCCATTTTTGATCCCTCCCTTTGTGGCTCAAAAAATGTGCAGGTTTTCCAGGGCAGCCTTGTGGATTGGAACCTGCACGGTCCTGGTACTTGCCGTTCTCTCTGAGACTGAGAAATTGCAGATGGAGCTACAGTTTCAACTGCAGCAATGGCAGATACTTCTAGGGCCTAACACGGCTGTCAGGAGGAATACCAGGGGCTCTACCTTCACTTCCTGGGAAGATCTAGATTATTACTTCTGTAGTAGAGCTGTCTTCGTGGGAGAAGTTTGAAAATTGGATAGTGTTTGAACTCTGATTATTTGGATTTTTTTTTTCTTTTAGCTTTGGCACACTGATCTGTCTAAACCTGGTGGGGAGAATTCTCCCCACCTGTTTCATGTGAACTCCCAACATGCATATGTGCCTCCACACTGTCCTGTTTCTTCAGTCCTCCGTCTGATACCAGAGCACAGCAATGCAGACAGTTATTCCAGCTCTGGCCATCCCCACTCCCTTCCTTTCATGAAATTTCCCCGTGACGGGAAGATTTCCTCACTATCCTGTTGTGGGGTAGGAATTTATGCCTTTGAGAAGGATGTGCCCCTGACCATTAATGACTTTTATTTTATTTTGAAAAACGGAGATATTGGGGAGAGACATGCAAACAATATGAAATGCAAAATTCATCACAGCCATAACATAAAGCAACCGCTGTGAACTTCTATATGTCTGTTGGAAAGGAGGGAGAGCCGGCAGCAGCTTCAACCATAGGCTGGGGACTGTGGAGGACAGAGCAGGAGCTCATTTCCTCTGCATGTTTTGGCTATTAGACCTGTGTGTGTGTCTAAAATACGTCAGTGCTCACTTTTTATATTTAAATGTTAAAAATGCTTCTAACTGAACAAAAAATTACATTTGACACTTCTTTTTCCTTCTTCCCTAGAGATGTAATTCCTTAACAAAACAGTTAGGAATAGATGGTTCTAAATGGCCCGTGTTGAAATGAAAACCAACAGCCATATACAACTTGATGACTTTCTCCTGAGTTCTTCACTGTTTCCAGTCCTGGTTTCCACCCAGCCAGGACCTTCTCATGGCTTCAGGCCCTCATTAACTCTCATTGCACTTTGGACACTTGGTGAAAGGAGCAGAGTAGTGAAGAGCAAAGGGTTTTAGCCTAGTCCAAACCAGTTAGATTTTTCTTTTCTTTAGCAATTCAACAAGCTTATTCTAAATTTTATATGGAAGAATATAAATTCATGAAGAGCTAAGTCAAATTTTTCCTTATTTAGGCTATTTTTTTGAATAGGCTATACATGCCCGTGATTCAAAGACAAAAGTGACCAAAGATACACAGGGAGATGTCTCGCTGTCATCTGTGTCTCCCATCTGCCCAAGTTCTCTGACCCCACCACCAAAAAAACCACTGGTCTTAGTTTCTTATGCTTCTATTCGTTCAGGTTTTTTATATGCATGAAAGTCAATTTGAATATGGATCCTTGTCCCTACCCAACTTTTATACAAAAGTAGCATATTAATCAACACACAGAAATCTGTGGCTTTCCTATATACTAACAATGAACCAACAGAAAGAGAAATCAGGAAAATAACTCCATTCACAATTGCATCCAAAAAAATAAAATACCTAGGAATAAACCTAACCAAAGAAGTGAAAGACTTAAACTCTGAAAACTACAAGTCACTCTTAAGAGAAATTAAAGGGGACACTAACAGATGGAAACTCATCCCATGCTCGTGGCTAGGAAGAATTAATATCGTTAAAATGGCCATCCTGCCCAAAGCAATATACAGATTTGATGCAATCCCTATGAAACTACCAGCAACATTCTTCAATGAACTGGAACAAATAATTCAAAAATTCATATGGAAACACCAAAGACCCCGAATAGCCAAAGCAATCCTGAGAAAGAAGAATAAAGTAGGGGGGATCTCACTCCCCAACTTCAAGCTGTACTATAAAGCCATAGTAATCAAGACAATTTGGTACTGGCACAAGAACAGAGACATAGACCAATGGAACAGACTAGAGAATCCAGACATTAACCCAGACATATATGGTCAATTAATATTTGATAAAGGAGCCATGGACATACAATGGCGAAATGACAGTCTCTTCAACAGGTGGTGCTGGCAAAACTGGACAGCTACATGTAGGAGAATGAAACTGGACCATTGTCTAACCCCATATACAAAAGTAAACTCAAAATGGATCAAAGACCTGAATGTAAGCCATAAAACCATTAAACTCTTGGAAGAAAACATAGGCAAAAACCTCTTAGACATAAACATGAGTGACCTCTTCTTGAACATATCTCCCCGGGCAAGGAAAACAACAGCAAAAATGAGTAAGTGGGACTATATTAAGCTGAAAAGCTTCTGTACAGCAAAAAACACCATCAATAGAACAAGAAGGATCCCTACAGTATGGGAGAATATATTTGAAAATGACACATCCGATAAAGGCTTGACGTCCAGAATATATAAGGAGCTCACACGCCTCAACAAACAAAAAACAAATAACCCAATTAAAAAATGGGCAGAGGAACTGAACAGACAGTTCTCCAAAAAAGAAATACAGATGGCCAACAGACACATGAAAAGATGCTCCACATCGCTAATTATCAGAGAAATGCAAATTAAAACTACAATGAGGTTTAACCTCACACCAGTAAGGATGGCTGCCATCCAAAAGACAAACAACAACAAATGTTGGCGAGGCTGTGGAGAAAGGGGAACCCTCCTACACTGCTGGTGGGAATGTAAGTTAGTTCAACCATTGTGGAAAGCAGTATGGAGGTACATCAAAATGCTCAAAACAGACTTACCATTTGACCCAGGAATTCCACTCCTAGGAATTTACCCTAAGAACGCAGCAATCAAGTTTGAGAAAGACAGATGCACCCCTATGTTTATTGCAGCACTATTTACAATAGCCAAGAATTGGAAGCAACCTAAATGTCCATCGATAGATGAATGGATAAAGAAGATGTGGTACATATACACAATGGAATACTACTCAGCCATAAGAAAAGGGCAAATCCAATCATTTGCAGCAACATGGATGGAGCTGGAGGGTAATATGCTCAGTGAAACAAGCCAAGCGGAGAAAGAGAAATACCAAATGATTTCACTTATCTGTGGAATATAAGAACAAAGGAAAAACTGAAGGAACAAAACAGCAGCAGAATCACAGAACTCAAGAATGGACTAACAGGTACCAAAGGGAAAGGGACTGGGGAGGATGGGTGGGTAGGGAGGGATAAGGGGGGGAGAAGTAGGGGGGTATTAAGATTAACATACATGGGGGGGTAGGAGAAAAGGGAGGGCTGTACAACACAGAGAAGGCAAGTAGTGATTCTACAACATTTTGCTATGCTGATGGACAGTGACTGTAAAGGGGTTTATAGGGGAGACCTGGTATAGGGGAGAGCCTAGTAAACATAATATTCGTCATGTAAGTGTAGATTAGTGATACCAAAAACAAAGCAAAAAAAAAAAAAAAAGGGCAGTTCCTGTGTGGTAACCTCCAATGAGTTCTACACAAGGGTATAAAGGGCATATAAAAGTGTAGGCAAAGGGTCTGTTTGTGTTTATACAGAGGATCAAAGCCTAATTGGGCTACTCCGAAAATGAACTAAGATACGATATGAAAAAGAACTTCCAACATCTGCACTCTCTGGAAGACTCATGCCAGAAGATGATCATCAAAAATCCCCAACAAAGATCCACGCACTGCTACAGCTGTAGATGCACTCATCCCACCAGTTCCTGGACTTGCCATGGGAATGAGGAAGGAGATATCTAAGCTGGCCTGTGCACACAGTAAAACAACAAATTTGACTGGATCTATACTGTTGGAACTCAACCAAGAATTTGGAGAAGTGCAAATTGTAGCGCTCCAAAGTCTTACAACTACAGACTATTTACTGTTAAAAGAACATATGGCATGTGAACAGTCCCCAGGAATGGGTTGTTTTAATTTGTCTGATTTCTCTCAGACTGTTCAAGTTCAGTTGGACAATATCCACCATATCATAGATAAGTTTTCACAAATGCCTAAAGTGCCTAACTGGTTTTCTTGGTTTCACTGGAGATGACTGGTAATTACAGATATGCTTTGGTTATGTAACTATACTCCTACTATGTTAATGTGTGTGCGCAATTTAAGTAGTAGCTTAAAACCTATATATGCTGAAGTTACTCTACAAGAAGATATGTCAAAGAAATAATCAATCTTCCCATGTTTTCTTCTGCCTGCTACTTCTATAGCTTTTCTTCTTCCTTCCTAATTACAACCCTTAAATAGAATTCGTGCCTCATATCAAATTTACCGAGTATCATAATTCTTCCAAGTGGTAAAGATACCTCAAGACAAATGCTGGGCATAGAAGCCACAGGGCATAAATATGCAAAGAAGTAAAAAGCTAACCTTTTCAAACAATAAGGCTTCCCTCTCACTTACCAACTTCACATTTCCCTGTATGGCCCCGGAAGATGACTGGTTAGCCAGAGGCGGGTAAGATTCCTCAAGGGAGGAACAACCTAAGACAGGCACAGTCGCAGGGGGGCCATCAGGTGAGAAATTGGGGATCAACAGAGGTGAGGCTTAGAACCTCACCCCCCCTGTTCTGAGAGAAATCTTCTGCATACGTGGATGTTTTATTGCCCTGGTCTAGCTTGGATTAACACACAGTCTACAGGCACACACCTGATCATCTACATGTGCTCTCTTACAACACTAAACTATGTTTTCTACCTTTATCTTGTATCTACCTACCACTTCAGCATTTTATTAAAAATAATAATAATAAAGAGAGAAATGTGGTATCCACATATAAATCAAGTATAAAAACCAAATGAGTATTCATATTTGAACTGACTGTTTATAGTTCATAATGCATGAGCAAAACCGAAAGTTTCTGTGATGACTGCCCTTGTACTGTTCACTATGTAACTTATTCATTATGTAAGAATTTGTTCTACATGTAAGAACTTGTTTGTTATGCCTCAGAAGATTGGAGACTGACGAAAATTAGGCTTGGGGTGGATTAATGATTGTGCATTGAGCATTGACTCCCCTATACAGAATTTTATTGTCGTTAACAACCATTTTATCAATAAATATGAGAGATGCCCTCACAAAAAAAAAAAAAAAAAAAAAAAAAGGACAGACTTCCAATGGTAAAATAAATAAGTAACCGGGATGTAATGTATAGCATAAGGAATATAGTCAAGCTATTGTAACAGCTTGGTAGGGTGATAGCTGGAACCTAGAATTATGTATATAAATGTTCTACCACTGTGTTGTACACTTGAAACTAATGTAATGTAATACTGTGCGTCAACTACCCTTCAATAAAAAATAATTATTTAAAAAAAAAAAAGTAGCATATTATATGGATTATTCTACAACTTACTTTTTTCACTAAATAATAGATTTTGGACATCTTTCTATATCAGCAGAGAGAAAGCTTTTCCTTCCCTCCTTTCTCCCTACCTCCCTCTCTTTAGTTCTTCTTTCATAACAGCATAGTATTCCTCTGTTTGAATGTACCATAATTAAACCAATCCTCTGTGTTTCAGTTGTTTCCAAATTTTGGCTATTACAAACAATGCTGTGATGACTAAACTTATATGTGTATCATTTTGTTTCATTCAGGTATAGCTGTAGGATAAATTCTAAAAAGCAGAATTCCTAGGTCAAAGGATATGTGAATCTGGCCAAGTCAATTTTGAAGAAGTGCAAAGAGCCCTGACAGATAATAAAACATAAAACAAGTGATAGCAATAGAAACAGAATAATACCAGGCAAGTGGACAAACAGACAAATGGGCAAGTAGAACATAATGAAGAGCTCAGAAACAGATGCATAGCCACCTGTTTCTACAAAACTGATATGCAATAAAGATGACATCAAAAATTAGTAAAGATGATGGCTAACAGGTACCATGGTTGATTTGGGGGAGTAACGACAATGTTCTGAATTAAATGGGAAGATTGTATGCAATATGAATTATATCTCAATAGAGCTATTTTAATGTAAGTGAAGAGAGACCAGGTTGTTTAGATAATGTTGGAAGCACGGGATCACTGTTTTGAGGGAAAATGCAGTTGAATCTTTATCTTCTATCATACACAAAGATGAACTCCAGGTAGATTAAGGACCAAAATGTGAGAGGCAAAACTGTAAGGTTAATAAGAGAAAATGTAATAGAACATCCTTGTGGCCCAGGAGTGGGGAAAGACTTAAACAAGACCCTTCAAACACAAAATGCAAAACAAAGAAATATATGGATGTGACAATATCAGCTCATTCTTCAACTATGCACCAAAAATAAATTTAGCAATACATGAATCAAATTAATAAATAAATGGTAAACTCAAAGAAGATATTTGAAATTCCTATAACTGTTAAAGCATTACCATCAACAATATAAGAGAAACTCCTGCAAATCAACAAGACCCCATAAAATGGGCAAAAGACTGAAGAGTCAATACACAAAAAAGGAAGCCCAAGTGACTAAGAAGTATAGAAAGGAATGCTCACACTCACTGGTGATCACAGAAATGCACATTTAAATGACATAATAACTAATACCCATCAAGGTGGCAAAATTAGAAAAGTGTGTAATGCCAAGTGTTGGCAAGGATGTGTGGAAATAGGAACTCTTATGTAATTCCTGTAGAAGTATAAACCGGCATAGCCTTCTTGGCATTACTGTCAAAGTGGGTATACCAATGCCATTTGACATGGTGATACCATTTCTGGATCCACATCTCAGAGAAATTCTCATACAAGTCCATAAGGGGACATGCATGAGGAAGCTCAACACGGTGCTGCTTGTGGTAACAAGGAACCAAAGCCAACCATGGTGTCCATCCCTGGGGCAATGGATAAATAAAATGTGAATGGATATTTCAGAATACCATGCCATCCATCAAAAATAATGAACCGATATACATGCAACAACACAGATAGATCTTAAAAATTCTGAATTGATTAGTAATAAGAGAATGAGGATTATAGCACAATGTCTTTTATATTAACATAGAATGTATATTAGAGCTACTGTATGATCTGGCAATCCCACTTCTGGGTATATATCCAAAGGAACTGAAATTAGGATCCCAGAGAGAGATCTGCATTTCCATGTCCACTGCAACATTATTCACAACAGCCAAGATGTGGAAACAAGCTAAATGTCCATTGATAAACAAATGGATAAAGAAATGTGATATATATTATATATATATATGTATATATAATATATAACATATATAGTGGAATATTATTCAGCCATTAGTTGATTTTAATATTTAAAAAGAAGGAAATCCTTCTATTGGCAACAACATTAATGAAACTGGAGGACTTTGTGTTAAATGAAATAAGTCAGATATGGAAGGAAAAATACTGCATGATACCATTTTTATGGGGAGTCTAAAATAGTCAAACTCATGGGCACCCAGAGTAGAATGAATGGTGGGTGCTGGAGGCTAGGAGGAAACAGGGAGGTGGCAGGCAAAGGGTACCAAGTTTCAGTCACACAGGATTAGTAACTCGTAGAGACCTATCGTACAGCGGAGAGCCTGTAGTGAGTGAACAACACTGTACTGTGTACTTAAAAACTGCTAAGAAGATAGACCTTAGGTCCAGTGTTCTTACCTCACATACATGACAATAATAGAATGCATACAATATTCAAAACAACACATGTTCTTCACAAGGGTGTACATGTATTTAAGGACAATTAGCAAGCTCACTGGAGTGCCTATGGGGTGAGGGGAGCAGGTGGATGGAGATTGAAAAGGGGATTGGAGAAAGAGGTAGAAAATAAAAGCCAGAACAGGGCCTTGCCACCTTGCACAGGCCAGTAATGACATGCTACCTCGTGATTAACCCGAGGCCCACACAGGGGTAAAAGAAAACAAAGCCAGCGACCCGCAGAGTTTGAGTCCTGACGCAGCCACTCACACGCTTGTGATCCTGGGCATGAAACAGCACAGAAAACAGCTTCCTCACCTTGAAATGGGGATAATCCATAAGGTGGATGACAAGAATCATGATCATGTTGGGCAAAGGGCCTGACCAGAATTGTTGTTCAATAAATAATAATTATAATATCAATGATAGTCTACTATCCTCACTGACAGCATTCATGGCTTCAGTTTTGCTGAGCCATAGGCCAGCTTAGTGCCAACACATCTCACTTTGTTCTTCTCTGGAGCGAGAGGAGAGAAGGTTGTACCTCTTCCAGTCTGACCCTCTGAAGAATCTCCTGGCCTCATCTGGGCAACAGCTAAAAAGGAGAGATTTGCAGGTCAAGATGGAAGCCTATGTTTGCATATATATATTGTAGATACATTCACATGTACATGTATATATGTATACAGATGTATATGTATAAATGTGTGTTCGTTTCAACTAGAAAAAGACTCCTCATCCTGTACTCACAGGGTGAAGATCAATATCTTAGTTAAGTCTTTTGTGAAATGATATTCACGCCCCACTGTTCCCTTAGTAACAATCTCTGGCAATCAGATCTGCTCTCTGGTGGAAATGGCCTTTGGAAAGCGCCTGCTCAGTGCACAGTTGCACAATCTTACCTTTGCCAGAAACTGTCTTTTGATGTAGCTGGTATCTTTTCCAGAAAAAAAATTTTAACTACATTTAAGCAGACTTAACAAGGTCTTAAAATAGATATAAAGTGGTTTCACCCCACAAGGGGAATTCTTAAAATACTAAGGTACTGTTTTTAAGCCTAGTCAAGTACTTCAGAAAAACTAATTTACATTCCAAACAATTTCTATGCTAATCACAAATAATTCTTTCCCAACCACTAGGTAATATTTTATGTTACTGTATGTACCTGAAATGAATATAATTGTCCCTTTCTTCCTTCCTTCCTTCCTTTCTTTCTCTCTCTCTCTCTTTCTTTCTTTCTTTCAACCAATATTCACTCATTTAAACTGGTCTTTTGGCAATTCTTCCAGATTTGCACTTTAATTGTATTTCAGCTGTGAATTTGAGAATCTGATCCTATAGTATTGAGGTCAAAACATAAAAACAGATTGATCACAGTTGTCTATATGAGATGGTTGTGACTCTCAGATTTCCACCGTTGTTGCCTTTGACTTTACAGGAAATGGAAGCCCCAGGATGCTCTCAACTGCCGGACAGCAAACCTATACACTCACCAGCACCCCCTTCTCTCCCTCCCAGGGTCCCTTTCTGGTTCCTCACTCTTAATGATACTTCACTCCTCTGAATTAATCCTCAATTTGCCCTTCTCTATAGTCCTTCCCACCAGCGTGTGAACTTGCTGCAAACAAAAAATTCTCAACTCCACCCCTTCCGGCTGCCCCAGTCTTTCTCGACCACCCCTCCCGTCATGGGTACATTTATTGGAAAAGTCCCTGCTTCTTCACCTCCCACTCACTCCTCAGCCCACTACCTTCTGGCTCTGCCATGGAAACTGGTTTCGTGAAGGCTACTGCTGGTCTCCTTGTTGCAAAATCCCATGGCCCCTTATCACTCCTTCCCTATTTAACTGGACCTCTAGCGGCAACGTTCGACCGCTGACCACTCCTGCCTCTTGGCTTCCCGCCCTGCGCTGCTGGTCTCCCTCCTGCCTCTCCGGGGTCTCATCCTCAGACTTCGTGACAGGCCTCTCTTCTTGGCCTCTCCCGTAAATGCTGGATTCCTAGCATTCTGTCTGAGGTCCTCATCTACATGCACCTTCTGGGTGAGAGCATCACAGCTTGGCCTCAAGTGCTCTCTGCTGACGTTCAAATCTGTGTCTGCAGCCCACACCTCCTCCTGAGTGCTAGACCTCCAGACCCAGCTGCTTCTGGACAGCTCCTTGGATGTCTCCCAGACATCTCAGATTCATAATGTCCAAAACGAAACGTCGTTATCTGTCACCCCAAACCTGCTCTGTCTCTGATGTTCAGAGAATAGTATTACTATCCAGGCAAACACATGAGATTTGTTCACGACTTCCTTCTCCCTATCACCCACCCCCCACCCCCTGATCAATCAGTCAATCAATCACAGTCTTGAACATTCCACTTCCCAATTCCCTCCCCACATCTGTCCACCTCTCTCCATTCCTATCCTGGTCCCCGCAACTCCTATTTAGTTAGGTCAGTGGGACCTCCTCCCGCCCTCCTGCATCCATCTAGCCCCTACATTTCATCCTTCACCCTGAAGCTGGAGAATGTCCTCTAAAATACAAAGGGAAATTCCATAATGCTCTCTGCTGAATGTTACTGTCCACAGGTTAAAGTCCAAACTCCTTACAAATAGGCCCTTATTGCTCGATCTGACCTGGCCCACTGCCCTCCTCCCTCTTCATGTTCTAGCTAACACTGGACTTCTTCCTTCCAGCTCCTGAGACCCATAGTTCCTTCTGGCCCCTGGGCCTTTGCACATACTGTTCCCTCTGTCCAGGACACTCTTAGTCTGACTAACTTGCATTTACAAGTAAATGTGTGTGGTAGTGTGATGGAGTGGACTTCAGGGAGGCAGACCTGGGTTTGAATTCCAGCTGTGTATGTGTGACCTGAGGCCTGTCAACTAACTTCTCTGAGCCTTGGTACCCTCCTTCCTGTAGAAAGAGGAATAATAAGGCCTGCTACATCCCCCGTATGTTGATTCTTCTTTTCAACTACCTGGCCCACCTCTACCTATTCACTCTCACAGATTTTTTCTGGGAATAGCCCCTACTTCCCTATTTGTATAGGAATAGTAGTGGCTCCTGGCAGCCATGTTTGTATGACATGATGAAGCCCATTCCCCACAGATAACTGGGCCAGAGGTTGGCACCTGGCCCAAGCTGGAGCGTCAGCACCTACCTCCTGAATGAGGAGTTGGGACCCAGAGAGAATCACACTTGGAGACTTTCCTGTGCTGCTAGCCTGAGCATAGACCCAGTGGCTTTTAGGAACCATATGTTCCTGTGTGGATGGGAAGCAGAGAAAGCTTATCTGCTTCAAAGAAGAAGGAAGCAGATGCTCAGATGAAACAAAGAGGAAGAGAGGGTAGAACCAGAGAACGAGTCCTGTACGTTGGCATCCTGCTTCCCGGGACTGACTGAGGGCAGCCGTACTGAGCTGGGGAGAAACCCCTGCCTCCTGAAACTGAAAAAGAAAAAACATTTTTTTCTTAAATAGCTCGACTGGATTTCTATTACTTGGAACCCACCGAGTCCTAAATAATATACCTATCTTAGAGAGTTACTGTGAAAGTTAGAAATGAGGTATGTTTACCTACAGTAGGTATTCAATAGATAACAACAGTAATATTATCTTTTAATACATTCAATAGATGAATGAGATGGGGACTGAGGAAGGGATGTCAGAACTCTGTACACCTATCTCCCCAGAATAGTTTCAGAGATAGGGCCCAACGCTTAGCGCTCCTTCATCCCATGAGGATTTTTCTTTAATTGAAAAGGCAAAGTATTATATTTGGTAATTTTGAGAGAAAGGAAAAAAATTACACATAATCTTGCCACACCAAACTGAAGCAAATATTTTCACTGCTTACATACCTCACATACTTATGATCATGATGCACATTCCATGTTGTGTCCAGTATTTTTCACTTAACATATCATAAATATTCTAATATTTCTACACAGACTTCATAATTATTTTAATGATTGCATAATATTTAATATAGTGTGTTATATATTTTATTTGGCCATCTATCTATCTATCTATCTATCTATCTATCTATCTATCTATCTATATATATCATGCTGCCATGTGTATCTTTGTGGATAAGTCTATTTTAAATTAGCTTCTGTTGACTGTTTTGATTACAAAAGTAATGTACATTCATCTTTGAAAATGTTGATGATATAGATAATCAAGAGGAAAATATTTGTAATTTCATCACCCAGAGATAACTCTGGTAAACATTTTGATAAATATTCTTCCACCCCTTTTAATGCATAATTTAAAAATAAATATTAATTATACATATTTTATAACCTGTTTTTCCCTACTTCAACTGTAATTATGAACATCTTTTTGTGTCATTAAATACATTTCTACAACCCCTTTTATAGATGTACCTTACATGAACAATTATTTATTTTTGAAAATTCATTTGCTACTGACATTTTACTATTTCAGCTGCAATTGTGATGACACTCCCGAGTCAAATCTTTATGCACGTGTCTGATTGTGTTTTTCTTTATGAAGAATTTTTACAACTGGAGTTGTAGGTCAAGAAGATAATTTCTAGGAGTGGAATTATAAGGTTCAACTTTAGATATTTTTTAATGCTCTTGATATGCTGCTATTTTGTTCCTGAAGAAAAGGTTGTCTTAATTTTCAAGAGTGTAATTTTAGTTGGGGAGAGAGGATAGTGTTTTGGGGTCCTTGCAGAATCACCTCCCAGAGGGGAGACAGATGGGGTGCACTCGGTTGTGGGGACCAGCTCTTGACCCTCTTCCCTCCCCGCCTGCACCCTTCAGGGCAAACTTCCGTCCAGTCTCAGGCATTTTGGGGGTAATGGCAAAGATCAAAAGACTTGGGCTCCAGGTGCTAGTCCCACAGCTAGTTTACTGGCTAATAACTCAGACAAGCCACTTAGGTGTTCTGAGGCCTCAGTTTCCCCACCTGTTAGGTGAGGCTAATTATAATTACTCCCGAGTCAAGTAGTTTGTCTTGGAGGTGAAGAGTAATGCATCAATTATAAATCCCTCTTCTAAGGATTTAGACGCATTTGTTCAGCCCCACAGGGAGACAGTGGCATTCAGTACTGGCCTCCATCTCTTACAAGATGTTGGAGACGTGATGGCAGAGTGCTGAACCATGGGCTTTCACCCACCAGGCCAGCAGGGAAGTGGACTTCACCCATAAACTCCTCCCTCTGGCCCCGTACAATCTGGGTCTATGCCAGGGGCCCAGAATGGTGGCCAGCCTACTATTGTGGTGGCTGCAACAGCAGTGATGGGATTCCTTGGTTTAATCCACAACTGCTTCCTCCCCAAAGCCCAGGCAGCCCTTGTAGGTTCTCATGACAACAGCACACCCCAGAAGGGGATAAACCAGATTTTACTGTAAGAAAATCTGGCCAGAAGCCACAGGCAGGGCAAGTTGAGACAGGGGCTCTGTAGTGGAGCTGGGTCCTGAAATAGAGAGCACAGAGGTGTGATTGCAGGTTCTGAGCTAGGTGGTCTGGAGAACAATACCTGACATGTCTTGAGCACTTACTACAGCCAGACACCATTAAACATACTGTATATTTATCGACTCATTTGATCCTACGACTAACCTGTAAGGTAAGACCATTATTATCCCTGGTTTACAGGTGAGGAGACCTGTACTTTGAGATTAAAAACTGGCAGTCTGATTTCAGTCTCTGCATCATGGACCTCTAAGAAGTCATAACTCTCCTGTCAACACAGCCTTTGGCAATCGACAAAGGACAGATTCATTCTTACCTCACAAAAATTTTGCAAGATAAAGTTCATTACTCCCATATTACAGATTAGGAACTGAAACGTCAGAGAGAGCAAGCATGGGGCCCTAAATCTACAGTTAGTAAGTAAAAGAGCTGGGATTTGAACACAAATTTGTCTGAATGCAAAGACCCTGGTCTTTCTTCTTCTCAGATACCTGAAAATAGATCTGGGCCTTCATGATTTCACATGCTGCATTTGCCTGTAAGCCGGGAAGGCAGGTCATGATTGCTTGGTATAGCTTTAGGGGTGCGTGCAGGGTGTTTTTTTGTGCCTTTAGCTCTGTGCCAACCTTTTCCCAGCACACACACACATGCGCGTGTGCACATATGCACCCATGCGCGTGCATGCACACAGGCCCTGGCAGGCTGATGTTGCCCTTTTCCCAGCCAGGAATGGTCCCACCTACTCACAACAGGCTTCCCAGGTGGGTGAGCCTGCCCACACCTGCTTCCCTCACCTGGGAGAGGCTGCTTGAAGGCATATCTCCTCACCCCAACTCATTCTGAATAAGCAAGCTGGGGCTTCCCAAGGGAGAGAGAAATTTCCAGAGGTCCGTGAGACCACTGGGACTTTTGGGGATTTTTTCCCTAAACAGAATGGGGACAATAAACTTCAGAGCTTGGAGCCTAGGCTGCTTAAAATAGGGAAGACTCTGTCATCTCTCAAGGACACTGTCCCAATTGTTTCTTCCAGTGTCCATTTTTTACTTCATATATTTAATTACCTGTCCCTTGATTTGATTATTTTCTAGATGGTGGCCTTTGATTTTTAAAAGTCCCACAATGCCTGCAGTAAGTACAGTGGCCTTTTGTCTAACTATCTGTCATTCTGCCTCATCTCTGATAGACTATTTCATATTTTCAACTGGGAGCTTACCTCTAAAGGTCTTGAAGTAAAATCATGATATTTGCATAAGATCAGTCACTGCATAGATATTGATCCCATGCATTTCCCCTGAAGGGTGGTGTATACATAGGAAACTAAAGACACACTTAGACCCACTCCCTCCCACCTCTGCAGAGTCAAGGGAGGAAACAGAAGCTTCAAGTCCTGCCAAATTCCCTCTCAGATGGGGGGCTAGATAAGGGGCAGAGACCTGAAGACCCATCTTTCAGCAAGAAACTTCTACATACTTTCCTACTAGAAGGAGAGTTAAGGTTCTCTCCCCAACTCAGCCTACGTGCCTCCATCCCAGTTCGCTCAGGAGCACCCACAGTGCATCTTGGGGGATGACTTGGTGACCATCCTAAAAGGCCTGGACGCCCCAGCTTTCTCCAGCAGCAGCAGACCCTGCATGCTTAGGCAGGCATAAGCCCCATTTCTGTTCCATGTCACACTGCCAGGGATTGGAGTAGAAGGTTTAACAAACTCCAGCCAGCTCCCACTTTCTCCCTCAGGTAGAAACTAGCCATGAAGCTTTTCTTTAGAGGGCCCAGATATCCATCCACAAAACAGCTCCACTTCAAAGTAGAGCGGGCAACGGGGAGAGAGGCTGCAGAGTCAGGGAGAGGGAGACTGAGGCAGTGAGGGAGTGGGGGCTGCTGGGTGAGAGGGAGAGGGGGCTGTGGCCCAAGTATGTCGCTATTATGTTTGTTTTGCCCTCCCGTGGGGATGGAGAGGGAGGGCATCCCTGCTGTCTTGGTATTGAACTCTCGTGCTTGCCCAGGTGGGCACTGAGTAAGTGCCCACTAGAGTTGGTGGTTATGTTGATGAGATGGCGGCTCAGCACTCAGTCTGCGAAGTCCAGACTTCTGTCTCTCCCACCCCCTGGGAATTTCATAAATAAATCCCTGGACCTGTTCCAAGAAGAACTTCAAGGCTTCTCTGCGTGTGTGTGTTTCCAGAAACACAACAATTTTACATGCCGCCTGGTGTGCAAACTCCCAAGCAATTTGTGGGGAGGCATGAGGGCCGGGCACTGGAAGGAGAAGGTGGAGGCCCCACCGGGTCTGGCTGGGCCGGGTTGGGCCAGGAAGCCAGCAGTTAGCAGGGCAGTTGGAGCGAGGCTCTGCAGCTGGCTCTGTTACCCGGGCTCCCAGACGCCCGTCGGCCCCAGGCTCAGGTTGCTCGGCCCCCTCCCCCACCCTTGGGCTTTGGCAGTATTCTCCACCAGGTTTTCGCAAAGTGCTGGGGTCTTAAAATAGCACAAAGACACACACACTCAGACGATAGTGTCAAGTCCTGTACCACAGAATGATCAAAAAGGAGGGAGAGTGGAGGATGCACTGAGGACTCTGGAGATCTCCCTGAGCAGAGGGTGCGTGTGTGTGAGTCCGTGCAGCAGACAGGGCCTGGGGGACAGGGAGGAGAAAGCATGACAGAGCCCGTGTCTGGGTGTGTGACAATGTGACACAGTTGAGTCACACATGGTGTGTGTGTGTGTGTGTGTGTGTGAGTGTCTGATATGAAACTAGAGGCCATGTTGGCGGGACCAGTCGGGTAAGGGGAATTTGGACGTCCCTCCTGGACTGTAAACTCTTGTAGGGCAACAACTAAGAATCATGTTAATCATTCCCAAGGCCTAGCCTGGTGCCTGACATACAGACATTGAATACATATTCCCAAGATAAATAAATGAAAGACAGATGTGTGAATTGGATAGAATATAAAATCTAGCAATAAAGATAGCCCAACTTCAGACGGCAAAATTAGAAATGAGCTAAGTTAGAAGATTGAATCACTCAGCAAGTTTTTACTGAACGTCCGGTGGGAAATGGAAGTGGTAGGGTTTATGGTATGTCTGGGGAAGGAAAGACAAACAGTGGGGAAGGCTTCCTGGAGGAGTCAGGCTGTGAGCTTGTTCTGCAGGATGCTAGAATTCCTTGACCTGGTGTTCTAATCAGGGTTTCTAGGCTACAAGGACCAACACACTCAAACCAGCGGAAGTGAAAAGGGAATTTCCTGGAAAGATACATGGTAATCTCAGAGAAAGTGGTAATAGAAAATCCAGCCAGAGCTCATGGGATCTAAGAAGACCCTGGGCTGGGTATGTGTTGAGGACAACTTAACAGTCAGAATGGGTGAGGCTGGAGGGCGTATGTGCAAACCCACACCCTGCCCAGGCACACCTCGGCAGTCTCTCCCTCCTGCCTCGGTGGTATGCCACGTGGCTCAGGGTAACTTCCAGGTGCTGCTCCGTACTTCCTTCCACCATCTAAACTCAGTTTCTATGGCTCTCAAGCTAAAATGCTCATGAGAGAAGCTGAAGAGCCAGGCCAGTCTATTTATTGCTTTACCTTGGTGCAGATGCCCAGCACTGGTGCAGTCATGTGTGGCCATGGGGCAGACCGTGTACTCACTGAGCAGAAAGGAAGGTAGGCAGGTGAGAGCCACAGGCTCCTGGAGCAGGGGCTGTCCAGGCAGGGGAAAGACTATGAGTGAGGACTCCCATGGGGTGGTTGCAAAGATTCAATAGTCCACATAAAGCTTTTAGCAGAGTAAACGGTCAGTGTCTGTTTGCTATTTTTACATGTAGGGAAAGTTAAGTCTGGATGGACATTAAGTTCTTGTCATGTAGTGGTCTTAACTCCAAGTTTTGGTTCTGTCCTGGACAAGTCACTTACTTTCTCTGGACCTCAGTTTCTCCATCGGTGAAACAAAGGGGTCAGAATAATTTCTAAAATCCCCTCCCAATTTAGAAATGCCATGTATTTGGCTTGTTATGGGCAACAGGGAGCCCATGTATTCTCAAGAAGGCAGGTGACAAAATGAAAGGGGCTTTCTCAGAACACAGGTAGGCAGCGGTGTACCTGGTCATGGCAGGGGTGCTGCCAGGAGGCAGGGAGGTTGCAGCATGAACAGTACCAGAGAGGTGTGATAAGAGGCTCTGGACTGGGACCTCACCAAGAGCTTGGAGAAGAGGAAGACCAGATAGTTAAAAGCTCAGAGGTTCACAGCAAAAGGAGAATGACCAGGAAGGCCATCCTGCTTGGCCACCAGGCATGCCTGGCTAGAAACCGAAGAATGAATCATCAAGGCTGAGGGCACAAGACCTGTTTACTAAGAAAGCACTGAGGTGGAATGAGGTCAGTGTGAAGGTTAAAGAAACCTAAAATCATGCAATGGCCTCTGGAGCAGAAAGTGAGTGAGAAAAGCCTGGGGAGGGTTTTCTTCAAGAACACCACAGCTCAGCACTGTGTCATGGGGCCTCTTGGCACAGACTGCATGCTGCTGACTCTCTCAGGCCCCTGACTCTGACTGGGGCCATCAGGCTTCTCAGGCCCATCAGCCTTCCATCCTCAGCCATCAACCTACCACCCATTCCCCACTCCTGCAGCCTCCAAAATCCCCTCTTCTGCTCTCACCCTGGGTGACTGAGAATTTCCAGATGAAACTGTACCATCAGAGACTTGTTATGACCACAACTTTATGTTCTGCAGTCCTAGCTGGGCCCCAGTGCCACCCTGGCAACCCCTCTTCTCATTTCTATGAACCTGGACACCATTCCCATTCTCCAAAGTGGCATATACAAATTCTCACCACTCTTTTTTTTGTGTGTGTGTGTGTGTTATCATTAATCTACAATTACATGAAGAACATTATGTTTACTAGGCTCTCCCCTTCACCAAGTCCCCCCCACAAACCCCATTATAGTCATTGTCCATCAGCGTAGTAAGATGTAGAATCACTACTTGTCTTCTCTGTGTTGCAAGGCCCTCCCCTTTCCCCCACCCCCCACATTATACATGCTAATCATAATACTCCCTTTCTTCTTAACTGCCCTTATCCCTCCCTACCCTCCCATTCTCCCCAGTCCCTTTCCCTTTAGTAACTGTTGGTCCCTTCTTGGGTTCTGTGATTCTGCTGCTGTTTTGTTCCTTCAGTTTTTCTTTGTTCTTATACTCCACAGATGAGTGAAATCATTTGGTATTTGTCTTTCTCCGCTTGGCTTATTTCACTGAGCATAATACCCTCTAGCTCCATCCATGTTGTTGCAAATTGTAGGATTTGTTTTCTTCTTATGGCTGAATAATATTCCATTGTGTATATGTACCACATCTTCTTTATCCATTCATCTACTGATGGACACTTAGGTTGCTTCCATTTCTTGGCTATTGTAAATAGTGCTGTGATAAACATAGGAGTGCATCTGCCTTTTTCAAACTGGGCTGCTGTATTCTTAGGGTAAATTCCTAGAAGTGGAATTCCTGGGTCAAATGGTAAGTCTATTTTGAGCATTTTGAGGAACCTCCATACTGCTTTCCACAATGGTTGAACGAATTTACATTCCCACCAGCAGTGTAGGAAGGTTCCCCTTTCTCCACAATCTCGCCAACATTTGTTGTTGTTTGTCTTTTGGATGGTAGCCATCCTTACTGGTGTGAGGTGATATCTCATTGTGGTTTTAATTTGCATTTATCTGATAACTAGCGATGTGGAGCATCTTTTCATGTGTCTGTTGGCTATCTGAATCTCTTCTTTGGAGAAGTGTCTGTTCAGTTCCTCTGCCCATTTTTTAATTGGATTATTTGCTTTTTGTTTGTTGAGGTGCGTGAGCTCTTTATATATTTTGGACGTCAAGCCTTTATCGGATCTGTCATTTATGAATATATTCTCCCATACTGTAGGGTACCTTTTTGTTCTATTGATGATGTCCTTTGCTGTACAGAAGCTTTTCAGCTTGATATAGTCCCACCTGTTCATTTTTGCTTTTGTTTTCCTTGCCTGGGGAGATATGTTCGTGAAGAAGTCGCTAATGTTTATGTCCAAGAGATTTTTGCCTATGTTTTTTTCTAAGAGTTTTATGGTTTCATAACTTACATTCAGGTTCTCACCACTCTTTTTAAGCACACTGGCCATCATATGCCAGCTTGCCTCCTGAGCAGACTGTACCAAAGCAGGGGGCCAAGGCTGCAAGTGGACTGAGAACACCAAGGTGACCCTTTCATGCTTATAAGCTTTCTTTGCTCACCTCCTTCCTCTAGCAGAAGCTAATATTCTCCTCCAGGCCAAATCTCCTCCCTATACCTCTGGATCTTGATTCTGTTCTCCCCATTCGCCCTGGGTTCTGGCTCCATTACTTACCCCTTTTTCTTCCTGTATCTTTACACTCCTCTTGGTTCCTTTATTGCAGTCTAAGGTGCAATCTTCCCCTTCTTACCAAAGCAACAAAACACAGCAAACACCTTGTGACCACGTGTCTCTTCCTGGAAATCCTTTTTTTTTCTGTCTTGTCCAATCTGGAAATTTACATTTTTAAAATGAATTCTGTAGGCCATTCACATTTATTGTGATTATGGATGTATTTGAATTTATCTTCACCATCTTATTTTGTGTTATTTATGCCACCTTGATTTATTCTTTTTCTTTCCTTTCTTGCCTCCTTTTGGATTATTTTTCTCATTCTATTTCCTTCCCTCTCTTCACCTGGAAGTTATATAGTCTATTTCTCTTCTATTAGTGAAAAGCTGACAATTAATAAAGAATGCATGAATTCATACATAGATTATGCATTTTTTAATTTAGCCCTTATATTTTAAGGAACATTTCCTATGAATACAGTAGCCCCCTTTTCTGCAGTTTCACTTTCCTTGGTTTCAGTTATCCTTGGTTACCTGTGGTCTGGAAGCAGATGACCCTTCCTCCTGACATATTGTCAAAAGGTCAGTAGCAGACTGATGCTACGTCACAGTGTTTACATCATTCACTTCACATCACCACATCATGCAGGCATTTTCAATTCATCACAAGAAGAAGGGTGAGTGCCATACAGTAAGATATTTTGGGAGAGAAAGAGACCACCCTCACCTAACTTTTATTATAGCATATTGCTTTAATTGCTCTATTTTATTATTAGTTACTGTTGTTAATCTCTTCCTATACCTAACTTACAAATTGAATTTTATCATAGGCATATACATAGAGGAAAAAACAGCATTTATAGGGTTCTGTACTACCTATGGTTTCACGCATCCTCTGGGGAAATTGGAACCATGGATAAGGAGCAATGACTGTATACAATGCTAATTGGACTGTTATTTTTCTCTCAGCCATGTTTTTGGATTTTTGACCACATACATTCTCTCCATATGTTTAAATACATAGAACATATATAATTTTTAATATCTACAAAATATATTTGTAGTATGAAATGTACAGGGACCATGCTAATCTTCTCTGCATCACTCCAATCATAGTGCATGTGCTGCCAAAGCAAACACTATATATGTTCTATTTCTTGGAATTTTGTCTGTAAGGATTCCTTATAGCCTGAGTTGAAGCAGGCTTCCTCTAGAAATGATCTGCTCTTCTTCCAGGTACTGCTAGGGGGTACTACCAGCCCAGAAACCCTTGAATCTAAATGGCATGTAGCTTTTCAGACCATCCAGATCGGGTGAATTTGGCATGTAATTAAATCACGCAGGCCAAGCTTGTGGTTACAAATTCTCAGGGAAGATTTGACCCCATTCTCACTCAGAGCCAAGGTTCAAGTCAGGTACTTTTCCTTGCAGTCTCCTGGAGGAGTCAGTTATTTCTAGTTCATCCTTCAACCATGTATTATTACCCTTGTAAGTCACGGCTTTTTTGCAGAGAGGCCTTATTAGATCCCTGTTTTGGGCAGTCCTAGGCTTTGTCTCCTATCCCTGATCTCCTGCTCACCTTCAAAAACCTAAGTTCAACTTAACCTGGTATGCAAATGCTTGCAAGGTGAAAGCCAGCTTTGGTGCTTTGCTTGCCTCTCTTTGTCCTTAGTTTTTGACTTGGGTATTCTTTATTTTCTTGATGGTTTACTGAGCATTTTGAATTATTTCTTCAACAGAAGGTTTGCTCAGGGAACCTGGTCCACCAATGAAGGAAATCCAAATCTTCCCCTCCCATCACAGCCAAGTTCTTTTAAAGCATACATGACACTTGGCATTTCTAAGCCTTCACCTCCCATTCACTTGCAGCTCCCTGAAGTCAGGCCTTTACCCCATCTTCCACTGACGCTGTTCAGATAAACGTCACCAATGGGTTTTATGTTATCAAATCCTACACATTCTTTGTTCCTCATTTAACGTGGCCCCTTACTGATCTCTTAAAACTCTTTCCTGCCTTGGTTTCCAGGATTCTATTCTTTCCAGGTTCTTTTCCTATTTCTGACTGTTCTTACCTGTCTCCTCTTTACTGACAGCATTGCTGTACTTCCAGAATTCTCTCATATCCCTGAGGTGTTTGAACAACTATGATATTCTGCTGACTTCCAAATCCATAGCTCCATGGCTCCAGGTACCTACAGGAGGCTCTTCAAACTCAGTATGGCTGATGGGAAGCTCATTATCTTTTTCCCAAACCTGCTCTTTCTAATCTGCTGAATGGAGCCACCAAACAGCCAGCCGACCAAGTCAGATTATCTTGGAATCTTTGGGGGGAAATCCTCATTTCCTCCTCACTTACCATATCCAATCAATCTTGTAGTTTCTATCTCCTTAAATCCCTTAAATCTATTTCCTTTCCCATCTGCTTTGCTGCTGCCTACGGTCAGGGCCTCTTCCTATCTTGTTTAGGTAACTGGAATTGCTTCCTCTTTGGCCTCCTTACCACCAGTCTTGCCTTCCTCCAACCATCTGCCCAACGTTCAAGTAAGTCCATTTGATTAGCAAAGTGGTCTTTCTGAAACACAAATATGATCGCTTTACCCCTCCTGCTTAGAATTCTTCCAAGGGGACTGGAGAAAAGTATACTTCCAAGTGTACTCCTGCATGTCTCTCTCTCCTCCATTACCTTTCCACTTCACCACCAGCCCCCTCCACTCTGCCCCCTCTGGGTGTGTTGCCATGCTGCTCACGCTTCCTCTAAATGTCAGGCCATTTCACCCCAGTGTCTTGCTCATACTGCTCCCTCTGCCAGGAACAATCTCCTGCCTTCGCTTGCCCCACCTAAGTCTGTCTATCTAGGGAACACTCTTTGAGCTTCCAAGAGTCAGCTGGAGCAGGGCTTCTTCATGAACCCTTTCCTTGTTGCTGCAGAACTGAATCATCCAGGCCCTTCTGAGTGCTCTCACAGAACCCTTTACAGGTGTGTGTTACAGCCTGTATAACACAGTGATGCTTTTGAAAACAATGCTCCCATTAGGTTGTAAGTTTCATGAAGGCAAAGACCATGACTTGTCCACATTTATATGTTGTGCCTGATATTCTGTAGGTGCTCAATATCTGCTTGTAGAATGAAGATGAGTTATTGGGTTCTTGGGATTAAGGACTCTGCTGCTCGCCAAGGCAAATTATGCTGAATCCCCTAGGAAGTGGGGTGTCTTGGTATCAAGATGGCAGCCGCAACACCAGGTGATTTACAGTGGAGCTGGAGAGAGAGACTTTTTCCTGGAGAGGTGGAATCTGGCAGCTCATGACAAAGGGACCCAGCAGGACACATAAATAGTACATGGACTGTGATGTGGGTCCAGTCTGAAGGTTACAGGGGCTTACAGAGACAGACATTGCTGAGGCCCTTAGGGATGGCAGGAGAGCCCGACTGAGGAGGGAGCACAGGCAGATGGGGCAGTGTCTGTGCGGCTGGAGACCTAAAAGGGAAGGCAGACACATCACCGAGGCAAGCTCTCACGAGAGGACATGCTCCCACCTCTCAGAAGTAGGGTGCGAGGGACTAACAACCCCTCCCCCACCCCATCAAGACTAATTGCCCACCTGCAGCTGGCTCTTGAAGACCATCCCTGGAAAAGCAGGAGATACTACAATGTTGAAGAAACCCAGGACCAGTAGGCTGTGGTATCAACACTTAATCATATGAGGGCTTGAGTAAGTGGCTTGCCTTCCTGGGTCCTCAGTTGCCTCACCTGTAAATTGTGTACACCCTGACAGGGCTCAACCACTTCACAGGATTGTATTCAAAGGTCAAATCATCGTAATAATAGCTGTTCTTTTGATATCACTTCCTATGTTTCAGAGACTCTGTAAGTCCTTTACATAAAATATCTTCATCCTTCCTCACGACACGTCAGGAGATAGAACTATTACCAGCTCCATTTTACAGTGAATCGAGGTTTAGGGAGGTAAGATATATGCCCCAAAATCAAATGCTATCAAGTGAGCTTATGGAGCTGGCATTTGGCCTGCGGACGCAGTGTTCTGGTTCCCTGAGCTGTATATTCAGGTGTGTGGCTAACCTTGCAGTTTAGGAATAAAGCAACCACAGGTCCCCTCTGGGATTCCTGGCCTTGCAGCCAGTAGCAGCACCTAGCAAGGTTTAGGGAAGAAGAGCTCCTTCACCTTGGCCTCAGAGATGTGCTCCTGAGAGGTCTACTTTCCCTTCCCTACCCAGGGGTTGGTGAATGTACAGTGTTGCATAGTGTTCCCCCCAAATTAATGTCCACCTAGAACCTGTGAATGTGATCTAATTTGAAAATAGGATCTTTACAGATGTAATCAATTAAAATTACTTGACTTCATACTGGATTAGGGTGGGTCCTAATCCAGTGATTAGTGTCTTTATAAGAGAAATTTGGATACAGAGATAGAGACACAGAGAGAAGACAGCCATGGAGATGGAGGCAGAAGACTGAAGCTATGCTTCTGTGAGCCAAGAACCACCAAGGACTCTAGGAACTACCAGAAGACAGAAGAGACAAGGAAGAATTCTTCCCTAGGGCATCTGGGGAGAGTATGGGCCTGCTGACACCCTGCTTTCAGGTTTCTAGCCTCCAAAACAGTGAGAGAATAAACTTTTATTTTAAGCCACCCAGTTTGGAGTACTGTGTTTCAGCAGCCCTAGGAAACTAACACAGTAACCTAGCCCTGTGCCCACCACAGCTGGGAGCCCTAAGGGTGGGTGGAGCAGTTTAGGAGGCCAGTTACAGGGACTGCAGGGGTGAGAGGTGCCCATTTTCAGGGGATGAGGGAGAGCAGTATAAAAATAAGGTGTTTACTTATATCCAGCTACTGACCACCTTGTAGAGTACCTCTGTGTGACTCTGCATGTATGGCCACGTGTGTAAATTGTGTCTGGGGAGTGTGTATGTAGTCTTATTTTTTTTCTAGATGTAAGGATGGGCATTCTTCGTGTTGGTGACAAATTATAAGGTAAGGATTCCATTTGAGTAACTCCCTCCACATCAACCTTTGGCCACCCTTTCACTCCTAGATCTCAGAGGAACTATGCTTAGAGAGGTTAAAAAACTTGCCCATTTCCATGCAGTTAGTAAGAAAATGAGGATTCAGAATCAGATTCTGGCTTCAAAGACCCTGCCCTTCATGAGCTCAAGCTCTTTTTCAAGCTAAAGTGAACTCTTTTTAAAGAGATATGGGTGATACAATTTACCTTTTATAAGCATTTTTTCCCTAAATTTGGAAGGAGCACTTGCTTATTTGTAAAATATTTAGAAAATGCTAATATGTTTACAGAAAAGGTAAAAAATTATTCTAGGGATAACTACTGATAATATTGGGTAATTTCCTCCCAGTCCTTTTCCCATACAGATATATATTATTGACAAAATCAGAATAATACTGTAAATAGTTTAGTATTTTGCTTTTTCATTTAACATTCTCATGAACATTTTCTCACATTAGCTTTCATAAACATAATTTTAAACTACTAAATAATGCTCCATCATAGGGATGGGCTGTAACTTGTCTCCTATTGTTGCCTAGTTAAGTTCACAGCTTTTTACAATGATAAGCATGCAAGTTAACATTTTCCATTAATATTTGTCCTCCTCTATGTTATTTCTTGAAGACGCATACGGGATAATACCGGGTCAGTGGGTATGGCCGTTTTAAGGCATTTGATACATAACGCCAAATCGTTACCAAGAGGGTTTTACCTGCCCACAGAACGGGAGTGCCTCGCACAGCACCTCACCAGGACTGAGTACTGTCTTTAAAAAGCCAGGGTGTGTTCTGAAAAGGGGCATCCCACGATTCGATCACACAGGTTGCTGTGCGTCCAGCGGATTGCAGGGGGCCACAAGGGGCGGGTAGACCAGATAGGAGACGGTGGCCAGGCGGCAGGCATGAAGGGAAAGGGGACTCTCACGGGACTCGTAGACCATTCGATGCGGGGGAGGAGAATCGGCGCTGAGAAGACAGTCCCGCGTTGCGTGGGGTGCAGGCCAGGGCGGAGGCCGCGTGTCGGGCTCGGGCCTCCTCCGCGCGGCGCTCGCACTCACCGGAGAGGGTGGCCGCGGCACGAACCCCGCCCACTCCTTTAACAGGGACACTCCCCTTTAAGGCAGGCGCCCGCGCGCGCCCGGCCCCGCCCTTCGGGGGCGCGCGCGGCGGCCGCGGCGCCGGCTCTGCCTGGAGCGCACGTGCCGGCGCCGGGCGGAGGAGAGGGAGGCGGGAGCGGGGCCGCGGGAGCAGGGGAGGTGCCGGGGGCGCGCGCGCGCGCTGGGCGCTGCTGGGCTGCGGCGGCGGCGGCGGTGGTTACTATGGCGGAGTCGGCCGGAGCCTCCTCCTTCTTCCCCCTTGTTGTCCTCTTGCTCGCCGGCAGCGGCGGGTCCGGGCCCCGGGCAATCCAGGGTGAGTCCCGGGGCGGGGGGCGGGGGCCGGGATGGAGAGGGCCGGGCGAGGGCGAGGCCTCACGCCGCGGCCCCTGGCTACAGCGCGCCCCCTCCCCACGCGCACAATATGGCCGGGCGGGGGGCACGGAGGAGTCGGGGTAACTCTCAGTCGCTGTCTCCCGACCCCCGAGGTGCGGCCGCCCAGCGGGGACCGAGCTCGCACCAGGCCCCTGGGGACCCGAGCCTTCTCCCAGGCGGAACAGGATTCGGGGAGCTCTCGGGGGTCGTGCTCCCAGCACCCCTACGTTCCATAGAGGGGAGTGTGGGTTTCCTTCCCCGGATTTAGATATCCATGATTCTGCCCCTGAGCTTGCCTAGGGGCGGGGGTCCTTATTCCCTCCCTCCAGATGTTCTTGGGGGGCGTCTTTTCTCCCGCCAAGATTGAGGGGCTCGGGCAATAGCGTTCTTGCTTCTCCGAGGTATCCTGACGTTGAGAGCCCTTGAGTACCTCAGATGATAGGGAAAGGGGTCTCTAACCTTTCCTTCAGGTCCTGCACTTGGGGTGTCTCATCCCCTCCCTCGCCTTCCTCCCTCACGTTCTGGGAAAGGGAGTCACATTTCCCCTTCGCGCACTCCCTTGAGTTCATTGGGGTAAAACCCCCAATACACATGCCTGTGGACGCTGTTTGGAGGAAGTGAGCCGTGCAGGCCCCTAAACGTTCTTGGAGCTTGGCTTTGTAATCTCTCTAACGCTAGGAAACCCAGCTCAGGAAAGGGTAATCTGCATCTAGGTGTATTGGCTTTACCACCTCGCCTCCCCCACCCCACCCCACGGGGCCCATTCAGTTAATCACTTTGTGGAAGCCTTTCAGGTGAAATCCTAGAACCTGCGTCCACCCCCTAAGATTATTTAAAGATCGGACCACTGGACGGTCTCCTCTGCCCGTGGTCAGTACTTCTTTACCTTCCCACACAAGCCCTCTTCCCAGCCCTGCCCCCCCCCACGCGCTCCCCCACCCGCACACACCCCTTACCTTCCAACCCCCACAGCCTTCTGCTCCCCATACCACCCCTACCCTGCCCACTCTGGAGGTCGGTACCTTTCTGTGGGACACTCAACCTGGTGTGCTGTTTATGAGGCTTTGGGGGCCGAGAAGAGCAGATGAAACCCTAAAATATTTAATTTAAGAGAGGCCTCTCGAATCTGTTTTGGCACTGGGGTTGCAGATGAAGGTTATATTTGGCAGTTACATTGAAGTGATTATTGACCCACAGTTGGATCTGGGAGAGACGATCAGGATTGTGTTCGCTCCTGATGTACAAAGCCTGCTGCTCCGACTCCTCAGCAGCCCCTAACCTTCCATCAGTGCGAGATCAAGTGTGTGTTCTGTGGCTCTCCTCGCCACTAAAAGTAATGATTCTCAGGTGGGTTCAGGCTTCTTTAATAAACCAGAAAATCCAGAAACGACATCGTCCCACTTTGGAGTCTTAAAAACAACTTCTTTATCTCCAGCTTTGGTATTTGTTCCCAGTGGCGTAGTCTGTGCAGTGGGGTCTTTGTTCACTGGCTAATGCTTCTGTTGAGCATTTGTGTGTGTGTGCGTTCCTGGGTTTCGCTGTTCTATGCATGGGTAATATTCCGTGGGGTCTGGTATACACGGTGAAGGTGTTTGAACGCAGCCTGATGTTTGTGGTAAGATAATCATTTTCCTGAGTAATGTTTGCTGGGCCCTATAATGGGCCATGTTTTTCGAATGTGTAACAATGTTATTTCTCTAGTGAGGTAGTAAATAAGTAAATCAGCTTTCAGGTTTGTCATATGTATATAAAAAAATCTTTAAATTCCTTCTGTAGGCATTTTTATCCTGTCTCTAATATATCCAAGATTTTTAACAGCCAGGTCCCTGTTGAGGTGGCGTAGTGTCTGTGATGTTTTTCTTGTGGTGAGTCTACTTAAGAATGTTTAATTGATAATCCAACTAGTTCTGAATGGGGCAGAGTTCATTTTTTGTAACCTTCCTAAAGTGGATGTTTGTTGGGGTGAGGATGGGTGGGCATAATAGGGAGTTAGTTTCTTTTTTTTGGTCAATTGAAAATTAGATTGTGTGTCCAGCAAACATTCTCAAAGGCCTTTAAACTTCTTGGCCAGACACTACAGTTTTTTCCGGGACACATCTAGTTGCCAATAGTGCATGCTACAGAGACCACTGTTGCAAAAGGCTTAAAGTAAAACGTCAGTTCTGGGAAAATAGAGGCTGTGGGATAACGAGAAGTTGATTGCTTTCCTCCCCTGTACTTCCTCGGTTGTGCTCTCCTAGGTGGGCTGGAGGAGCTGCAGAGCCAGGCAGCCCTGATTAATGCCTAGTACTTGGACAGGACATGAGGGCAGCAAGGGATAGGTGTTTAGTGAATTAAAAGACCAGCAATAAGGAGAATGAGCTCAAGGTTATAAACAGCATCCATTTGATAGGCATACCATGTTTTTAGGCCTAGCTTTGGAATTTTCACATTACTATTTAAAAATGTACAATTGTATTAGCAGGAGAACATGACATTCATTTCTGAAGACAAGCAACAGGGAGACATTGGAGGTTCTGATAGGAACATTTTGAATTTTCTGTGAATAATAAAAATCTCATTTCTGGCCAATTCTTGTCATTTTGAGTGGACATGGATTTGAAGTACAGTGAAAGTGAGCTCTTGTAGTGAAAAAGAGAGTCTCTGATTAGTTTTGTTAAAAGAGCTCCTGGAACAGATGTGATCAAAACATAATAAAATGGCTACTCTGGTTTAAAGGTTAGAGCCAGATGGAGGGAGGAGGCTCGTTGTCAGCCCCAGAACTTTGCTTCCTTATGAGTTGTCCTTGAACAAGTCACTTCACCTTTCTGTGACTGCCTCACTTTTCCCGTGGTAAAGAAATAGTCTGCGACGCTCTTATTGGGACATTTGTGAGACTGACTTACTGATAGCCAGTTGGCTGCGAGGTATTTTTAGACACAGTTTCTGACTTCAGTGAACAAGCACTGTTGGGTTACTTTTTATCTTATGGGGCAGAATAACATACTTTTGGAATTGATAGAAGTACCACATGTCACAGTGTGGTTAATTTGTGCATTTTTGTAGACCATTTCAGATTTCTTCAAGTTAATTTCTGTCTTTTGACAGGCTCTTACATCGTAGACCTGGCAGCATACCTGTGCTAATCAAAGACAGTCTGGAGGGAGTGACCTGCTTTAGGCTTTATTGGCAACATTTTAATTCTTATGCAACTCTGGGTATGTTTATGGCACTATGTAAATGTTACATAAGAACATGGAGGCTGAGAGGTGTCTGGAATGGTGCCTGTGAACACAGGAAGGTTAGACTGAGGACTTCATCCTAAAGGACCTTGGGCCTCTGCAATCAGTACAGGAAGAAGCTGCACTTCATTTTCCTCTAAAAACCTTTTTAGATGATTGTGTCTTTCAGGTAGACTGCTGCGTTATAAATAGGTTTATTCTCCACCGGTGAGCTAATTGTAACCTTGCTACCAAAATGTGAATCAGTAAATGAGGAGACGACGAGATGTGCTTCTGCTTCCAGCATGTCCTGCTGAAGCTGCTTGTTGCATCTTGGAACATAAGCTGCATGGCATTGCAGTGTATTCCCATAAGAACTGAGGAGTACAGGGTGTTGAGGTGGAATGGAATCCCAATTTATGGTGTGTCAGATCTTTATTTTTGAAGGTTAAATTGGAATACTGAAGTGGCGCTTTTGTTTTAATTTTGAAATCCTTTTTGTTTACTGTTCAGTTTTTGCTCAGAGCAGCAGTGAACATTAATTCTGGAATCCCGCCTCTTTGTCCTGAATTCTTGTGTTATTTGTCTGTTACAGTAGGAACTGATGTAAGAGGGTCTTATCTCATTTCCCTCTCTGTATTTATAAGAAGAAAATCCTAGAGTCTTCTTTCTCATCAGTCCCTCTGCTTCTAGAAGTGGTGTAGACATCCATAGCCCATCAGTTCTGCCTGGATTGGGAATGCTGAGACCTTTTAAGGACTCAGCTCCTCAGACTCCATGGCCGCCTGAGGTCTAACGTGCATGTTTCTCACTCTGCAGGCACTGCCCCATGGTCAGCTTTGAACGCCTGCCCCTGCATTTGTGCTCCTCCATTTCTCTCTCACACATGGCGTCACCTGAGCTCGGGCTCCAGACGCATCACCTCTGCTCTGGTCTGTTCTCTCTGCCTGCTGGCTTCTCTGTCACAGACAAATGTAACACGAAGAAAAATGACTATTCCAGGTATCCCTTTCTTTCCCTCACTCTGTGGGGCTGCCATCCAGACAGTCCGACCCTCTCCCCAGGTTTCGGAGACAGTGCCACTGCAGGCAATGCTGGTGTTCCTTTTGGTGTTCTTCTCTCTCTACTTTGTCTTAAGTCTGCATTTGTCTCCCTAAATATTTTGAATTCAACATAATGAAAGAAACTGCCTTCCCCGTTAAAGTGTCGATCACCCTTGATATTTACACAGCTACATCTAGATTTCTTTATTCTTTTGGTTGGGTATGTGCCTGGGATGGTTCTTGGCATGGGGAAATAACAGAGAAAAAGGACAAAAAATCCCTAACCCCAACTGTCATGGAACTTAGAATTGCAGCAGCTTAAACTGAAAATAAACACACGCAATTATCAGTGACAGTTATGAGTGAACAGTGGGGGACAGAAACACTTTATATTTTATTTCTTTATTGTCTGCTTCACAATTTATTATCAAAAATATGAGTGAAGAAAATATAACAGGATGATGTACTGGAAGCTGCCATTTCCCAAGTCTTGCAACCGCATTTTTTTATCTGTAAAATGGGGCTAATATAGTCACGTCTAGTTTTTCATGGTAGTTATGGTCTATAAAACTGGCTCAAACACTGAATTAGTGAATACTGAACCATTGCTCCTAGGGGAAATACAGGGTTAGTTTCCTGTGAGCTGCTGGTCACAACATTTTCATTAACCAGCTGGTATAAAACCTTGTTTTATGTGTGTTTCTGTTTAAAAGATACCTTATTTAATATATTGTTGATTCATTAACACTGAACTCAAGGCCAGCAGCACTGTAATGCTTGCCTGAATGAAGCACAGCTAATACCTGTATCTTCTTTGTAAGGCATATCACTGTCTTCTTGAACTTAGGGACACTAGACAGCATTTCAGCACTACTCTCGGGGGCCATTTTCAATAGCAAAATCAAGCAAAAAAGGTAGAAAGCATGGCACTGAATGTATCATGAAAAGGGTGCTTGCTTATAGCTTGAGAGCTGAAATGAGAGGGCAGAGCATCGCCTCCACCAGCCTCAGCAGGGGGCACAGGCATTGGGTGCCCCAGACTTTTCACCACTTGGTGCATGTCCACAAATAACCATGAAAGCACTGAGAATATTGATTTTGGGGTTACAAATAAATTTTAGCAAGTAGGCAGATTCACAAGTATGGAATCCATGAATAATGAGGATCAACTGTATTTTGTTAAAGCTGTACAAATAATTGTGGCAGAGATAAAATTAGGTGGAATTCTAAGGATTCCTAACTGGTTTCACTGAACTGAATTAGAAGTCCCATTTCCAGCCTGTAAATAAATCCAACATATATATATATATATATATATATATAGGTGTGTTTATATATATTATATATAAACACATATATATAAGTATGTATATACGGAGTGCCAATATTGTGGTGATCTAAAGATTCCTTTCACACACATTGAGCACCTATCATACACCAGGCACTGTTGCAGGTGCTAGAGATAGAACAGTAAACAAAAGGAGACAAAAATGCCTGCCTTCATGAAGTTTACCTTCTAGCAGGTGAAATAAAGAAAATAGAAGGTGATTCTGTCCACCTGTGCCCCCTGCCCCCAAGGGTCCTGCCTTGCTGTGTGCACACCTCCCAGTTATTAAACAGGAATCTAGATACTACTATGGAGGGATTTTGTAGATGTTAATTAAGGTCCCAAATCAGTTGACCAGCAGATAGGGAGACTTGTGGTGGACCTGAGCAAATCACACTAGCCCTTTGACACAGAGAGTTTGCTCAGCTGATAGCAGAAGAGGAAGTCAGATACTCCAGCTGACCTGGAAGAAAGTAACCATCCCTATGTGAACTGCCCATGGGGGCCATGTGGCCACAAACTGTAGGTTGACCCTCGGGGCTGAGTGACTGTCAGCGAGGAGGGAATGGGGACCTCTGCTTATCCACAAGGCAGCAGTGCAGTTTGCCAGCAACCAGTGAGTTTGAGAGAGGCCTAGTCCTACATGGGAAAGCAGCCGTGGCTGACACCAGCCACACTGTGCTTGGACTTCTGACCTACAGAAACTGTGAGATAGTAAATAAGTGTTTTAGAAGTGTGTGTGGGGGGGTGGGGGGTGATGTGTTAGTTGGGGATGTGAGGAGGAGAGCAGGAGAAGAGAATAAGAATGCTTGAGGGTGCTTGAGACCTGGTACCCAGCCATCCTATCACATGTGAGAAGAAGGCCTTTCGCTACAAGTGGCTTTCATCTACTGCAGTTACCTTGTACTAGATATGTGCAAATTTGGAGCAGAGATTGTGGGTGCTTTGTAGATCAGTTTTTTAGATGGTTATTGCAATGTTTGAGTTGAGGAATCTGTGAACTGAAGCATTGTTTTTAGGAAGTATTTGTGGGGACCCCCCCTTGTCCCAGATCTTCATGTGCATTTGTTTATTACATTCTACACTTACAGTCAGTAAGATTGAATCACATTCAGTCAGTGTTCATTTCTAATATCCAGGACCAATCTGAATGTTGAGAAGAATACTGAGGAAAGTCTGTCCTTGCCCTTTAGAAGTTTCCACACAAATTGACTTTTCTTCTGCTTGTGGGAAAAACCACAACACTAGGAAGAGTTCAGACCCATTTCATTCACCAGGAGGACTGTAGGAATAAAAGCATCTGATTTACTGAATGTTTAATATGTTCTCAACTGTTCTGCTAAGCACTTGTGTTACATCTCACTCCATATAGCTCTTCTCTTAGCACTCTTATCTCCGTTTCACAGATGAGAAAACTGCCATAGAGAGGTTAAGCAGTGGCCCTGAGGTCTATCTTGACTCCAAAGCATGTGCTCTAATTACGGTACTTGACTATACACTGTGATGACTGTTCAGGTAATTTCCTCCCCAGTCTTTGCTGTTAGTCTCCCACTGGTCCTCCATCCTGCTCCTGGACTTAACTTTGGAAAACACAACTTTTGCATCCAGCGGTTCCATTGCTTTCTTGTGGCCTCCAGGATCAACTGCAGACGCCTTAGCTTGGCATCACATCCGTCTCATCTGTCCAAGCCTCCCTTACTGACTGGAACCTTGGTATTGTTGCATCTGTCCATTTACTATGGACTGAATAGAGCTTGTGCTTTTGTTAGCCTTGGCCTTCTCTTCTCAGTCAAATACAGTATCTTCCAGTACGGGACCCTCATTGTCCTCCTGCCTCCCCCAGGCGGTAAGTCCATTCTCTGCTCTTCTTTGGTCCTCGTGGGCAGTATGGCAGTCCACAGGGGTTTACAGTTGTCTGCTCCTCCTGTCCTCCTACTCCACCCCCACAAACTGATGCTAGGAACTGGCTTACTCTTCTTTATGTGGCTCTGTCCTGTCACAGAGCCTTGCATATTTTAAGTACTTAATAAATTTATGTAATTGAATTCATTCATTTCTTTTCCATCCTCTCAGCAAAATCCTAGGTAAGTAATTCCATTTCTGTCCTGATGTAATTTTATTATCTCCTGTGTATACAGTTTTTATCCCAGTCACTCAAAAATGCTACAAACATTTGTGAGTTATTTGGAACATAATAATCTCTCTTCCTACTTCACCTCTTTCATCTCTGTTTATTCTACCATCTACCCATTTTATTCCAGCCTGATGAATTTGATCTCAACCTCATTAGTTTTATTCTCAGCCCTGGCTGATATTTTTTTTCTCTTTAATTGTCCCAGTTGCCAGAAACAACCATTCCTATCCCTCTTCTCACTCAAAACTGTGATGTATACCATCTCTTCTCCACTCATCCATAGTATAGGAAATAGGTCAGGAAGCAAATACAAAATACCATGGATGAATATCCCCCCCTACCCCAGTAAGCCACTAATATGCCTATTTAAATACAGCAAAGAAAGAAAACCACATAGTATACATGGTGTGGGGGATCACGGGGAGAACAGTGTATCACAGAGAAGGGACATAGTGGATCTCTGGCAACTTGCTACACTGATGGACAGTGACTGCATTGGGGTATGGGTAGGGACTTGATAATATTGGTAAATGTAGTAACCACATTGTTTTTTCATTTGAAACCTTCATAAGAGTGTGTATCAATCATACCTTAATAAAAAAAAAAAAGAAAGAAAACCACGGAGTGGTTTACATGTTCATTATAAACTGTTAGTGAAGGAGAAATACCAAGTAAATAGTAGTCTGAATATGACTGCTGAGTGTGTATGCTTAGGTCCTAGGGACATTGGACATGCTCTGTCATAATGATGCCACTCATTCTAATTTTACTTTGACATTCTCCTGGGCGGCAGGTGGGCCCTTGCTAGATAGATATTCAGGTCTTTACAGTCAGCTGTAAATTAAGTTGCATTGACAGGTCTCCTTAGAGTAAACACCAGACGTCTCTTTTGAGGAAGAACAAAGCTTTCATTCTCTAGACCTGAGGCTTAAGGGTGAACTTGCTCCAACAGCTCTCTAGGGTTGGGTTTGTCTCCAAGTAGGACGTCAGAAAGGCAGTTTGTAGAATAGATAGAGTATAGAGCTGGCTTTCCAAACACCTTTCTCTTATGCAAACCCCATTGCGAGACCTTTTCCCAGATTGGAATTAAATACCAAGTGTATCAAGTATCTTATTGTTAAAATCTGTGGGCCTTTTCCCTCTTTATACAAATAGCTTCCTTTATTAAGTCAGCTATATTTTTTTCGTAAGTGTGTTTTAACAGTATGGTTTTGTTTTCTTTTTAGTTACTGCCAACTACAGAAAAGTAAAATTTGACTTTATTGTGGCTCTTTGATGCTTGAGAGTTTTTTTGTTTAGTTTTGTTTTAATGTATTTTTAAAATCTAATTTTGATGATTGTGAAAGGTAAAAATGTAACGGGTCTTTTTTTACCAATAACATCTGATTACTTAAATTCTACAAGATTTTTCTACTTAGGTTTGCACAGTATCAGCTCGTGGTTGCCACTTCCCTGGCCTCACTCCCTTACATCCCCCCACCCAGAAGAACCACACATTACTTCTATTTTGTGACAGTTCAGTGCCAGACACTTCCATTTTTTTAACCTGATTTGGGATTTTCACAAACATTTTTGACAGTTGCCTAGATCAGTACTTACTGAACAATTTTTTCTTTCTTCTTTCTGTCTTTTTAAAGCATTGGAACAGTTTAAAAATGAACCTATGGTCCATATATAAAGCAGATGAAAGCCGAGCCACTCTGGCAGAGCCCCCTTCACTCTCAAATGATTAGGATGAGATTTATTGAATGAGATTTTTCACCAGAAAACGATGAAGAAAAGGACACTGGTTCCCTCCTTGCAGAGTTGAAAGGTTCCAGGAACATCTGGGAGAGCCTAGGGGTTCAGGAAGAGCACAGCCTAAAGAACTCTTTATCTCCAGTCTTTTTTCTGTGCCTCTGTTGAATTTTGGTGTTTTTGTTTTGTAATCAAAGTTATATTATACAGACTGGTTTACGAAGATTGATAGTATTTTTTAAATTGTGGTAAAACATATATAACTGAAAATTTACCATTTTTAACCATTTGCAAAGTGTACAGTTCAGTGGCATTAAGTATCTTCATAATGTTATGCAAACCATCACCACTCTCTAGTGCCAGAATTCATCCATACTGCAGTATATATATATATATATCAGTAGTTTATTTCTATGGCTGAGTAATATCCCATTGTGTGAATATACCATATTTTGTTTATCCATTCATTATCTGATGGACATGTGGGTTATTTCCACCTTTTGACTTATGAATAGTACTGTTATGAACATTTGTATATAAGGTATTTGTTTGAAAACTTATTTTCACCCCAAGGGGTGGAGTTGCTGACTAATTAAATGTTTAACTTATTGAGGAACCATGAAACTGTTTTCCACAGTGGCTGCTCCATTTTATCATCCTGCTGGCAATGTATGGGTATTCCAGTGTCTCTGGGTCTTCACCAACACTTGTTATGTTCCTTTTGCATTGTTTTATGGCTGTCCTAGCGGGTGTAGAATAGTATCTCGTTGTTTTGAGTTGCATTTGCATTTGAGATGGACATCATTTCATATACTTGTTGGCCATTTGTGTATCTCCTTTGGAGAAATGTCTATTCAAATTCTTTGCCCATTTTTTAATTGATTCTTGTGCTGTAAGAGTTTTTTTAAATATATTCTGGATACTAGACTATTAGTAGAAATGTGATTTGCAAAAGTTTTCTCCCATTCTTTGGTTGCCTCTTCATTTTTTGGATGTTGTCCTTTAGTCCACAAAAGGCTAGCTTATCTAGTTTTCTTTTGTTTCTTGTACTTTTGGTGTAATCTCTAATAGACCATTGCCAAATCCAAGGTCATGAAGGTTTACCCGTTTTCTTTTTTGAAAGTTTAAGAATATAAGTTTTAGCTCTTAACATTTTGGGCCTTGATCCATTTTGAGTTAATTTTTTGTATATGGTATGAAGTAGGAGGTCCAACTTCATTCTTTCGCAAAGGCACGTCCAGTTGTCCAGCACCGTTTATTGAAGACTAGCCTTTCCCCCAAATGTTCTAGATACTCGTTTGAAAAATCAGTTATCGTAGATGTATAGCTTTGTTTCTAGACTTTCACTTCTTCTGTGGGTTTCTGTCTATACTTATGCTGGTACCACACTGTTTTGATAACTGTAGCTTTATGGTAAGTTTCAAAATCAGGAAGTTTGAGTCTTCTACCTTTGTTTTTCTTTTTTTCCCCAAGATCATTTTGGTTATTCACAATCCCAGAGTTGTTTAGAATTGTAGTCTTTGTTCTGTCCTAAGGAAGCTGTAGGGGGCTTGGATAAGGTCCAGGGAAGACTAATTAAAATAATCATAGGTTGTAATAGGCTATTCTTATCAGTTTGTGCTGTCTGAGGGGTGCTGTGATAAGGGCTCAGAGGAAGTTTATGATCAAGTTATGAAATAATGAAGAGTAAGGGCGACATGGGCTGATTTGGACATTAAATCTTGGATACTGTAGAATTTTAAGGTTGTGCAGTGCAGTTTGGAAGAGGCAATTTTGGTGTTCCTCAGGAGAACAGTGCTCTGTACTAGTACTAAATTGATGGAACGTATTAGCAAGAAGCAATTGATATAATTTTAAAATCAGAAATACCGTTGCTTTAAAACATTTTAGAACATTGGTGGATCATTATCTACCAGGACATGGACGCTTGGAGGCATGCCTCTTATCTTTAGAGGCTGGTGCTACCACTCTGCATCCTCCTTTACCTTTCCCCCTGGTGCTGTGGTCTAAGGCAGAATATTGGGTCAAGTGGCCATGCGTCTAGCCTTGTATGGTGGTTCTTGGGAATTCCCAGTGAGCCGCCTTGCTGAGCATCCTCCCAGTGCATGCCAGTAGGTGAGAGAGGGACCCGACCCCAGCTGGCCTAACTGTGGTGAGGTCATCTTTGCTGAGACCTGGCTGTGTTAGTGGCTTCGTGACATGCAGCCATACAGTCTACCCAAGTTGGGACTTGTAAGCCTTCTTCAAAGCACAGCCTCTCATGAATCAAATTTGCATTTACGTTGTACCACAGACCACCTTCTAATCATACTTTGGAACCACATTCAAGTGGTTTTTTTCTGCAGTTCAGGTTTGACTAACTTATTAATAACAAAATGCTGTGCTAGTGGGAGTTTTGTTCTGACCACTTTTTAACTTGCTTGTGTGTAGAGTGATTTGGTTCCTCCTCTGTGACTGGTTTTCCAAATTGTGTTATTTCTATTATGTAACTCTTTGATCCTGGAATATGGAGAGCTTTAGGTATGTATTGTTCATATACATGTGTAGACTGATTTAACCTGATGAGTCAATAGGGAACAGATTATAAAGGGCTGTTATTAGTTCAGATTTAGCATTCCAGAGAAATCAAAATTAGCTTTGTGATTTAGTATACTAGTAAATTTACATACAGTAAATTCAGATGTTTTTGTAATTATCAATGAAAAATGAATATTAACAGAAGATTCGCCATAATGTCTGTCTTTAAAGTTCAGGAAAAGGCATATAAAATTTAGAGCAGAACCTCTCAGTGGTGGATCAGTTATCCAGTGTGAATTTAAAAACAAACTGAATTCAAATTTCATCTGGAGGATTTTAGAGGTCATCTGGTTTAATCCCTTCTTTTTGGTTAATTATGAGAAAAAATGAGGTTCAGGAAGGTTAAATTACTTGCCCAAAGCCACACGACTAGTTACTGGCAGAGCTGAGACTCCAGCAAAAGTTTCTTGCTGTGGTCTTGGTGTAATTTGCCACTTCCTAATCAGTGGTTAAAAAGACACGTGTGTGTGTGTGTGTGTGTGTGTGTGTGTGTGTGTGTGTGTGTATTTGACTTTTACATTGAGAGGAGAGATTAAAATTTACTAAGCACCTATTTTCTAAGCACTTTTTACATGTGTAACATTTACATAGTTAGGTGAAGTTATCATTAACATCCCACTTTACAGATTAGGAAACTGGGTTACAGGAAGGTTACTAAATTGCTCAAGGTCATGTGATTAATATTAGAGCTGGTATTCGAGCCTTAGGGCTTTCTGACCTGTTCCTGCCATGACACCCTGCTGTAGCTGTAGCCATAGTAATTGAAACCTTTTCAGGGGTGTGGACTTATCTTAAAAATATATCTTTTTCAGACTTCTCACTCACTCTGTAAAATGTAGAGATACACACAGATATGTGCAGAGAGAGCCTTTTTCGGAGAACCCACAGCACTTAGCGGATGTTTGGCCAATCTTCATACCATCTCTGTAAGATAAATGGTATTTTCTGGCTGGGCAGCTGAGGCCCAGATAGATTCAGGGACTTGCCCAATTCCTTATCACAAACCCACATGGCCCTGCTCCCAGTTCCGCTCTTCGTCCCGTCTAACATAGATTTCACCACTTTTGTTCTTTCCTGTCTTACACCAAGATTGTTTAAGTACTTCCCAAAAATAATGAGCCACGTGTGGGTGTGTTCATTCTCCAGAATGAATCACTGTGAGAGGACGTGAGCCAGCGAAAGGAGAATAAGTATCTGGGGTCAGAGACTGCTGGCTCTCCTGCATTTTAATTGACAGGCTCTGAAGCGAGCTTTTTTCCAAAAGGCGGCTGCAGGTCTGGCCTGTGTGTCCCACTGTGCTCAGAATAGCCCTCTTGGACTTGTTCGTTTTTCCCTTCTTGCTTCCCAAAATAGAGCTGATGCTGCTCTCTTTGCTGGACATCACGGCACATGTACTGAGAGGTGTGCACTCCATGAGGAACTCCTTCTGTGCCTGAATGTCCCCAGTGACACAAAGGGGAGTGGGCATTAGCTTTCTGGGATTAGCAGTCAGGACTCCAGTGTGAGTAAAAGAGGCTTGGATCAAGTATTTTCAGAGTTGCAGAAGTAAATTTAAGTTAGCAAGAAGAATAAAAGGGGTAACAAATAGAGGTATTTGGGAGGGAAAAATGAAGAGATCCTGAGTCTTTCCTGTGTCTGAAAAGAGCTAGAATTTAAATTTAGGAGGAATTTACTTTTTAAATTATTTTTATAATTTGGACCCTAGGCTAAATGGTACCTGCTTTAAATTGGCTGCCCTTAAAGTATGACACTACCATAGCCCTTCAGCAGATAGCTGTGTGTTCTGGAATTTCTCCCAGAAGAAAGAGACCTGATCAGATGCTGTGAAAAAATACCACAGGCCATTCAGTGAAGACCCACACTCTCCATTTACCTGTCCGTGCTCTCCTCTTTGTTTTCTTGGGTGGAAATGTGAAGGGATTGTGTCATTTATAGAAAGCCTGGGGAAGGAGGGGTTGGACACTGAGGTATTTAGAATCTGTCTTTGGATTTGAAAAGCCAAGAGGTGCCTTCCAGTGTATTGGAGGAAGAGACAAAGATAGATTGTTTACAGTCGAAAGGAGTTGCAACAGGCTCGTGTTCATGGGACTGGTCATAAATGTCTCTTCTCTGGGGCCTTAGTTTGAATATATTCCCACTTGGTATCCAGATAGTATTCACTTAGCATCCAGTCTTAAGAATTGGGTGGGCCCTACTATCTGCATCCTGTGATGGGCGAGTGCTTCATTCAGCAGTGAGTCCCAACCCAAGTATCCAGTGGCCAGAGCCACACTCCTGCCTGTCCCAAGAGGCCAGGGCTAGTTAGGCCCCTGGGAGACAGTGCAGGGGGGAACCAACTGCTGCTGTCTGTGCTATTCTTGTAGGATGGATAAATAAAGGATTTCAGATTCCAGGGCTGCTGAACTGGCTTTCAGAGGCGCCAAATTCATTTACAGTAATTTTCTGTCAACAGTGCACATTTACGTGTAATACACACTCAGCAAAACTCATTAGTCCCAGAGATGATGGCATACACTACCTATTTGACATATATATATATGTATATAATATTTTAAAAGTACTATCCAGGAGCCTTTCAAAGTGGGTTACATTTATTGAGCACTTTTTATGCATTTAGCTCCTTTAATTCTCACAATAACTTTATGAGGTAAGCACTAATATTATTCTCTCTGGAGGATATTCTTCTGCCCCATGTGAGAGGAGCACCTGCCATGGACTAAAGGGAAGAGGAGGATGTTGTTGAACTAGTCGGGAGAAGCCTTTCAAAGGAACTGATGGTTAAGCTGAATTTAAAGGATTTGTAGGAAGTAGCCAGGAATAAAAGCAGTGCTGCAGAAGAGCGTGTGAGAGCACACAGACTACATTTGGGAAACTGCGGGCGTGCCTGATGTGAGAGAAGGGGGACGGGGTTGATGATGGCTTCAAGGAGCGCTGGGTGGTTGTGGGTGGAGTATGTCCAAAGGGAAGGTGTTTTCCTCTTGTCATCAGGCATCTAATTTAAAAGAAGACCTCTTTCCCAGCCACAGAATAATTTGTAGTAAGGCCAAGGTGGAGTTGAAAAGGTAGCCTTTCTGTTTCTCACAGGCACAAAATAGAGCATTTAGAGGAAGAGGGTCAGGGTGGGGGGTGCCTGGAAGCCTTGTTTGTGAGCTGAATAAACAGGTGAAATGGTTGTGCTTCCATTGATGATATCCTCTTTCCCACCCCATCTCTATAAAAGCTCCTTATTTTGGAACATCCGGTATGTTAAGGGATTATTCTCTAAGTCTGGAAAAGGACTAGGATAAGCTCTCCCCACTGATGTCAGTGTCTGCTCCTGAATTCCCTGCAGCTCTGCGGTGTGCGTGCACCAGCTGCCTACAGGCCAACTACACATGTGAAACAGATGGGGCCTGCATGGTTTCCATTTTCAACCTGGATGGGATGGAGCACCACGTGCGCACATGCATCCCCAAAGTGGAGCTGGTCCCCGCCGGGAAGCCCTTCTACTGCCTGAGCTCCGAGGATCTGCGCAACACCCACTGCTGCTATACTGACTTCTGCAACAAGATTGACCTGAGGGTGCCCAGTGGTGAGTGGACACCCTTGTTGGACTATTGGCTCATCTTGGAGGTAGGGCACCCCTGTCATTTCCTCCTCTACTCTTCCCCAACCCCTTTGTTTGCTGATAGGTAAAGGTACCTTTTTGATGTTCCCCAAGGTCAGGTTCCTCCCAAGTCAGATCTGTAGAGTAGAAGGTGAGGGAGACAGAAAACAAAGTTAGTCCAGAGGTGAAAGCCACATTTGGGACCATGCCTGAGCAGCCTTGGGCAGCTGGTGAGGACTTGAAGAGCCAGGCAGGAGACCCTGTAGGAGGGTGTGGGCCTGAGCCCAAGGAGACAGCCCCAGAGCCATGTGCGGGCAGCTTCTGTGGTGAGGGGGGGTGTTGCCAAATGGGAAGAGGGGCTAGAATTGGAAAAGAAGGACAGTGATTATGCTGAGAAGTATTAGATGCCACCCCTTTGCAGGTCTGCCATTTAGAAGGTATTACTGGGGAGATCAAAGGCAGGAGAGAGGCTGGAGCAGGGGAAGTATACCGTGACAAGTGTCTGGGGGGCTGAGGGAGGGTAGTCCCATGAAATGCCATGAAGTCACAAAGTGGGCTATAGGTTTGATGTTGAAGAGAGTGCCTCAACTAGAGAGGTTTGTGTGTGAGAGCATCCAGGCTATAGCCAAGCCCAGTAAAACCAGAGAGCAAGGGCACCTTGAACACATGAGGGAAAGGGCATTTCCACTTGGAGGGAGGTGCTGGGGTTAGAGAAGGCCACAGCTTTCCCTTGTTTTTACTCTTTGTTCTTTCCCTCTCCTCTCTCACTCGACCCAGGTCACCTCAAGGAGCCTGAGCACCCTTCCATGTGGGGCCCTGTGGAGCTGGTAGGCATTATTGCTGGCCCAGTGTTCCTCCTGTTTCTCATCATCATCGTTTTCCTTGTCATTAACTATCATCAGCGTGTCTATCACAACCGCCAGAGACTGGACATGGAAGATCCCTCGTGTGAGATGTGTCTCTCCAAAGACAAGACGCTCCAGGATCTGGTGTACGATCTCTCTACATCAGGGTCTGGCTCAGGTACTGAGTCCTTCAGGCATTGTGTTTGTCGGCGTTCGTCACTGGGTCCCAGCAGGGCAGAGCGTGTGTGAAGAAGGCTGGGCCTTGCACTGCTTTCTACCAGCCTTGAGTCATTTGGTTTCATAATTCCCCTTCTTTTGGAGTCTGACATGTAATAAGATAATGGGTTCACAGAAAATCTTTTATTCCCTGGGATTCCAAAGGTCAAGTGCAAAACTCCATTCCAGAAACCCTGCCTCTCTTCAAGTCCGGTAACTCTACATCTATTAAAATTCACCTGGTTCCACCTGACCAGTGGAGTGCTCAGTTTAAGGGCCCCTTTTGAGAAACAGGAGTGTGCCTGGCTCTGATGAGGTGGTGACAGCTAATCATTGATCTCTGAGCAACCACAAGGAGAGTTTAAGGACGTTGACTAAAGCTGAGAGCTGGGGCTTGGTGAATCAATTACTCATACCAGTTGCCCAAGGGTTTTTTGGTGGGGGTTAAAATAAAGGCATTTTGGGCTCCCAGCGTGGCATCAGCACCATTTCCTGTACGGCCTGTAGGTAAGATGAGAAAATTGAACCAAACACTGGCCCTTGACCTGAGACTAGACTTCAAGATAAAAATAATTGGGGTTATTCAGGTCTTAGCATATAGCTCGGCTAGCTCTCAGATGTGTCTTTGACTACAAAGAGACTTTTTATGAAGGTAAACAGTTGTTTTAGTGATGGTGGTATTCTGTCTTATTTTAAAAATCCACAAAGGTCACTGTTGCCATTTTAACTAAAACAGAGTCGTATTTGTGGGAATTTTGTGTGTGTTTATATATGTTTCCTTGCCATGTGACAAGACTATTGTTCTGTAGGGAAATGATGCCATCAGTCATGGCCAGACATTCCTCCTTAAATACAAGGAGTACTTTGAGCTGAGACATCTCTTCAATTTCAGTGGTTTTGCCTTTATTAAGCTCTGCAGTAGAGAGTGCCAAAATGATGGATATATTTAAAAGCTGCATATTTTTAGGAAGAGAGAAAATGCATGGCTTGTTCTTTGCTGACAGAGATAGGACAGTGGTTAGAACTACCTGACTGACTCTGCAACTTGATTTGCTGCCACAGGACGACAGCTCCTTGGGTTTTTGGAATCTTTTTTAAGATCAGGACTAGCTGAAGCTAGGGAAGGTCCATGGCAGTTATTTAGTCCTCTGGAGTAAATGATTAATACCTATTTCTCTGGATAGTTTAGTCTTTTCTTAATTCAGCACATGCAGAGCTTCCAAGGTGTTGGAGTTTTAATACTGTGGCTTTTAATAAGTAATAAGTCCATGCTGCTTATGTGACTTTCAACTCACTTTAGCAAATATACGCTGAATACCATCTGGGTGACACAGGGTAAACAGAGATGAAAAAGAGGCTGGCCCAGGATTAGATAGAAAAGAAAAGGGTTGTTAAGAAGGGTCTCACAGAGGAGGATGCACTTAAAGGGGTCTTGAAGACTGAGTTGGAAGTTTTAAGAGAGGTCAGAGGCAGGGAACATCCAGGCCAAGGAAAATCTCTTGAGCAAAAGATCAGAAGGCATGGAAGTTTTTTGAGGATCAGTGAGGAGACCTGCGTGGGGGTTGGGGAACGGCAGGCTGGCCCAGGTGGTAAGGATGCTATGCTTTCTCTGGGAAGGCAGGAGGCATCTACTGAGAGTCTTCACGTGGGAAACTAAATGTTCATATTTTTCTGTAGAAGGAATTCTGGCAGTGCTATAGCGGATGCATTCATTTACCAACATCCTCTTAGGAAGGGTGGGATGAGGCAGGGCTGTGTGCAGGTATGCAGGGCAGGAGCAGGGTGAGATAGGAAGTGGAAAAACCAGTTGGAAGTCTTTAAAGAAGAGTCAGAACCAGGCGTAGAGGGAGACTGGAGAGCAGGGATCTAATTTGAGATACATTTTAGTGGTTCTCTGCTGTTGTAGTTAAAAGCATAAGCTGTGGAGTTAGACAGTCCTAGATTTTAATCCCTGCTTTGCCACTTACTGCTTGTATGAATTTGAGTAAGTTACTGAGGAAGTGAAAGCTCTTAGCATAGTGCCTAATGCACAGTAAGCATACAGTAAATGGTAGTTCGACTCCTCAGGACTTAGAGGTCAACAACAAACTCACTTGGTCAGGGAAAGGGAGTGAGAGTTAAGAGTCATGATGATAAGGGTGATTGGATGGATAGAGTCATTGAATGAGTCAAATGAAGCAATAAATTAGTCCTATAAAGACAGTATAATTAATCTTAGAATAAGCTTGGGTAGTCACCCATTCTACATCTGGAGCTGTCTGCCCTTGAGCAGAACTTTGACCTCTGGAGGGAGGTGGGAACCTTACATATCCTGACCACAGGTCTGGCTTTCATGGGCCACCCAGTGCCACCCTCTAGTGGCCAGTGAGCAGAACAGCCAGTGGGCAGCTCCCAGCACTCAAATTCCCACTTTCATCTTTCTGACCTCTTTCCTATCATCAGCATGAAGCAAGTGTGGGTGGATTGGCCCACAGGAGGCTGGCTGCAGAGTTGGTAAATGGTTGGACATTTCTATTCAAATCTGTCACCATACTAACTGAGAGGAGAAATTGTTGAGATAAGGAACAGCTAATCATGCACATTTCCCTTCCTCCGTTAGCTCCCTGGCAGACGCTGCCTGGCTTAGCCCTCTGTGGGTTACCTGGACCTGGGGCCAAGGCACCCCTCCGTGTGGGTGAACCAGTGTAGAATGGAGTCACTGTGGTGAGGGCCTTTCCCCTGGGACAATAGCGTAGGAGTTGTGAAGTTTAGCAAATTTACAATGTCAGCTTTCTTTCCACTCTTTGCTCCACAGGTTTGCCCCTTTTTGTCCAGCGCACAGTGGCCCGAACCATCGTTTTACAGGAGATCATTGGCAAGGGCCGGTTTGGGGAGGTGTGGCGTGGCCGCTGGAGGGGTGGTGATGTGGCTGTAAAAATTTTCTCCTCCCGTGAAGAACGGTCCTGGTTCCGGGAAGCAGAGATCTACCAGACTGTCATGTTGCGGCACGAAAACATCCTTGGGTTTATTGCTGCTGACAATAAAGGTAAAGCGCTGGGTTTGGATACAGGGTGTCCCAAAGCCAACAGTGGTCACAATTGGAAGGGGTGACTGGGGAAATGTAGTAGCTCAGCCTTGTTTGCCCTCATAGTTATTACCCATAGAAAGAGAAGCTGAATGAAGTAACAGTCTATAAACTTTCATTCTACCAAAAGCTTGTACAGAACCCCAGGCCAGTAAGCAAGTAAACAAGCAGTTATTAAGCAAATAAGCAAGACAGACCTCTCGCCCTACCTGCTCACCTTCCCTTGCCTGACGCATCCAGCCCCAGCCCCACCCCAAGGGTAGTCCCTGCAGGGGCCCCGGGTAGTTTCCCCCAAAAACCACTGGAATGAAGAATTATGGCCTGAACTCCTGCTGGTCAAGGACAGCCCTGGAAAAGGTGCCGCCCATGTTCTGTGACATGGAGGGCATCCTCCAGGCTTTTGTTGGGGACCAGGCCTAGCAGAGGGATGAGCTCCCTGCCTCCACAGTGCCCCCTCATGGCCGTTCAAGCTCAGCTTTTGGCCTGCTGGTACCTGATGTTCCTGATTTCCTCCTTCCTCTAGCCTGGGTTTTTTCTTTAGTTTTTGAGTCTGTTGTGTGTACCCAGACACGTTCCTCACTGACTAACAAAGAAACAGAGTCGGTCAAACAGGCTGTTCTAATGAGCACAAACTGAGGGTGAGATGGGGAGGTCAGTGAGCTTGCTTGAGGCGAAGGTGGCAGGAGTTGGTCATGAAGAAAAACAGGTGGGAAGAGCACTCCAGACACACGTGTAATGGCGAGGTGTGTTTGGGGGCCTGCAGGTAACTTGGGGTGGCTGTGTTATAGCAGGACGGAGACCAGATTATGAGGGGCCTTGTGGAGAGGATTGTATTTCATTCTGAGGTCAGGAGCAGTGACAGAAGTTTCATTAATTAATTCAGTAACATTTATTGACTAATATGGGCCAGAATCTCTGCCAGCTGCTTGTACCATCACACATGAGAACAAGACACAGTCCCTGCCCTCAGAGCTCCCAGGAAGAGGGGACAGCACACACCTGGGCAGTAGTGCACCTGAAGTCAGGCCATTGATAGGGTTTACATTTTAGAAGAGCCCCCTGGCAGTGGAGACACAGTCTACTAGTGCGGCAAAACAGTTTTTAAAAGTTAGTTTCCACAAAGCCTGTGGAAGACGCTAAGTATTTATTTTCCTTCCTAAAACAACAGCAGACTTCTGATTCCTCGCATTGTGTGGGGCTTGTAGTAGCTTCAGCTCCCCTCCCCTGACACAGACCTTGCTGAAGAGTCTTAGACTCAAACACCAGGGAAGAAGAATTTTTCACTCCTGAGTAAGCTTTTACCTTTTAAAATAGCATCACCTTTTGGTAAAATTTAAATCTTACATATAATATAAAGGATTAAGAGATGTCTTCCCTTTTAAGTTATTCCCAGGGTCCTCAAGACATTGGGGCTGGTTGGAGTGTAAGGGGGGTGTTGGGTGATAATATTCATAATCAGAGAAGCCAAGATGGATGCTTTTCCAGGAGCCACCCCTTTTATTGATTCTGGCAGCTTGTGTGAGTAGGGATCTGGCTGTCAAAACTCACATTAGGGCCAGCGGAGGAGAAAAGCCAGCCTCCTTCATGCTTGCCTTTACAACATGGTGCAGGCAGTGTAGTCCTGGAGCCAGCGGCAGCCTGGAATTGGGAGCTCTCAGCCCAGTTCCCAGTCTCCCTGTTGACAGCAGTGTAACCTACTTAGATTACCAGCTTTTGGTTTTTCGGTTTTTCCTTGCCCATTCCCACTGCACACTGCCCCCCACCCCCGTGTGTAATAGTGCATGCTATCCACCTTCTGTGCTCTTCTCAGGATAAGGTGACCTCTCTGGAATACTAGGAAGTGTGTTCTTCATGCACTGAAGAGCATTTTTTGGCCTGGAATACAATAGTGCATAAAGGAGCCCTTTCCTACTCTCCCAGAGAGCTCATAGCCTGGGAAAAGCAGTGGGCCAAAACGAAATGTTACAGAAGGACAGGTGCTTGGGTTGGGCAGTGCTCAGTGGATCTTGCACAGAGGATGACCTGTGACACCTTCCTCCTGGGCGACGGGGGATGCAGCCAGGGTGGTCACCAAGGACCAGAGGAGTGGACCTTGTCAAGATAAGAGCAGTGGTGGCAGACAAAAATGATACCTGTTACATTCCCAAAGCACGTGCTCCCTCTTCTGGATGCCTCACATTTCAAATTTGCTGCAGTAATGGAGCACTCTTCAGAATCCTGCAGCCACCTACGAGAAATAAGGAAGCAGGTCTGAGAAAGAACACAGTTCCTGTCCTTCCTGGAGCTGAGGGCTAGCGGACAGCTGTAGATGAAGATCACATAGGCAAGGGCCTCCGGAGGTGTGGCACTGAGAAGCGGGAAGTCAGAGTCTAACGAGTGTGTGCTGCACATATTCTCCCTTTCCTACCTTACCCTTGTTACTGGTAGCCATGCCTGGTCCAGAACCCCTCTTTTGCTTCCCTGCAGATAATGGCACCTGGACGCAGCTGTGGCTTGTCTCAGACTACCATGAGCACGGCTCCCTGTTTGATTATCTTAACCGGTACACGGTGACAATCGAGGGGATGATTAAGCTGGCCTTGTCTGCTGCTAGTGGGCTAGCACACCTGCACATGGAGATCGTGGGTACCCAAGGTGAGTGGGCCCGGATGAGGGGCAGTGAGGTTGGGTACACCTTAAAAGCCTGTACCATCCTGTTTAGTTCCCAGAACTTTTACTGAGAAAGTGGGAGTGGGACCTCAGCAACTGTAGTCTCATCTAAAGGAGAGAGGTTTGAGCTTTATTGAGTGAAAATAAGAGATCTGTCCAGCAGGTTTGTTTTCATCTCTGTCTTTAGAACTCCAGTAGGGGCTCCACAAAGTAAATGTCAATTATTTGTCACTTGGTAGCCGGACGTAGTTGTTGGGTGGTGAGCTGATGTTAATTGGGTAGTGATGTCAGCAGCCCACAGTACACACGTAAAAAAAACGGAACTGAGAAGATTATTGCGGTGGAGGCATCAGTTCGGTAATTTCCCACAGTAGTTGTTGGGGTCAGCTTGCTTAAAGACTGCTGGACAGACTAGACCCTGGACTTTGCTAATCAAGGAAGGTTTCCTCCAGGAAAAAGAGTGACTGCTCGTCACTGTGATGTCAGCTCTCTGGGAGGTCCTGGGTCCTCTTGGGTGGCAGGTGTGCTCCCCAAGGCCTGGCTGACCAGGGCAAAATCCTTTGCTGGCCATGGCAGAAAAGTGGCCATTGAAGTTGGATCCTGTTCCTAGCCTGTGGGGTGAGAGCAGCAGTCCAGCCCCTACCTTTGTCCATTTGATTCTGAGAGCCTAGCCAATGCAGTGGCCTTTCTTTGAATTCCTCATCAAGTCTACACTGGAGCATATAGTTCAGGAAGGTAGGTAGTAGTGGTAGTCATAGTCATATTAGTGAACACAGATGCCTTTCTAAGCTCTTCCCTTACCTACATTAATGCATCTAATCCTCACAACATTCCCATGAAGTAGGTGCTGGTATTAATCTTATTTTATGGATAAGAAGACAGAGGTACAGACGGGTTAAGTTACTTTTCCAGGATTATGGGTTGGTGGGAGGCAAAGCCAGACTTGAACCCCCACAGTCTGGTTGCCGAGCCTGCTTTTAAAGACTCCTACTTTTTCTCTGCCAGGGAAACCTGGAATTGCTCATCGAGACTTAAAGTCAAAGAACATCCTAGTGAAGAAAAATGGCATGTGTGCCATTGCAGACCTGGGCCTGGCTGTCCGTCATGATGCCGTCACTGACACCATTGACATTGCCCCAAATCAGAGGGTGGGGACCAAACGGTAGGAAGGCCCTGAGCTTCTGCCCTTGTCCTTCACTGCACTGAGCTGCCCATTTCCCTTTCCCGTCTGCACTGGAGAAAGAGGTAGAGAAAAAGGAAGTGTGGTCCTTGCTCTCAGCTGAAAATTGAATTGAACATCCACTTCCCATACTGGAAAGCTACACAGGTTGCATCTAACAGATACAAGTGCTGAGAGCTCCGCCCCACAGAACTATACACACATGGGTGGGGGTGGTGTTGAACAGGGGGAGTCAGTGGAGAAAGACAGTCTGGAGCAAGATTTGGAAAGGGGATAGGCACCAGGCTTGGCTGGAGGAAGAAGCAAAATGTTCCAGTGTGAAGGGGCGGCTTGTGCAGAGACCCCTGAGGAGGCAGGATGCATGTATTACTTGGGCTTTAGAGAGCAGAGGTAATCTAGGGTGGAAATAGGGGGCACCCTTGAGGATTATGGGCCCGCTTCCCACTTCATACAGAAGTAAAGTAAGAAGGCAGGAATTGTGGTTGCAGATTAACTTCATGAGTTGGAATGGAACTGTCTTTAAATAGGATGGAAGAGGAGGTCTATTTATCTGCTGAATCTCAGTGAATTTCACTGACTTGTGCTGCTGCTTTTTTCCTTCCTTTTGACTTGAATGATTGCAGCTACCCAGGCCCCAAAGTGTGAGGCCTGAGGTGATTCCCTGGTTTGCCTTACTGTGTGTCGTGGGGCAGGGAGGGGCAGTTGGCTCAAGTAGTACTAATTAACTGAGGGAGACATTGATGACTGTGTAGAGTTAATTTTCATGTACCTGCCATCAGGTAAGATAGAAGTTCAGAATGAAATTTAAGCTCAACCCATCACTATGGCTACATTCTACAAAACCCAAGACCTCAGTAGCAATCAGTTATTATGTATTATTATTGCCCTGTGACACACAGTACAGATGCCTCTGCCAAGAAATCAAAACATGCTTAAAGCCATCTTAACGGTTAAAAAAATAGAAGTGCAAACAAGTGTAGTCCAGTATCACCAAACCTCTGATGAAGTATTTAGATTTGAATACTTCAAAGAACATAGGCAGTTGGCAGTTAATCACTTACTCCTCCCCAAGGGGCTTTCTTGCCACGATACTCTCCCACATTCAGAGGGCCCTAGTCAGGGCTTTGATTTACAGGGAGAAAGTGTCATCTTCTATGCATGATCATGCCTCCTTTGCTGTTGCAGCTACATGGCCCCTGAAGTACTTGATGAAAGCATAAACATGAAGCACTTTGACTCCTTCAAATGTGCTGATATCTACGCCCTGGGGCTTGTATATTGGGAGATTGCCCGGAGGTGCAATTCTGGAGGTACTTTTTTTTTTTTTTTTTTGCCTTCTCTGGGTGACCTAAGGGTGCTAGGGCTTTACTGCCTCCTTGCTTTCTACAGCTTGTTGGATGCCTAGTGCCAGAGCCTATCCCACTTAGGGCCCTCATCAAAGATGAGGGAACCTTGGAAGCAGCTGTACTAAGGGTGTGTTTATGCTTGTTGAAGAGTATTTTACATTGTGGTAATACCCTTCCTGGAGGCTCATTCGGCTTTTTTTTTTTTTTTTTTTTAACACATTGTCCTTAGAGGTCCGTAAGAGGTTGGGAAGCCCTTGGCAGGAATAGCACAAGACTGATGTGGGGGTCTCCTTTACATGAAGGTGGTATATTCTAACACCAGCTCTCAAGCCACATTCCTAGGGAACATGGAGATTCGTTGATAAAGTAATAGTGATAATTCTTCAATTTGGAGGAGAAAGCTTACTAATACATAGCATTTTTTCAAAACGAGTATTTTCTCCTGAAATATTTTTCTTAAATCTTTGATATTTCCAACTGCTCATTCATGTCAGAATCAAAGTAAAAGGTAGTATCAGATTAAGCAGAAAACATGTTTTATCATCAGTTTAGTATGCCAGTATTTTATGCTGGCTTCCAAGTATCCTGCCACGTGATCAAGTGCAGGACTACTAGAACCCTGCCTTCAGCCATTTATCTCTGATGTAAAAGATTCCATGTCAGTGGAAGTGAACCAAATTAAATTAAATTAGTTAAAAAGAACTGATGAGCCTTCCAGGTGAACCCTTTTCTGTATTTACCACCTTTTTCCAACCTTGGTATGTTTGGCAAGATTCAAATTATGGAGGAGGCATCCAGGTATTACTCATGGAATTATATGTTTAAAATTTTGATCATAATATACACATGCAACAGATTAAGAAAATTCTGGTTACATAGGTTTTAAACTGTGAATAAGTTAATTTTTTTCTTTCTCATACCATCCAGAAGTTGGGGCTAAGTATATAACATTCACTACTTACTGTATATAATACTTACTTAATGCTTACTATAAATCTGCAAAGCGGGTACTATTTTTTTTTAATTTTTTATTGAAATATTGTTGGTATACCATAATACATTGGTTTTGGATATACAACATGATGATTTGACAGATAGATACGTTACTAAATGCTCATATTCCCCATGACAAGTGTAGTTACCATTTGTCACTAAAGATGACGTGGTATTATCGGCTATATGCTGAAGTGGGTACTATTATTGTCACCATTTTGCAGATGAAGAAAGTGAGTCACAGACAGGTAATTTGTCTAAGGTCCTACAACTAATAAACTAGGATTCAAACTCTGGAAGACTTAGGGCAGATCTTAAGCTATCCTTTAGATAATTACCAAGTCAGGTTCTATTAATAAACCTGTCCTGTCAGCTCAGGACAGCAGACTTTTTCCTGGGAAAAGACTTGAGAAAGTTACATTGGATTTTTTAAATTAACTTTTTATTACAGAAAATTTCCTAGTTTGTAGCTGTAAATGATAAGGACTTCAAAAATATAATACTATTTATTACACTTTAAAAAATGAACACTAATTCTTATTAAGAATCATTTAACACTGGTGTTGAGATTCCCAGTTGTCTCTTTTCTTTTAACAGTTTATTCAGATCCACATTCAAATAATGTCTGTCCGTTGCAGTAGATTGATATTGAAACACCTCTTAGGTCTCTTGTAATAATCTACAAGTATGGACAGTGGCTGCCCTGGGGTGTGGGGGGGACTTGATAATACGGGTAAATGTAGTAACCACGTTGTTTTTTCATGTGAAACATTCATAAGAGTGTATACCAATAATACCTCAGTAAAAATTTTTAAAAAATAATAATCTACAGGTTTCCCCCTCCATACTTTTTTTGTCTTGCAGTTTTTTTTTTTAATTGGAGAATGCAGGTCATTTGGTAAAATTTTCCTGTCTGGATTTTGCCAGTTACCTCTTGATGGGGTTCACATGTTCTGTTCCTGTGAATTTACCATCATAGTGACATCTAATGAGTAGAGTCATATACGTATGTGTGTGTGTATATATATATATACTTTTTTTTTTTTTTCAAAACTCCCTCTATTACAAGGCACATAGAGCCGGTTCTCTCTTTTTGTGATGTTAACAGCCATTGATGATCATTGATTTTCATGGTTGAAAAATGCCAATATTTTTTTGATTATGTCAATCTTCATGTGTTAGCTAGATTTCTTCTCTAAAGAGAAACTTCCCCTAATTGTCCATCTGGTTAGCAAGATGTATAGTTTGACTAGAAAAGGCAGGAAAAATATTTGATTCTTTCCATTTATTTACCATTTTTCACCACAGTGAGTTTGTTCCCTATCATCCTACAGAGGTGACTAAGGTTTTTGGAGTTTTCGTTTGTTAGTATCATTATGAACTAGTGGATTTAAAGTATTTGTTTCCATTGAAGTTATTTGTCCTGTTGTTGCTTAAATGTTCTCATCTCTGACTCCTTGGGAGCTTTTCAAGTGGATGTGACCTCAGTAGTCTTTAATAGTTCCCTTTTTGGTCTGAAAAAAATGTCCTGGCTAATCTTGGTATTTTGTCCCAAACCTAGAATCGGCCAGCCTTTCCGAGGAGCCCTAGTTCCTCCTGGCGGGAAGTGGTCCTTACCAGTCACAGTGTGGGTGCTGCTGTTGCCTTTTGAGTAATCTCCTTCTGCTATTGATAATTCAGGTGGATGTTTTCTTCCGTTCTCCCAGGAGTCCATGAAGAGTATCAGCTGCCATATTATGACTTAGTGCCGTCTGACCCTTCCATTGAGGAAATGCGAAAGGTCGTGTGTGACCAGAAGCTGCGTCCCAACATCCCCAACTGGTGGCAGAGTTATGAGGTAGGAAGCTCCCCTGCCTCCTGCAGCTTTTCCATCTTGATTTCCCTACCTTAGAAAAGGGTTTCCTAATTTAAAAAAAGGAAAAAGAGCTTCCCAGCAACTGGGCCAACTTCCAGGGATACCTCTGAGTGTGTCAGTTGCCCTGAGGGGCCACAGTCCTTCATCCTGGGCACTGTAAGGTCCCCTTTGGAATCGATAGCCTAGTAGAAGGAAAGACCTGGCCCCGAGGACAAAGTTAAGAGAGGCAGTCAACAGAGAAAGAGACAGAAACTGAGTGGGAACGCTCAGACCTGTCTGACTAGAAAATGGCCCTGGAGCCACTGGGGTGCACTGAGCTCCTGGAAGAATTACAAAAAGGCATCCGTATACGAGGCCCAGAGCAGGGGTAGAATGATGGATGGGACTTAGGGGAAGACGTCTTTGAGGGAGATGGCCTTTCTAAAACTCAGAAGGAAGGAGGGTTTCATAATTGGAATTTGGGAGAGATGGCAGATGAAGGGGGAAAGAGACAACATGTGGTGGAAATAATTGAAATGAGGACAAATTTGTGATGCAGATTCTAAATGCACATGGAATTCTGGGGTCTTAGAGTCTTCAGGGGAAACCCAGTTTGCCTAGCTAAATGTACTCGGGCCTCCTTTTCACTCATGGCTCTGCTTTTAAGGAGTATAGCCACTAGAGGGCATCTCTGCACTGAAGAACAAAATTACCTCAGCCACGTTTTAGGTGATGCCTTCCCACTACCATTTTCCATAAGTTACCTTGGGACCCGGATTAGGGTTTACTTCAGAGGACAAGGACAAGGCTGAAGGAGCTGGCCTGTAGCTGCCCCACCCCACTCCAGTTAATGCTGTCCCTATGCGCTGGGACTCTCAGCCCCACTACTGAAAGGAATTCTGAAAAATACTGGCCTAGGGCAGCAATCAGGGAACTTGGGAGCCCTCAACAGCCAGCTGTGGTCCACAGGTGGCCTTCCAGATCCACCTCGTGGCCTGACCGTAGGTGTCACCCGTGTCATCCTGGCAGGGCGGTATAGCGTTCTGTCTCTGACAAGATGGCTTTTCTGGGGCTACTTTCCTGCTGCTTCACCAGCCCCAATCTCTGCATATGAGCCGTGGGATTACAGCCATGTCAAGATGTGTCCCTGTTGTGCCTGGTTCATATGCTACTTAAAAAAAAAAAATTAGTAAACAACCATGAAAATGGATACTCAAACTTGTCAGAAATGATTTTCAGATCCTAGGCTGTTCAGGTGTCTTTGCAGATGACTCATGATGGAGACTGCTGACTGCTTGCAGAGCAGGTCTCCCCATCCAGGCTGCAGCTTTGTCCTTTGCCTGCACAACCTGTCCCCTAAGGAAGGGAGAACAAAGGGGACGGGGAAGCTTGCAGAGCATTGCCCTGGGGTCAGAAGTGCACTGAGAAATGAGGAAGAGCCTAGGGATCCCACAGGCTTCCCTGGGGCAGGGTCCAACTCATGGCCTCTGGGTCTCTGCAGGCCTTACGGGTGATGGGAAAGATGATGCGAGAGTGTTGGTATGCCAACGGCGCGGCCCGCTTGACCGCTCTGCGCATTAAGAAGACCCTCTCACAGCTCAGCGTGCAGGAAGATGTGAAGATCTAACCTTGCTCCCCTCCCCCTACATGCAGCCCTGGGCCTCGAGAACCATTCCCAGAGCTGCTGTGCTGAGTATCCGGTGGAGGCCTACCTCTCATTTCTGCCCAGCCCTCTGTGGCCAGGAGTCCTGGCCCGTAAGAGGGTCAGAGCCCGGGAGACTCGCTCACTCCCATGTTGGGTTTGAGACACAGACACCTTTTCTATTTACCTCCTAATGGCATGGAGACTCTGAGAGCGAATGGCGTGGAGAACTCAATGCCACAACTTGAACTGGGTGCAGCGGGAAGGCCTACAAAACCCGGTGCATCTGGCGGATAGCCAGGAGTGGTGACAGAGGCGGCCTGGGAGGACCCAGGAGAAACCACGTGTTGCCAGTGCTAAACAGCACTGAGGGTTTTCCTCCAGGGACCAACCCCAGCACACCGAGGTGGCCCCGAGGAACCAGAAGTGCAGCCCCCTCACAGGCAGCTCTGGGCCACCAGCTCCCTCCACTCTTGCACGGACATCCAGGGGGAGTGCTGGTGGAGACAGGGTCTGCCGCCTGTCTGTCCAGCCTGTGTGTGCATGTGCCGAGGTGCGTCCCCTGTTGTGCCTGGTCTGTGCCACGTCCTTACACATGGTGTGTGTGTGTGTGTGTGTGTGTGTGTGTGTGTGTGTGTGTGTGTGTGTGTGTCTGTGTCTGTAGGTGCACAATACCTGCTTGAGCTTTCTGTGCATGTGCAGGTCGGGGGTGTGGTTGTCATGCCGTCTCTGCGTGCTGGTGCCTCTATTCTGTAGTGAGCAGTGTCTAGTTTCCCAGGTGCCCTTCCCGGAGGTCTCTCCCCACCCCACCCCCAGCCCCCTCATACCTCGGTGGTGCTCCCTTCCCAGCAGGCTGCTCTGCCTACCCTGTGTCAACACAGCTCTCCTCCATTTCAGACTGTGGAGCCAAAGCTGGCCCAGTTGTCCATGGCAGGCAAGGCTTTGGGGTCCAAATGTGAGGAGGGGGTGGGGTGGGCAGGGGAAGAATCTTGGCCGAAGTCTCGGGTGCTGTGGTCAGCGGCAGTCATGGGAAGTGAGCCAGCCCAAGGGCATCGTCCTCAGCAGCACCAAGAAAGGGCCAAGGAATTTGAAGCCCAGATCCTGGGACTCAGATTGGAATGTCACATATGTCTTTCATATCCCAGATTCTGGAAACAGCAGTGTATATTTTTGGTGGTGGTGGGTTTAGGGTGGGGAAGGGAAAAGGAAGGTGGGCAAGGAGTGGGGGGGGCTGGGGTGGGAGGGAGGCATCTGCATGGGTCTTTTCCTGGATAATCTCCTCATGGTGGAGGGAAGATGTGAGGCTGGTACCCACTTCAGGGGCCCTTCGAAGGGCACAGCCCAAGCCAAACCTGTTACTTAACCAGAATACAGTACTTGACAACATCTAGAAGCATGGTGGTGGGTGCTGGTTTGGTCAGAGTATCTTAGGTACATAATAACTTTGAAGCCATAACTTTTAACTGAAGTGGTTTGGGATTTTGTTTCTATTTTTTATTTTATTTTATTGGAAGGGTCTGGATTTTAACTTTTTTTAATATTATTAAGTTTTTATAAAAGGAAAACCATCTCTGTGATGATTACCTCTCAATCTCCTTGTTTTTAAAGAAATCCCTACAAAAAAAAAAGATGCTCCCTTCAAATGCACAGCCATCACACTGGAAAGTATGTCCTTTTCCCCCAACCCCCAAGCCTGCTCCCGCCCAGCAGCTAGAGCTCCTCCTTGCCCTGGAGGTTAGTTGCTCTTGCATTATGCCCCCCACCCTCCAGTTCCCTGAGTGGTTTTTGTGCCAAGGCCCTGGGCTTTGTGCATTGTTCAGCTAGTTGCCCCTCCTCCAGGCGTTTAGTTAACAAATGTTTGTTGGGTGCCAGGCCCTGGAAATATGTCTGTGAACAAGACAGGCTTGGGTTCTACTCTTGGAGCAATGAAGAAGCTGGTTCAGGTTAGTGGGTGCCTGTTTTGAGACCAGTAGTTTTCATAGTTGAGCCTGAAATGATTGCTCTTACAGAAGACCACTGAGGAGAAAGTGTGCGCCCCCGCCACCTGAGAGACTGGTGGTAGGCAACGAGACCCCAATCACTACATTCATTCTGAGTCTCCTTCCTTCCCTCAGAGGGGGCATATTATGTTCGCAGCCTGTGAGCATCCCTGTCTCCAGCCCAGCAGTTCTCTCCCAAAGCTCACAGAGAAGAGGGGAGAGCCCTCTCCCTGCTTACATCGTTCTCCCCAACACCTCTGGCCTGCCTATTTATTTTCCTGATGTATGCTTCTTTTCTTGCATTAAAGGAGATCTTCTCCTAATCCTTTGGGCCAATTTAATGGCTACTGACTGATTTCCCTTGAATACCAGTTGTATCATTAGGGGGACCTTTTTTCCCCACCCCTGCTGGCCTCCCACCTGTCTGCCCTGCAGCAGAACCTGGCAGGTTATAGATGGTGATGGAACCCACACTCCTCTGCCCCAGTCACAACCAGCCTCCGGGATCTGTCAACACTCCTCGAAGCGGGGACCCCCAAGCTACTAGCCCATTCCCCAGGTGGCCCTTCTGTCCTTACACAGTCCAGTTCCTCCACCTCTGGGGAAGACTGAGCAGTTTTTTGGGAAGTTCCCAGCCCCTCCCCTGCCACTCTTAACACCAAGAATCAGGAGTTAGAGAACTGGGGAGAAATTAAAGCCTAAAGCTGTGGTTTTGGGCCCCCTGAGGCTAAACCTGATCCATAGGGCTACCTGCACCTCTGGATTCTGGATTCACAGACCAAGTTCAAGCCCGTTCTTACTGTCGCCGTTAAGGCCCCCGAACGGCATTCTCGGTACTTCTGTTTGTTTTTGTACATTTTATTAGAAAGGACTGTAAAATAGCCACTTAGACACTTTACCTCTTCAGTATGCAAGTGTAAATAAGTTGTAATATAGGAGATCTTTTGTTTTAATATAAGAATGAGCCTGTCCAATTTCTGCTGTACATTATTAAAGTTTTATTCACAGAGCTTTTCTGTTGCCATCTGTTTTACATCTGCAGACTGACTGCCCAGGTTTTGCCCGGGGAGTTGTTAGGGACAGGGCAGTGCTAGTGTTTCTCCTCTCACTCGCTGGGGGGCAATGCTAACACCGCAGCAGAGTGGGGCGGAAGAGCAGCAGACCTGAACGCGGTGGGTCTTCCTGAGACTCTCCCATTTCAAACGGAGTGCCTGGCATATGAGCGGGAGCGGAAGATAAACCGAACACCTTCTCTTGGGCTTTGCCTGTATTTGTCTTTCAGCATTTTCCTCTTCATGATAAAGGAGGGTCTGACCCTGGCCAGTCACACACCACCTGGTCCCCCAGGCAGCCTGAGAGCACTCCTCAGGTTTTGTTCTCCCCCTCGTGAAGTGGGGCACAAAATTGAATTTGGGGACACTTAGGTGACTTTGAGATGGGAGTTTTCAGTGGTCACTGGGATATTTTCACTGTGAAAATGGCTGTGGATGTCTTTCTATCTCTAGGTCCAGGGAACCCAAGATAGCAAGTTGTGCAGTCAAGGTTCTTAAGGGTAGATGGGACCCTAGAGGGCGTCTGGTCCACCACTCCTCAGGCACTCCCCTCCACAGCATCCCTGCCAAGTGGTTGTGGGCCTGGTGCTGGAACACTCAGACTCACAACTTCCACCTGCAGGCCGTCCGCTCAGGAGAAAGCTTGTCCTTATGTGGAACTGGGCACCCTCCCCGTGACTTCTTCCCATAGGTGGTTCAGAGCAGTTATCCCCTCTTCCATATAAGGTTCCTACAGTGCTTGAAGACAGCTGTCATTTTATCATGAAACTGGCAAAGCTTAGAGTTTCTTCAGTTAATATTAGCAAATACTGAAAACTCACAGTGTGCTAAGCAATGTGTGTCAAAATTTGCTTTATGTATGTTAACTGCTTCAATCTCCAAAACAAAGTATGAGGTAGGCATTATTATCATGTCTTTGTGGATTAGGAAATGAGCATTAAGGGAGTCAGATAATTTGCCCGTGTAGTTCACAGGGATGGAGATGACCTTGGGTCCAGGATGTCTGGCCACAGACTGCTGCCCATTGGCCTCCCACCATCCCGTCTCCACGGTTCCATGTTCTTGCCCCATGCTGGTTGCTCTCCACTGAACCGAGTTGGAGCCTGGGGCCAGAGAGGACACACAACATTCCTTCCAGGCGTGAGCTGACAGTACAGACTAGCAAAAGAATTGCACGCTGCTTCACACCTGCAGGTCCCATCCCAGGACTGCATCTCATGTGTTGGGGTGAGTGAAATCCAGCTACTTTCTCCTTCCTCCATCCTATATAAGGGAAGTTAGTATTTTGAACTCAAGTGCAGGACCTTACATGTTAAATTTTATCTGAGAACTTGCCCATTGCTCCAACCTGTCAATATTTTAAAATTCTGATGATTACCCAGAGTTTTCCATTGTTCTCCCATGTGAGACTGTTGGGCTGGAGAAAATTACTTACCTCTAGAAGTTGGCTTTAAGTTTGGCATATATCCCAATAAACTGAGACAATTAAATTGCCCTTGTGCCCTAGCCATAATTCTCTTATGGACAAAGATAGCACCAGTAGCCCAGGTGCTTTGCTGAAGTGGCAAGGTATCTGTGGCTGTTGTATCTCTTTGGTCTACTTGTCTATCAGAAGAAAAGGTGAAGTGGTTTGTAGTGAATCCCAACCTAGCTCAAAAGATATCCTGTGAAAAATCAGTCATCTTGCGAGGCCTCCACCTTAAATTCACTGGGCTATGGATTGCAGGTTCAGCTTTACCATTTGGAAAAACAGAATGGCAACTATTTTTCATGTGCTCTTGAAAGTTACTAACAGTGTTTCACCATACAAAGCCCATGACACAAGAGACCTGAGCTCATATGAATGGTGTATCATCAAGCTTAGGTTTTGGGGTTTCATACATCTTAAGTTTCTTTGCCTACCAGGCCATGTCCTCTGATCTTTATAATCAAGAACATGCTTGCTAAATACAACCAAAACAAAATTTAGTGTAGTAGAATTCAAGAGACCCAGGGATAGATGAGGGGTGCCTAATGAAGGATTGAGGGTGGAAAGAAAGCTTTGGCTCGAACCAGGGATGGCATGTCAGTGTTTTCCAGAAAGACAGAACCAATGGGATGTATGTATAAATACAGAAAAAGATTGATTCTCAGGAATTGACTCATCATCGAGAGGGCTGGCAGTCTGAAATCAGGCCGACAGGCTAGAGAATTGATACAATGGGGTGTCAGGCAGACAGGAAGAACTGATAGGGTGTAGTCCTAAGGCAGTCTGGAGGCAGGATTCCTTCTTCCTCAGGGGATCTCCATCTTCTAAGGCCTTCAACTGATTGGATGAAGCCTATCCAAATTACGGAGGATAATCTGCTTTACTCAAAGTCTACTGTTGAAATGTTAATCACATCTAAAACATACCTTCACAGCAATGTCTAGATGTGTTTGACCAAACATACCCAGAGGTTTTTGGTCAGACAGGATGGGATTTAAGGAATATGGTAGATGGTCCTCGGTCCATTGGGAATGCTCCTTTGGAGCCAAGGATGGGGGCTCATGGGGTAGGAAGGCTTGAGGACATTCAGATAGACTAGGCTCTATTTAAAAGCATTTGTTGAGCAACCTTAGTGTGTAAAGAAGTAGACAGAATACAAAGATGAACAATCTGTGGTCCCTGCCCTTCAAGACAGAGAAAGATTTGTATGGAGAGAACAATAAGGCAAATTCTGTAATTTCATTACAGAGCAATATGTAACATGTCATGAAAGCACAGATGAGGTGCCTAGGAAAAGAAAGCATGTGTTGCAGCCCTCCACGTGCTCCCTGTCTGGTGGACTAGTAGGTAGACAACTACAATGGAGTGGGGTACGTATTGTGATAGGGGTAGACACGGAATGGCCTGGGAACACAGGACAGACAGGTTGGGGTCAAGAGAGTTGACATCATCTATTTTGTTGCAGGCATTAGCCTTCTGACTGAGGAGAAGGAGGGGGTTTAGTCAAAAAGACACCATTCAAGAACATGTCACCAAGGTCCGTATGGATAAAGCAGTGGAGCCAGGGGTTCAGTGAGGGAGTCTGTTGGAGCTGTCACCTGCTGAGAAATCAATACTTCATCCTTGGGGCCACCAGTGCCATCACATCCCCTGTAGCAGCTACCTCAGACTGTGCTAATGAGTAAGTTTTCTCTTGAGTCTGGACTTGGTCTCCAAATTTTTCTTAATATCATACTTATATGGAGTTGTCCTGTAAGTTAGAATCTCCTAGTCATTCCTGTTGTAGTGGACAGTGGGGAGTGATGTGATCCTCTTTGTGTTAGGGAAAGATCACAGTGCAGACCATAGAAGGCCAGGGCAGTGGTACAGCGGGAACAGCTGAAGGAAAGGAGAGACGGTGCAGAATGCACAGGTTCGGGGCATGTTCAGGTGTGAATGGAAGGGGAAAGAGGGGAGTCATTGCAGTTTGGAGTAGATGGGAGAACCTCAGCCTGGTGCACAATCTCTCCCCTGGGACAGGGAACCAGGGATGGACCACCAGAGCAGCTGTGTTCGCCGAAAGGGAGACGCTCCGGGAAGGGAAGTCGGGGGCTCTGAGAGCTGTCATTTTCTGCCCCCACATCTGTACCCATTCTAAAATGAGGCAGGTAGAATAACAGCCTGTGTCTAATGGGTAATGTGTGGATGCTGTAAAGAAAGCTGGAGCATTAACCCTCCCTTCCTTCTGCCTGTCTAAACTGTTCAAGTCAGAGACACCTTGCCATCTGCACCCAGAAGTAAGATGGCCCCTGGCCCCTGGGTGGGGCTAGAACCAGGACCTACCCACATCCAACCCTAATAAGTTGCCGTATCTGCCTTCCCCTACCCCAGACCACCTAGAATCGGTCCTTTGGGCTGTGATGGATCCATCCTGGGGCTGGGCTACCCTGGGCCCCAGCACCACACACAGACACCATCCTGTGGAAACTGTCAGGCAGTAGGCGCCATTTAGAAAATCAATCCCTCCCTGCCCAGTCAGCTGCCCACCGGCTGTCATGCCTCCCTCACTGTCATGCAGCTGGGGGCCAAGCCCCTCATTCCTGACCAGAGAGCCAGCAGAGGCCCTGGCCCTCTCTCCCCCTCCCCAGCTGAGCAGCCTTGGTAATACCCAGAAAGGAGCCCCTTCTGCCAGTTCTGGGATGAAAGGACCACTTGAGAGCTCTGACACTGAGTTCGATTCAAGAGGGCCTGAGCTTCTGGAACTATCTCTCCATGTACCCTGACTTCTGATGGTACCCTAGAACTTGAGCAAATCAGTGAGCACAAGATTCAGCTCCCCAACTTCCTCCATGGGGGACTGTTGACTGCTAGGTGTCTGAGCTCAAGGGCTTGTTCCAAAGAGAAGGGGTCTTATGTAGGCCTTGTCCATTAGTTGAGCCCCTGCTGTCTGTGCCCCACCACAGGCCAAGCCCTATCCTGAGAGCTAGAAGCCAGTGCACCTGGAGCAAATGGAAGCAAAACCTGGGAAGCTCATTCAGAAAGACAGGGACTTGCTCTGGGAATAAGGTACAGATTGAGTGCAGATGTCTTGAGGAGCCAGAGCGGTGGGGCTTTTACAAGGAGGCCTTCCAGAGGGAGGAGTGCAGAGGGGAGGTGTCCTAGTACACTGTTGCAGGGCATGCAGCATGCTCCCCACTCCCCCCACCCAAGCTTTAAGGAGCTGCAGAAGATAGGATGAGAGCAGATGCTAGGCAAGAGACTCAGATGGAGGAGGAAGTCGGGGAGGGTGAGAAAAGGCAAAGGTTTAGGGCCCCGTGTACTGTCTGGCATGTGGCGTTACACCAGGAAGGCCCACTGGCTGTCGGCCCATCCCTGAAGAATTTCACCTGTAGGCATCCCTGGCTGAGAGCAAAAACCAACTTCCTAAAGGTGCCTCGTGTGCGATTCCAGAGCTCCATGACCAGAGTGGAGCTTGATGTCTCAGTGCCACACACAGCCGCGCAGGTGGGAGAGGAGGCGTGAGACCCAGCTGGGATTCCAGGTGGAGGCGGGCACCAGCCAGACAGCCCTTCAGAGGCTGGTTTGAAGATTTTCCACCAAGAAACTCACGGCCACCAGAGGGCATCACCACCCCATAATGTGGCATCCTGGGTTTCCCATCACCTCTCTAGGGATATACGGGAGATGGGGAAGAGGGAAGCAGGCATGGATCTCTGAGCTCGCAGGGGAGCTACCTGCAGCTGAATTAAACGTCTCCAGAGCCAGGAGACCTGGAATCTAGTGGGTTCTAGTGCCTGTTCTGCCACCATTGCTTCCTCCCTGGCCTCAGTTTACCTCCTGTTAAATAGGGTTAGACCACATAATATCCCTTCTGGCCCTGAAGTTCCAGGATTTGAGAAAATCATGCAATGAGCCTACTAGAAATTGATTTCCTGGGCCCACCCTTACTCTAGGGTTCTCTAGGGCACCCTGCCTGGCAGGAGGCGGAAACATGTGCCTCCCTCTGTGGGGTGGCCTCTTACTTGGAGGCCTGACCTTCATACTGAGGGGAAGTCTCCAAAGGAGACCACATCAGCCTGAAGGAGAAACGTCTCAACAGGGCTGTTAGACACAGGTGCTGTGAGGCCCCTGGCATCTACTTCTGCAGGTTTCAGACAGAAAGGCGTCATTAGGTAACCCTCTGGGATAGGTGGGGCAGGGATCTGTCCCAGAAGAGGCAAGTCCCATTAGGGATAAGCACAGGAGCGAAGAGAATGGAAACCATCCCCTCTTCTGCCTTTGCTCGCCTCCCCACCCCCATCACAGATGCCGTCTGTTAGGAGCAGGCAGCAGACGGGGCAGGGGGCCATCTGGGCTAATGCTTCACAATAGAGTTCCATGTTTCCCCACCGACACCCCCTCAGCCCTTCAGCTGATGGCCACTTGGTGGTGCCAAGTGGGGAGGAGGGAGAGGAGGGCACTAAGGGAGCCCAGTCTTGGCTCCCCGCCGTCCCCAGTCCACCCCCTGCCCACCACCCAACAAGCCTTCAGCCATCTGGACTTGTGTAATCAGGGAGGGGTGGAGAAGCACCCCCTCCCACCCACACCTCCTATAGGGGCTAGGGGCCCCCAGGGCACCAGGAGTGAGGAAGGGACAGGGAGAGTCAAGGAGAAATCACAAGGGAGCCAGGAGACTGAGACTGTGAACTAAGTTGGGTAGGAGACAAAGCCTTTCCTGGCCTCTCAGGTAGATACGGCCACTTGCCTCTCTGTACTCTGCATACCATCCGTCCAACAGCACATGTCCATGTTCAGCTCTCTACCAGACCAAAGGCCTCTGTAACCCCAGTGCCCAGTAGGGTGAATGAAGAAGCAAAGAACACAGTGTCACATGGGCTCTGAGGCAGGCTGCCTGGGTTTGAGTCTCAGGCACTCTGCCACTGAGTGGCCTAGAATAAGTTACTTAACCTCTCTGGGCCTCAGTTTCCTCATCTGTAAGGGATGATCATGGTACCTATTTCATAGGGTTATTATGAGGACCAAGTGAGTTAATATATGTATGTAAAAGCACACAAAGAACAGTGCACGGCACATGGTAAATGCTCAATAAATGTCAGCAGTAAAGGCCTAACAGATTTGGGAAGACTGGAGGAGGAGGGACATATGGGGACGATGCCTCCCCAGCCTCTGTTCAGTGACTGATGTTGGGTGTGGCGCCCCCCAGCTTGTGGTGCTGACGTCCTGTAGTGGCTATCCGCTCTTTAGACGCCAGGCCTCGCCTGCCACTTCCTCCTCTCACTTCTTATTCAAGCACCACTGACGACAGAGGCTTCAACTAGGCCATCCCCTCCTCTCCCACGGCCTGGCAGCCACCGCAACACAGCGCCGGGGATGGTCCCTGAGACAGAGTCAGAGGATGTCTGAGCACAGTCCCCAACCATGAGCACCCACTCAGCTCAGGCACATCCCCCTCTCCGTGAGTCAAGCCGGAGTAAGGATCTGTCTACTGGAAAGGGGTATCAGCTCCAACATCAGGAGCTGAGGAAGGCTTATCCAGGAGGGATCTCTCCCCACCTTCTGAGCGCACAGGCCAGAATTAAGCATGCTTTCTGGGTTTCCACTACTTCACTTTCTTGTTGATACGGGAAGGGGTGGCCACCTCTCTCACCTTTTTTTGGGCAGCTGTGAAAAGCGAAAATCCTGGCCTTCTCAGTCCCTGGGAGCTTCAGCAAGTCAGTTCTGGAGCATCTCCCCTCCTTCAGGGGCCTCCTCCTCCCCCTGCCCAGGCACCTCCTCTGCCTCAAGCCTCCTGTAGTAACCTGGATCTCCTAGAACCTTATTCTGAACCTCCAAACCTCTTCACAATGACCCCTTATTGTCCGCCGCCACCAGATTCTCCATGAATCTCCAAAGCTACCCATCCCTAGAATTTCAAATCAATCTCGTGCACAAGCCCCTTCACAGAGGCACCCTCCGCTTCCCCCTAGCTCCCCACTCCCCCAATGCCAGGTGTCACGGAGGCCCCTGGCCTCGCCCTGGGATGCGCTGCCCCCTCAACCGCCAGGCTAGGTTTTTCCCCCATTGAGCGCTCTCCTCCCCAGGAGTTCCCCAGCGGAGCCGGGCCTCGGGCGGTGTGGGCGGGGCTCTGGGACCGCAGCCCCCCGGGGGGCGGGGCCCGCTGCTCGGGAGCCCAGCCCCCCGGAGGCGGCTCCCCGCCCAGCCCCTAGCCCGCCCCGCTCTCCAATCCTATAAAGGGAGGACACCCGCCGCCCGCCGGGCTGGCATCCCCGAGCCGCTGGTGTCCCGGCCGCGCGGAACCTGCGCTGCCTCTGAGGGGCGAGGAGCCATGACCCTCCGCCGACTCAGGAAGCTGCAGCAGAAGGAGGAGGCGGCAGCCGCCCCGGACCCCGCCGCCCGTGCTCCCGACTCGGAGGTCGCTCCCGCCGCTCCGTCCCCGACCCCAGCCTCGGGCCCCCGGGCTGCAGCCGCCAGCCCTGGGGCTCCTGGGGACGAGCTGTACGCGGCGCTGGAGGACTGTCACCCGGCCGAGCTGTATCGCGCGCTCGCTGTGTCCGGGGGCACCCTGCCCCGCCGAAAGGTGCGTCCCCCAAACCCAATCCCCTGCTTTCCCTCGGGACCGGCTCTGGCCTCAAGGTCCCCCATTGTGTCTGCTGACCCCCCACAACATTTTCCTCGGGGTCTACTGAGTCCCCCACATTCTTCCCCAGCCCGTTGGCCCCCACGGACACGTTCAGAACCCGCCGAGTCCCCTCGGCCCTCTCCTCCCGCCCCCGCGGCCCCCGCCTCCACGCCGCCCCCAATCTCAGTGGCGGCTCCCCGTCTCGCTGCTCTCCTTCGGGACTCCTCCCCGACATCCCCCTTCTTCTGCCCGGCCCATCTGCCCTTCACCCCGGCCTGTGTCCCGTCTCTCCGCGTCCAGGAGTCTCGAGGCCCCCAAGATCCCTCGCCCGGGCTTCTCCGATTGGAGTGGGGAGGCCTAGGGCTGGGGTCCCGCAGCTCGCCGGGAGAAGTTGAGGGCCCAGAGCCCGGGGGGATTGGGAGGGCGGGTGGACGCGCCGCGTGCATTCTCACCGAGGAAGCGTGAGCGGCGCCGCCGAATCCCGAGAGCTCACCCTTCCGAGGGGACGCCCGGATTCCTGGGCTCTGGGCCTGCCGCCTTGCCCTGCATCTGAGGTGCCGGGTTCAAGGCCACTGCTCCCTGGACCTCGATGGGGACCGGACGCGATGGGAGGGGTCACAGGGCACCCGCGGGGGCAGGAAAGATTCGAGCCGCGCCCGCCCTCTGAGTCTCCCCCTCTGCGGGGCTCTTCCTCTGGCCTGAGGGGGACCAGAGCACTCAGAAAGGGGGACACAGGACCCAGGTTAAGGGGAAAGGGCTAGTGGCCTTTCCCTGCTCAACCCTCCTTCTTCTCCCCTGGCCCCCAGCTCCCCCCACACAATGAACAGCTTGTTGAGAATTTGCATTTTATGAAAATTGGGTTGAAAGACAAAGGGGTCTCTCTATGCTGCCCAGTCCCTCCTCCCCGGCCCATTTGGGAACTGTCCCCACCCTTGACGCCACTCTGCTTCTGGAGAAAGAGGGCCCCCTTCTCTGTCTGCCTTGGGGCAGCCTGGGGGTGGGGGCGGGGGTGGGGGCACCAACTGGGGAAGTTCTGGGTTGTTTAGGGCACATGGGGCAAGGGCTGGTCTGAGACAGGAGTTCATCCAAGGACCAATAATTAGAGAGGGAGAGAGACTGCTTTAGTTTCTCAAGGGCACTAAAGTGGCAAGAAACTCAACTTTGTCACCCCTCCCCCAAGATAAAGAACTTCTCATCTCTCTCCTTAGGTAGAGACATGAGGACAAGTTTGAGATGTCAGATTTTTTTGTTCCAAAAAGCAACAAAATATACAGCAATGTTGGGACATCCAACCGAGCTGAGCACATCTGGCCATCTGCAGCTGGGACCCACGGTTGGTCCCTGAAGTAAACTACTTTTGGGGGGCAAGGCCTGGCTCTCCTGTTCCCTGCCTTCCCAAGTTCAGGCTAGCACCGCTGGCTCTCCAGATCTGGCCCCTGACCCCCTACTCCTCCAAGCCACTGTCTGTGGCTGAAAAATCAGGAGAAGAGACCCAACTGGCAGAGGGTCCCCGGATTGCCTTGACAGACAAGCACAGGAGCCCCCTCCCCTCCTTTGGGAACATCTGGGAAGAGTCCCTGTCTGAGCTTACAGGGTCTGGAGGCCTGATGCCCTGCAGACATGCACCCTGGGAGTGAAGGCTCTTCTATCTGGATTAATGAACTCTATTCCCCACTCCGAGGCTGGGAACCAGCACACTACTCAGAGGTTCATGCATCTGGACCCCTGGAGGACTGTGTGTCCCCAGTCCCAGTTACAGAGGTAGAACCTAGGGAGAAATCTATGGTGTGATACTAATAGTGGCACTCAGCAAGAACTTAGACCAGCACAAAAGCAGGTGTGGAACTAGGACCACACAGACCAGTAACAAAGTGAGGGGCTGGGTCTGGAGCACAGGTGAGGGATCAAGCAGAGTGGGGCTCTCAGCTTCTGCCCAAAGATGGCCCTTCTCTCACCTGCTACTTCCTCTCTGTCTTCTCCACCAGGGCTCAGGACTCCGCTGGAAGAATCTCAGCCAGAGTCCTGAACAGCAGCGGTGAGTCACCACCACCCCAAACCCCTGCACTGGTTCAACAGGGTGAGGTGCTGGGGTGGCTGTGGGGGGCAGCATGACACAGCATCTCAGTCCAGTGGGGTGGGAGTAGGGGTGGGGTATCATTCTCCTACCCTTTCAGTAGGGCTTCTTCAATAGGAGTGGGGGCAGGTGGGGGCGTGGGCTGTGTGAAAGGGGTGGTGGAGAAAGAGGTAGGGACTTTTGAGTCATCAGGTGCTCCTCAACCCACCCCCAGTCCCTGCCATTTACCCTGCCTGGGAAGAGCTGGATCTGGGAGGTGGAGGGAGTAGGAGAAATCTGGGCTTCCCTGAGCCCTCCCAGCCCCGAAGAACCCTGAGCGCCCCAGCCGTGAGCAAGCTGTGTCCAGCTGCCTGAGGCTGGCTGCCCCTGCCTCCAGAATCTCAGTCCTGCACTGCTCTCCTCCTGTGGTGGTCCTTTCAGAAAGAATCTGAGGTGAGGGCAGAAGTAGGTGCTGACCTCAGGCCCCACTGTGCTCGTGTCCGTCCTGATTTGGGCCAGGCTTCTTCTAAAAGGGATCAGCAGACTATGGCCTGCTGGCCAGGTTGACCTGTTTGGCCTTTGAGCTGAGTTGTTTTTAAATTTCCAAAGCATTATAAAAATAAAAACAAAGAACAATAGATGTCAGAGGCCAAAGGGGGCCCACAAAGAAAGCCTAAAATATTTACTATCTGGCCCTTTGCAGAAAATATTTGCCAACCCTTCCAGAAAACCAGAGAGCACTGAGGTACACACAACTTTCAGCCACCCTGCTCCCCTCCTAGCATGCACAGACAGAGAAAGGCCTGAATTCAGTGACAGGAGCTCAGCTTGGGGCGGGGAGTTGCTGCTCAGCATTTGGGGGTGTCTGGGTCAGGCCGGGAGCCAGGGGCCTGGGTATCCAGAGCCTTTCTGAGGCTGTGAGACTTGGAGGGGCCTCCGGAGGCTGCTTTAACTTTGCCTCTGGCTGGGCGGGAAGGAAGGGGGTGGGTGGGGGTGGGCAAAGGAAACTCTGGGCTCCCCCAGCAGGCGAGGATCTGGAGTGGCTCCAGACCATTGTGTCCAGTGGGCAGGCCTTCAGTGCGGGAAGGGGCGGCCTCGAGGCTCCCCTCCCCCCTCACATCTGGTGGGCTGGCCCCACCGCAGCTGGGAGGAGCAGCTGTGGTCCGGGCTGAGCCTCGTGACTGGCCTTTGGGGGTGGGGCCAGCCCTCTCCCCAAGGCTGTGGAGCAGAGGCGGCTCTAGGCTGGGGCTGAATTTGGGGCCTGAGCTAGTCAGTAAGCAGCACGCTGGGGCTCATGAAAAAGCCGAGGTGTGGCTGAAAAACATCTAGTCCATTCCCTCTGGGGGCCAACCGTCGCCAGTGCCTCCCTCCACAGGAGGCTGGATTGATTGTGCGCAACTCTGAGAAGCTGATTTCAGCTGGTTTGGGAAAGGACATTCCAACAACCTGTGATGAGAGCAAGTTGTCCCTGAAGGCAGTGAGCCCTGCCTGGACGTTCTGGAGCAGACTCCAGCATCAGTGGAGGGCCACACTGTGGGCTGCCAGGCTTCTTTTAGCCCTGACAGTCTTGATGACATGGCCCATGTCTCCTGTAGGAAAGTGCTGACTTTGGAGAAGGAGGAGAACCAGACCTTCGGCTTTGAGATCCAGGTGGGAGAAGCTGGGTGCAGAGGGAGTGAGGGGTTGTGAGGCCAGTCTGAGGGATGGATGGACCCTGCCCCACCCCTGGCTGAGGAGCCCCCTGTCTGTTACAGACTTACGGCCTTCACCACCGAGAGGAGCAGCGTGTGGAGATGGTGACTTTTGTCTGCCGGGTTCATGAGTCCAGCCCTGCCCAGCTGGCTGGGCTCACACCAGGTAGGGCCCAAGTCTAGGACACAGGGCTCTGGGAAGGGGGTAAGACCTTACTCCCAAGCAGAGGGCACCAGAGGTCTCTTCTGAAATCAGTTTCCCTTCCTCCTCCTAGTTTGAGAAAGCCAGAGAGAGTGGATAGAATCCAGGCTTTGGATCCAGGCAAATTTCCATTTACTGTGTGATCTTGAGCAGTCTCATCTGAAAAATGGGAGAATAACAGATGCTCACATCATACTGTGGTGAGGGGCTCCCTGGGCAGAGAGCCAGGGCCTGGTAAATGGCAGATACTGCTGCTGTTCTGACTCCCCACCAGCACTGTGGCAATCTAGCAAGGGCAGGAATTGGAGAAGGAGAAACTTTCCATTAGATCTGCTTAATACTGGGGATCAGGGCCTATCCTGCCCCTGGACCCAGCCCAACTCAGAGGTACCTGGGTTACTTCCTCTAACAAGGAAAAGATGCCTCCAGGAAGACACCCTCGGGATTGGTCGAATCTGTAGAGTCTCCAGGTCCCAGGAAGGGGCAGCCTCAGACTGCACCAATTGACCCTCCCCAGTTCTATCACCACTTCTTCCCTAAACCTTCACTTCCTTGCCGGCTTACCAGCAGATCCCAGTTACCAAGAGGTATATTGCAACTCTGCAAAGTAGTTTCGTATCCACTCCCTCCTGATCCCCAAGGTAGCCACAGTAGAGGTCTACACCCCCTTTTTACAGATGGGAAATGTGCCCTCAGATGTGGTGGCTTACCCTGCCCCGAGTCAGGAGGCCCTGTAGTGATACAGGGTATCGGAAGCTGAGGTCTGGGGCCAGTTCCCAGCTTGGTACTACTCACCCTGCCCCCTTCCTGCCGTGGCTGAGTCTCCTGACAGCCTGCAGGCTGGTCAGAAATAACCAACTCTGAGGGCAGTCTTTGGGGACAGAGCTTAGGGTGTGGGTGTCTGTGGGCTCTGGCCCCTGCACTGGGGTGCTGGGTCTGGACAAGGTCTCCCCAGAACCATGAGGAGTTGGGGAGGGAGTTCAGGAGTATTCTTCGGAGTTATTGCCCCTGCCCTTTCTGGCTAGGGTAGGGGGCTGGAGTTCTTCCATTGTGTCCCATGTGTAAAGCAGATACTGACCTCCTCTCTGCCTGGCAGGTGACACCATCGCTAGTGTCAACGGCCTGAACGTGGAAGGGATCAGGCATCGAGAGATTGTTGACATCATCAAGGCTTCTGGCAATGTTCTAAGGTATGTCCAGGTGTCTGTGGGCTGCCAGGCTTCTTTTAGCCCTGACAGTCTTGATGACAGTCTTGGTGTCAGTGCTTCCTCGCCCTGGGGGCTCACTGGGCCTCTGATTTCCCAACCCCCTCAGACTGGAAACTCTGTATGGGACTTCGATTCGGAAAGCGGAACTGGAGGCACGCCTACAGTACCTGAAGGTAAAGCAGCCCGGGGAATGTCTGGTCTCTGCTCTCCTCTTCCCAGGCCCCTGCCTCTGCAGGCCCCACTGTTTTTTTTAGGGCATCGCTATCTATCTGAACCTCCCTTTAACCTTAAGGATTCTTCTGTGCACTCCCTGATCCCTTGGTCTGTGCCCACCTCCTGGTAATTTATTGCTAGCTCCTGACAGGGAAGTGGGGTGTGTCTTGCAGCAAACCCTGTATGAGAAGTGGGGAGAATACAGGTCCCTGATGGTGCAGGAGCAGCGGCTGGTGCACGGTGAGTAGGCTGGGGATGTGAACAAGTGTTTGTGCCCCTACTGACACCATCATTCATCCTCTGCTTCTGAACTGGTGGGTCACTTCAGTTGTGTAGGAAGGTTTGTTGAGGTACTTACTTTGGGTGCAACACCGCTCTGTGCTGAGGCACATTTTTAGGCTATGCCCCCCATTGCCCCCTGAAGGTAATTATTAGATAATATCATCTCCATTTTACAGATGGGAAAACTAAGACTCAAAGAGCTTGTTTCAGATCCTTTCCATGGCTCTTGTGTAAGTGGTCCTCCTAAGGGTTTGAGTGTCTAGGTCCTGTTTTATAGACGAGGCAAGTGGGGCTCGAGGTTGTGACTTGCCCAAGGGTCGGTAGGAAGGTGCTGAGCCCCCCTGCCCAGGCGCTCTGACTGCTCTGCCTCCTGTTTTCTGCCCTGGCAGGCCTCGTGGTGAAGGACCCGAGCATCTACGACACGCTGGAGTCTGTGCGCTCCTGCCTGTACGGGGCGGGTCTGCTCCCAGGCTCGCTGCCCTTTGGGCCTCTGCTGGCAGCGCCCCGAGCCCCCCGTGGGGGCGAGCGGCGGGCCGGGGGCGACGCGGACGACGCTGTCTACCACACGTGCTTCTTCGGGGGCGCTGACCCACCCGCGCTGCCGCCGCCGCCGCCGCCGCCGCCTGCCCGTGCATCCGTCCGCGCTGAGCCGCCTGCCTCGGCCCTGGGGCCCCGGGCAATGCTGAGCCGCAGCGCCAGCGTGCGGTGCGCGGGCCCCGGGGGCGGGGGCGGCGGGGGCGCGCTGGGCGCGCTCTGGACTGAGGCCCGCGAGCAGGCCCTGTGTGGCCCTGGCCTGCGCAAAACGAAGTACCGCAGCTTCCGTCGGCGGCTGCTCAAGTTCATCCCCGGACTCAACCGCTCCCTGGAGGAGGAGGAGAGCCAGCTGTAGGGGCGGGTGGGCAGGGGAAGGTATTTATTTATTTATTCGTCCCAGCAAAAAGGGGGCGGGGGAGGGAGGCAGATACCCAGGCAGACAGGACCCCAGGATCCCAGAGCAGCGGGAGAGGGTCCTTGTCAGCCCCAGACAGCTGGTTCCTGGCCTATCTCTGCTGAGCCACGAACGCAGGCCCCAGACCGTTCTACTGCTCCTACCCTAAACCACAGTGTTAGGCGGGGCAGGGAGAACCAGGAGAGCTCCGGGTTGCAAGAGGTTTGGGGGCAAAGATGGGCTGTTCATCCTACATCTGGGTCAGTAGTGCCTTGTGGGATGTCCAGGAAAACTCCCGCCATGTGTGGCGGGGAACCCTGTCCCACAAAGCCCTCTCCTCAGCTTTACTTGCTCCCCACCCTTGGCCTTGGGGACAAATGGCCTATGGACAATCATTCTCCCATCCTTCACACGCACATACACTGTTCCAGTTAACCAGTGGGTCCCTGAAGGGGCCTCAGGTGCTGGTCCTCCTCCTCCCGGCCTTGACCCCTAAGGGCTTGGCCCCTTCTAGGGGCCTGTAACTAAGTTGGGTCCTGCTGGGCAGGGGTCCTGGGTTCTCTGCCCCTCGGGGAACAGGAATGGCCACGTCCAGGTTGGGTGGGGGCAGCACAGACTGTTCCGCCGTTTTGCATATTGTTGCTTCTGAACCACTAACTGTATAAAATTGATGGTTTTTTGCATCTGTGTCAGCGTGGTGACTGCTTGAGGGGGAGATTGGGCTCTGGTAAGCTTTGACTCCACCACGCACCCCGCCCCCAGCACACACACACTGTATTCGACATCTTATTTGCTTGGAGCCTGCAGCCAGGGAAGTAGTCTGGGGGATTCTGACTTACATGTATGGGCCTGAACGGGAGGCCCCACACCCTCTTCAGAACTTGGGCCTCTTGTTTAAGTGCATCTTGAGTGCCCCTCCTCAAATGTGCACAACAGGTGGTGGCCAAGGCTTGTCGAAAGTCCCTAACTATCCCTGTGCAAAACACTGTGCTTGGCATCCTCCCTTCCTGGGGTCTGGGGTCTCCTAGAGAGGAGACCTTAGCCATCATCCACCCAACCTGAGACAGGCCCCCTCACAGATCACTCCATTGTTCTAGAACTCAGTGGTTTCCCAGTCCTCCGAGAATAAGATTCTAACTCCCATGCTGGGGTATCTGCCCCCTGCCTGCCTCAATTTCTTGATTCCCCGTACTCCCTGATCTGGCCGCCTTGCTGTACCTGGTGTACTTCAGATCCCCTCCCCCCAGTATTCAGCTCAACCTCCTAAAGGCCTTCCCACCCAGTCTAAACTAGTCACACCCTCTGCTGTGACAGAGCCCTCAAATGGTCTTGACTTGTTTGGGTTTTGATTTTGGCCTGGCTCCCCTTCCCATTAGTATGAACAATCCTTGCAGCGGCTCTCAGGGACCTTTCCTGTCTTTTTCTCTGCTTTATATCTTGCCCTCTACTAGCGCATGGTGGAACCTCAACAAACACAGTGTGTGCTCAAAGCATCTCTTAAGAGGTGATCACTGGGTCTTTGAAGCAACCCCAGGGCAAGTGACCTGCCTCGGGTCACATAGAAAGTAAGGGCAGAGCTGCAGCCTGAGACTTAAGCCTCCTGAGTCATTAGGTCCTCACAGGCAGTAACCAGCATATAAGGAGTAGCCTTAAGAGGTCTAAGTAGACCCTCCCCCAGCCAGACCACCTCCTACTTTTTCCCTTCTGCTCCACTGCTCTTGCCTCTGGAATGACCTCCCTGCTTCCCCTCTTGTCCCTGGACCATCCCTTCTCACACAGCAGTCAGGGCTCTCTTTCCAAAAAGGATCACAACCCTCCTCTGCTTAAAACCCATTAAGGCTTCCCCTGGAATAAAAGAATAAAAATCCAGACTCTTTGCTATGGCCTGTCCATAATATGTTGTCCCTCTGGGCATACAAATTACAAAAAGACATCCCTTCCTCTGGGTTGATGGCAGCCACACAGGCTAAACAATTTGGCAACTGGGAGCCTTTGTGCAGTACACAACCTCTGCAACTATACTGGGATGCCCCGTATAAGGCCCTCCAGGATTTGCCCCTGCCTTTCTCTTGAAGTGCAAATTGTTTCTCCTTGCATGTCACGTGCCATATTTAAGCCACACTATTCTAGCCCTGTTCCTCAAATATTCCAAGCTCTTGCCTGCCTCAAGTCTTTGTCCCTGCTGTTCTTTCTCCCTGGAGTGCTCTACAAGACTGATTCCTCCATCCTCTGATTTCAGCTTAAACAGCTTCTCAGAGAGGTTTCCCTTATCAGAAGTACTTCCCTTTACTTCATTCTTTATCTTAAGCTCTTGTTTTCTTCTTTATAGCACTTTCTCCCAATTGGTAATTACACTGACTTCTTTTTTATCCCTTTGCCTCCCCAAGACAGGAAACTCAGCCTTGTTTACACTGTACCTCCAGGGTCTACACAGCCTGGCACACAGCAGGTGATCAATAAACAGAAATGTCTCCTTGAGACCAGCCCTGCAAAAGGATCATCACCACCTCCCTGCCTGTCAGCCCTGGGGGGTGGGGTTGAGGAGGCCCCTCCCCTGCTCCATCTGTAGCTGGCACCTGTGGGCCCCTCCCAGGAAGTCCCTTTGGGGTTGGGTGTCGGCTCCAGCCAAGGTACCTGCACCTGGCTGCCTGCCCTCCCTGGTCCTGGGGAGGGAGAACATTTGATCAAGAAAATGGAGCCTCCCCAAGCTCCCTGTTTGAACAGCTGCTCTTCAGTGATGACAAACAGCAGCTCCCAGGGGCTCTTGTCTAGGGGAGGAGCCCTCTCACACCTTTGTTCCCAGAGCCTAGGGCTGCCAGGATACCAGCTGCCTGGGCATAGCCTACACCTTCCTGGACTGCAAGGGCCTCCCTGGGTTTTCCTCCCCAAATAGATTCCCAGCCCCTCTTCTGCCAGCCTGTACTTCCCCTCCCCCCACATGGCTAGTCTAGGGAGTGATGTCAACACATCTCATCCAGGCTGAAGGGGCTCCTGGCTGGCCACATGCACCCAGAGGAGGGTGCCCAGGGTGGGGCTGGATCCCACCTCTCGGATGATGCGATGATGGCACCCGCACAGCAGCCTCCTGCCGTGTAGGTGGGTGACAGGGAGTGACTAATGTGTGAGCTGTGATGCTAAAAATTAACCCAGGGATCGTGTTTGGTGGAGGGGTGGGGGTGGCTGGGAAAAGAAGCAGGGACTTGGAGTAGTGTGTGGTCGGTATTCCCTGGCCCTGCGTCTCCTCCTCCACGTCCCACCAGCCTTCTGGTCCTCTCAAAACCTCAGGGACTCTGTGGGAGCCTTTTGCACCCCCAGGCCAGAAGGAGCTCCTAGTTATCCTAGTGAGGAGAGTACAGGCCACTCCAGGTCTCAGGCATGGCAGGGTGAGGATACAGCCCTGCAGACAGAGTTCTGGGCTGAGGTTCCCACAAAGTCCCACATCTTCCCCAGTCTCCTCAGCATGGTGGCTGGTGCCCCTGCACCCCCTGGCTCTTCCCCTCTGCATGGGCCAGGGTTCTGCCCGGGGGTAGTGGGGGAAGCAGAAGCAGCCAGTGTGCAGAGACAAGGGCTGGTTCCCATCAGCAGGCCAGGGCTGGGAGGCATCAGGGGTGGCAGCTGTACCTGGAGGAAAGCACAAGGGATTCTCCCAGAGCACCTCCTAGGCAGAGGCACTGTGCTAAGCACTTCCAAATTCATCATCTCACAGAGGCCTCACAGCATATCTGAGAGCAATGGATCACTGCCCCATTTTACAGATGAAGAAACTCAGAATTAAAAAAGTTAAGGTAGCATATCTGGTACCTGGCAGAGCCAGCATTCTCTCATATGTGTCTCTAGAGCCTAGATGAGGCAGAGGGAAGGTTTCCTGGAGGAAGGAGTGTAAGGACAGGGTCAAGACAGTAAGGAATCATTTAGAAGAGCGGAACCTCTAAAGCGTGGAACTCATTTATGGGGGGGAAAGAAGTTGGGAGCATAGATGGTGTATGACAGGTGGGACCTGAGGAAGCAGGGTCTGAGATGGGCCAGATAGAAAAAGAAGGAGATCAGGTCCAGAGGGATCAAGCCTCCATGGATAGCATGCTATCCTGGGTGAGGTGTGAACATTACCATCAAAGGGGGGAAAACTCTTGGGGCTAGGTTCTGGGGGCCACACTAGGGGCTTGGGCTTGTAGAAGAGCTTTGTTGACACACATTAAGAAAACCTGTTAGAAGAAGTGAACCTATAAACCACTCTCATTTTGCCTGAAGACAAAACCAGAGAACTTGAGCTGAATGGCAGCAGGAGAAGAGGTGAAATAGTAGGAGGCACTTTCTGCTCACCAGTCATTCATTCATGGAGTTAGGGGTGTGAGAGAAGCTATGGGATTCCCTAAGAGTCAGGAGAAATCTCAGGTTGTCTAATTGGGAGGCTGCCTGATCCTGCGTGGGTGCCTGTATGGGATGACCTAAAGGACAGAGTAATGGGCTGGGAGAAGTGAGAGAAAGAAAGGTGCTGCTGAGGAGGGGGCAGTGGACCAAGGAATAATAGCCAAAAGAAATGAGACAGACACTGGAAAGTAGAGCAGGAGCGCCTGACCCCTGGTGGTGACCTCAGAGCACTGCACCTCTCTCAGCCTTGACCTTACAGTCAGGAGACCTGGCGAGAAAGTAGGATTCCCCAGTCAGCCAAGCTCTCCTCCTTAAGAGTCCATCTCTTCAGGCTTTCGGCCCTGTCCCACTCTTACCTCCCCTGGACCACACAACCCATCTGCAGCTCTCTGCAGCCTCGCTGTGCCTGGAACTGGGCATTCAGACAACACTGATTGAAAGCAGGTATGTCTGAATGTATGAATGATAAGTTCAGAACTTATAAGTTATCAACCTTAATTGATTTCAACCAACAGTCCTTTTCTGAGTGGAACCCCATGTGGTCTGAAGGCTGTGGATGGGGGCTCAGGGGAGGTAGATGGAGGCACATGTGCTAAACTGCAATTCTTGTAAGGGAAACCTCCTAAACCTCAGTGAATTTTCCATTCTTGGGGTTCAGAGAACACACAACTTTATGCAAAAGGTAAAAATTATGGAAAAGAAAGGGCACCAATTAGTAACAAGAAAACATATGAAAGAATAAATCTCACTGGAAATGTAAATATAAAGTAGTGTATTAATCATTATAAAGTTAGTATGAAAGTTAAAAGACAAAAGTAAAAAAAAGTTATGGTTACAATAATTAGTTAAGGGATACACAAGGTAAAAATATATAAAATGTGACATCAAAAACATAAAATATTGGGGGTTAGAATGCAATCAAACTTATGCTGCTTTCAATTTAAAACAGACTGTAACAGATATAAGTTGCTACACTGTAAGCCTCATCTTAACTGCAAAGCAAAAATCTGTAGTAAATACACAAATGAGAAAAGGAAAGGAATCCAGCACCAAAGAAATTTATCAAAGAACAAAGGAAGAGAGTAAGAGAAGAAAGGAACTGAAAAGAAATACAAAAACAGCCAGAAAACAATTTAAATGACAACAAGCCCATACCTATCAGTAATTACTTTAAAATGTAAATGAACTAAATGCTCCAGTCAAAAGACATACAGTAGTAACTGGATGGATTTAAAACAACAAACAAGACTCCTCTATATGCTGACTATAAGAGACACACTAGATGTAATGACACATGCAGGCTGCAAGTGAAGGGATGGAAAAAGATATTCCATGAAAATGAAAACCAAAAGAAATCTGGAGTAGCAATACTTATATCAGACAAAATAGACTTTAAAACAAAGACTGTCAAAAGAGACAAAGAAGGGTATAATGATAAAGGGGTCAATCCAACAAGAGGTATAACAATTATAAATATCTATGCACCCAACATAGGAGCACCTAGATATAAAAAAGCAAATATTAACAGGCATAAAGGGAGAAATAGCAATACAATAGTAGTAGGGGACTTTAATACCCCACTTAAATCAATGGATTGATCATTCAGACAGAAAATCAATAAGGAAACATTGGCCTTAAACAACAGTTAGAACAGATGGACTTAACAGATATTTACAGAACATTCCATCCAAAAGCAACAGAATACACATTCTTCTCAAATGCATATGGAACATTTTCAAGATAGATCATATGTTAGACCACAAAACAAGTCTTAATAAATTTAAGAGAAGTGAAATATCAAGCATCTTTTCCTACCACAGTGTACTGAATTAGAAATTAATAACATGAAAAAAACTGGAAAATTCACAAATATGTAAAAATTAAACCACATGTTACTGAACAACTAACTGGTCACAGAAATCAAAAGAGAAATAAAAAATACCTTGAGACAAAATGGAAATGTAACATACCAAAATTTATGGGATGTAACATACCAAAACCTATGGGATACAGAAAGAGCAGCTCTAAGAGGAAAGTTCATAGTGATAAATGCCTTCCGGACAAAAAAAGAAGTTGCAAGTAAACAAACTAACTTTATACCGCAAGGAACTAGAAAAAGAAGAACAAGGCCCAAAGTTAGTAGAAGGAAGGAAATAAAGATTAGAGCAAAAATAAATGAAATAGAAACTAAGAAGACAATAGGAAAGATGACATTGGGTTGGTTCTTTGAAAAGGTAAACCAAATCTTCAGTCCTTTAGCCAGACTCATTAAGAAAAATAGGAACAATAGAAGACTGAAATAAATAAAATCACAAATGAAAGAGGAGATGTTACAACTGATAACACAGAAATGCAATGCATAAGAGACTATGAACAATTGTACTCCAACAAATTGGACAACCTTGAAGAAATGGACAAATTCCTAGAAATATACAACTTATCAAGACTGAATCATGATAAAAGGGAAAATCTGAACAGACCAATTAGTAGCAAGGAGATTGAATGAGTAACCAAAAACCTCCCAACAAACAAAAGTCGCAGACCAGACAGCTTCACTGCTGAGTTCTAAACATTCAAGGGAGAATTAATACCAATCCCTCTCAAACTTCCAAAGAGGAGGGAACTCTTCCAAACACATTTTACAAGGCAAGCATTACCCTGATACTGAAACCAGACCAGGATGCCACACAAAAAAGAAACCATAGGCTGGTATTCCTGAGGAACATAGATGCAAAAATCCTCAACAAAATATTCGCAAACTGAATACAACAATACATTAAAACAATTATACACATTGATGAAGTGGGATTTATTCCAGGGAGGCGAGGATGATTCAATATCCACATTATCAGTCAACACAACATGCCACATAAACAACAACATGCATAGTACTTGCAGCTGTCTCCAAATCTCACTTTGATTGGAGGCCTGGATTACTGGATCAAACCCCACTTTCTCTGAGGAACTGGTCTCTCATTAAGTGAATGCCAAGACCAATGGTTACCCACAAAAGCAACAAATTGCCTGTGGGATATTTAACCACAGATAGGATTCTACCCCTTCTCTTAAGATTCTCAATCAGGAGTTCTGGGGTGGGCTGAAGCACTGGAATGTTTTAAAACACCCCAGATGCTCAATAAGGATTTACTGAATGGATGTTGAATGAAGATTCTAGAAGCCTCTGAGTTCCCTCCCACCTAGAACCTTGGCATTCTAAGTACTGACAGAACTCTGGTGCCCCTAAGGTCATGTCATGCTCAGGGAGCTGAGGACTTGTGCCTCCCACGGGCACTTTCTACTTCGTGGTGTGGTAGCAGTGTCCTCCACAGACTGGGAGCTCTGGGAGGTCAGGGAGAGCCCATCACTCCCCTGTGTGTCCCCAGCATGGCTGGAGTCGGGTCGGCAAGGTAACCAGGTATTTGTATATCCAAGACCTGCTGGCTGAGCGTCAGCTAGAGCTGGCGGGGTGGGGGTGGGCTGGAGTGAGGAAAGAGGAGGCCAGGCCCAAGGGGCAGGCAGGCTAGGGCTTCCATGCAAGGGCCTGCTCCTCAGGGTTCATGCCTGGACCAGTAGTTTGGGGTGAGCATGGGGAGACCAGACTGGTGGTGCTGCTGGGGGAGGAACTCCATGAGCTGCCTGAGAGGTTTCAGGATTAACCTTCAAGTTCTGGGCTTGGTTGAAAGGGGTGGGGTCGGGGCACCGCTCCACTGCACGAACTGGAGTCAGCTGGGGACCCCCCCCACACAGCCTCGCCCACCCTGAAGCTCCGAGGCTGAGGGCCGCTTTGAAGAGGCAGGTTGCAGCCCGCGGGTGCAGCTGCTATTAGCTGGGTGGGGGTGGAGATGGGGACTCAGGGTTGTGTTTGGCTGGGAGCGGGGAGGGTGGGAGCAGGGAGGGAAGCAGGTGGCAAAGCTTGAGTGAGTAACCGCCTCCCCAGAACAGCAAATCTCGCCGCCGCAGGAAGTCCCACCAACATTCTGCCCCCCTCCCCCGCCCCCGCCGGGCCTGCTCCCCGCACGCCAGCCGCCGCGCATTTCCAGCTCCCTCTAGCGTTTGCTCTTCCGGCCGCAGGCGCGCCACTCTTGACCCCATTACAGAGAGCCACCCGGGCAGCCTCTCCTGCGGGTCCTCCCTTCTTCCCTTGCTGCGCGCATCTACCGCCCCCCCATCCCTACTCTCCGCAGACCCTTCGGAACTCGGCCCGACCTGCCTGGGTCTCGGGAGGGCTGGTCTGGGTAGGGTGGGGTGGGGGGCGTGACCCGGCAGGTTTGCGGAGCTTCGGGCGGCATTGCCCTCTGCTGGTCAGATTTTGGAACTGCTTCATCTCTTCGTCGTCGCGTCCTTTCCTGCCCGTTGGCCTGGTTTCTGATCTTCCTTGACCTCTCTGCCATCTCTCTTCTTTCCGCCACCTGACACCTGGAGGACCCCAAATATGCAGATATCGGTCCTGGTCCCAGTTATGCTACAGCCTACCTGCGGCAGAGTCGCGGCCTCTCTGAGGCTCCGGTTGCTTCCCTGAGAAAGAGCAGTCCCGAAGACAGTGAAAGAAGACACTTGGTACCGAAAAAGAGAGTCTGCGTATGAAGTGTGGTTGTTGTCAATGTTAAGGGCATTCTTTCCCGCCTTCTTTGGGGGAAATCATCTTCTGTCTGTCCCTGGACTACAGTGGAAAGAGAGGTATGTATATTCATCCCTAGGGATCATCACATTTTGATGTATTGCCTTTCAGTCTTTTTTTTCCTCACTGTATAAACACATAAATGTATTTTAATACAGATGTGGCCACCTTCTACATACTCTTTCATGTCCTGCCCTTTTTGCCCTCCAAGTGCATAAGTCATGGTGTCAGACAAACCCGGATTCAAGTCCTTGCTCTATGATTTTGTATCTTGAGCAAAGCACATAACCTCTACTTAATCAGCATTAGTTTCCTCATCTTCAGAGTGGTGATAATGCCAGGAATACCCACTTCACAGGCTTGTGGTAAAGCCCTGGGCATAGCCAGCTCAGAGCATGTTAGCTGACGTTACTGTGCTTATAGTTTGAGCAGGACTCCTCCAGCCACGTGATTCCTGTAGCGAGCAGGCTGTTCTCCCTTCTCCATGTGCCATACTGGTAAGAAAGGGGGAGCTCTCCGTCTCTGAGCTTGCCCCACCCCAACGCTGCTCTTGGCCACCTGGGTCTCATTATTTCTCCAGTGCACCCAGAATTTCCCCTTCAAAGTGCACTCCAACTCGTCCTCTGCCTTGCCAGCTTTTTCCCCATTTAAGGGCTCTTTCCCTCACTCCCCCAGGGTTCCCACTGCATTGTTACCTCCACAGAGAAACCTCTCTGACTGTTCCTTTATAATAGCAGCCTCGGTGGCTATAATTCTCTCACCATTTACCTGCTGTATTTGTCTTCATAGCCCTTTTGTTATATAGCATTATAGCATTGTTTGTTTTTATCTGTATCTCCCCTTCCCCTGCCAATGTATCTCCAGGGAAGGTAGTTCTCTTTTTTTTGAGTTTCTGAGTTTTCTTTTCCCACCTTTGTACTTCTTAGAAGACCGCCTGACACGTAGCAGGGCCTACACAGATTTTTTTGCGTGAATGTGAATAAATCTATCACTAGCCTTTTTCCCTCCAGAGGTCACAGTCCAGTAGAGGCCATGTCTGCCCAGTAGGGGGCACCACCACATAGCATTTGGGGGTCTCCTGGGGCTTGGGCTGGGGTGGGAGATATTTATAAAGTCCACAGACTCTCCTCCCACTCTGCAGGCGCCCAGTCCCGCTGGGACAGGAAGCAGGAGGGCCCTCCCAACTGCCCCGGGGCTAATCTGCCCTGGCAGCGCATTGCTGGCATGCCCTGGCTGCATCCTCCGGCGTGCTCTGGTGCCTGAGGTCGAAATACCCTGACGGCTGTCCCGGATACATCCCTTAGCAGTAGATGGCGCTGGACAGATCGCACCCTGTCCCGAGCTCTGCAAAATAAGGACCATGACATGAGCTACCCTGTCTGTTCACCGGTTTGTGGTGAGGCCCAGTCAGGAGTGTGTGAAAAACATTTTGTGAATGTAAACACCAGACAAATATAATCTGTCACACCTTTATTGGTAGTGGCAGCAAATAGCAACAAAAGAGGAGAGATTAGAAGGCACTTAAAGGGAATTGCAAGGCTGAACGGTGGGTTTTGAAGGGGATTAAGATAGTGAAGGGGAAGGAAGAAGTTAAAAATAACAACTACCGTTCATTTCACCAAGAGTTTATTAGGAGCCAAGGCTGAGGAAAGTGATCTCCAAACATCTAATTATAGCCAACACACTCCGATGGTGCTGACCTGAGCCGGGCACGGTTTAAGTGCTTTTTGCACAGAAACTCATCAGATCTTCACAACCCAGTGTCACTGTCTCTACTCTACACGCGTGAGGAAAACCGAGGCGGGGCATTTTGCCCGAAGCCACCCAGACAGGGCTGGAGGTCAGGCCTGAGCGATCTGCCTCTCGGAATGTGGTCCTAATCCCTCACAGCGACAACCCCACAGGACAAGGAGATATTATCCTCCCATTTCCCAGGTGGAAGACTAGGCTGGGCAAGTCTGCAAAGCCTGCCTAAAGCCATGATGGGAACAAATGTGTTTGAACCCTACTTATCCACTGAGCAATAGCTCCCAGTCCCCACAGAGACAGGAGAGGGGCTGTGGAGATGGGTACGGGGTTCCCTCAGAGGGCCAACCACAAACACACAGGCTTCCTCCTCTCAGGTCAGGGGAGGGTGAGAGAGCAGAGGCCATGCAGGGCTGAGTGGGTGAGAGGCTGCTTGGTGTCTCAAATTCATGGAAGGAATGGGGCTGGGTCATTTTCTGGGCCAGAATGGCAGGGAGGAGTGGGAAAGTGTGCTGGTAGATGCCAGGCTGTCCACAGTGATTGCACCCAGGCCCATAAGCCACCAACTCCTCACCTCCACAGGTAGAATGGAGGTGCTGAGGGGCTGGCCTGACAGTGGGAGCTGGGAGTATCCCCATCCCTTGCTTCAGGTGCCCCCAGCCCAGCCTCTGGCTTCCAGCCTGTTACATAAGCTGCTCCATACCCAGGGCCTGGAAATAGCCATGGCAGTGCTGGGCTAGGCTCGGGGCATGATGAACGGTCCCCAGGAGCATCAGCTGACTGCCCCTGAAGTGAACTGAGGGACTGTGAGCAGCTCAGGTTACCCCGCCCTTCCTTGGAGGAGGCCCTGCCTAGCCTGCAGAGAACAGTCCCAAAGTGACTCTGTGTCTGGACATTTATGGGAGTGTCTGAGGGATCATCCCGCTCACAAGCCCGAGTGGCTAACGCAGCTCACAGCCGCACAACGCCCACTGCAGCCTCCCTGGAGGCTGGAAGCCAGAGCATCGCCCAGAGAAAGTGCTTGGGATTTCTACTCGTAACTTCCCCTTCTCTGGGTTCTCTGCTAAGGGCCCTGAGTGGAGAGCAAAAGGAGCATGAGAAATTGGGAGTGGAATGGTGGCCACTGGATGCTGCAGGCCCGTTACTGCAGGTCTGTACTCCACTCCCATCCCTATGCCACCTATGTCACAGCGCACTCTGTCACCACACTCATGGCCCCTGGATCTAACATGGTACCCACACATTCTCACTGGAGAGGGCAGAACTACATGCCCCTCCCCAGACACCAGGCACACACACCGTTATTTTTGAGAGCACCTTGGTCAGACTTTTATAAACTAACAGGAGCATGGGAGGGTGGCCTCCTGGTTTGTGGTGATCATCTGTTAAGAGCTACGGTCAGTTCTATTCCAGTTCTGTGCCTTTAAGATACCTACTCCCTTAAAAAGCTTCTGTACAGCAAAGGACACCATCAGAAGAACAAAAAGGCATCCTACAGTGTGGGGAGAATATATTAATAAATGACATATTGATAAGGGATTGACATCCAAAATATACAAAGAGCTCATGCACCTCAACAAACAAAAAGCAAATAGTCCAATTAAAAAATGGGCAGAGGATATGAACAGACACTTCTCCAAAGAAGAAATTCAGATGGCCAACAGGCACATGAAAAGATGCTCCACATCACTAATCATCAGAGAAATGCAAATTAAAACCACAATGAGATATCACCTCACACCAGTTAGGATGGCCAACATCCAAAAGACAAACAACAACAAATGTTGGCGAGAACGTGGAGAAAGGGGAATCCTCCTACACTGCTGGTGGGAATGTAAATTAGTTCAACCATTGTGGAAAGCAGTATGGAGGTTCCTCGAAAAACTAAAAATAGAAATACCATTTGACCCAGGAATTCCACTCTTAGGAATTTACTGTAAAAATGCAGGAGCCCAGTTTTAAAAAGACATATGCACCCCTATGTTTATCACAACACTATTTACAATAGCCAAGAAATGGAAGCAACCTAAGTGTCCATCAGTAGATGAATGGATAAAGAAGATGTGGTACATATACAGAATGGAATATTATTCAGCCATAAGAGGAAAACAAATCCTACCATTTGCAACAACATGGATGGAGCTAGAGGGTATTATGCTCAGTGAAATACACCAGGCGGAGAAAGATAAATATCAAATGATTTCACTCATCTGTGGAGTATAAGAACAAAGAAAAAACTGAAGGAACAAAACAGCAGCAGACTCACAGAACCCAAGAATGGACTAACAGTTACCAAAGGGAAAGGGACTGGGGAGAATGGGTGGGAAGGGAGGGAGAAGGGGAATAAGGGGCATTACGATTAGCACACATGATGTAGGGGGTGGGCACAGGGAAGGCGGTATAGCACAGAGAAGACTAGTGATTCTATAGCATCTTACTACACTGATGGACAGTAACTGTAATGGGGTGTGTGGTGGGGACTTGATAATGGGGAGAATCTAGTAACCACAGTGTTGCTCATGTAATTGTATATTAATGATACCCCCCAAAAAAGATACCTACTCCTCAAACAAACAAAACCTCTCCCAAAAAATATAATATTAATGCTTTATTCAACAGTTAAATCACCTAATTATTCTCCCCTAAATCCTTTAGTGGAAGGGGCACCCTCAGGGAGTTACGACCTCTTTATTCTATGACTCCAGAGCCCTCTGTCAGGTAGGAATTCCCCAGTAGGAGAAGCATGGAAAATTTAACAGAAGAGCAGTAGAAAGAGGGTGAGTTGCCCCATATTCCTGATGATAGATTCCTTGCTCAATGATCTGATGGACACACACACACACACACACACACACACACACACACACACACACACTCTGCTGTTGTTCCTGGTGCTCAAGTTGGGGGTCAGGACTCCCCTCCAGACTCTTACAGCAGTATTTCCTGGAAGTCCCTGCCCATGCCTCTGCCATCTTGTGTGTGTCTGTGGGTCCTGACCTCTGAGCCCAGGCAGGAGGCACAGGGGAGACAGCCCCAAAGGTAGGCCTGAAAGCTAAGGCAAACCCACCCTGCTGCCAGGTAAGCCTTATGGAGAAGGGCTTGGCCTCCAGGATCCTCCTGCCTGCCTCCATGTCTCTCCAGGTGCTTGCCTGGGAGTCGTCATCCATAACCAGAGCTGGCTCTGCTGGCAGGAGCAGTGTCACTTGGCAACCATGACAGCACACAAGATCCAGCTAATCTGGCCACCCTGGCAGGCTGGATCCCCACAGGCCCCAGGGCAGCTGCCTGCTGGTTAGCAGCAGGCCCTTAGAGACCAGTGCTTAGAAACTTCTACCTATTTCCACTTCAGTAAACCCCAAGTTCTAGGCAACTTCTAGCAAACCCCAAGGTCTGGGCAGGGAGGACCCTTTCTTTCCCCACCCTCCCTACCCTCCTTATCCCTCTCCCCTTTCTTAAGCCCTGTCTCCCTCACAGCACAGGCCTTGGGCTCCAGTCACTTGCCTTATCTTGCTGCTCCAATGACCCAAGCTCTTTCTCACCTCCGGGCTTCCCCGCTTGCCATTACCTCTCCCTGGAATACTTGGCCTTCCCCCCAACCCCCCGACCACCTACAAATACTCCTCAGTTGAAAAAATTACCTCCTTGAAGAAGCATTCCCTTAGCCACCACCCCACTTCTAAATGACAGCTCCCCATTAAATGTCTCATTGACATCCTGCATGTCATCCTTTCTTTGTGGCACTAATTACTATTTGCAAGATGCTTTAACATTAGTCTCTACTGGGTCTAAGTAAGCAGAGGAACAGGGACTGTATCTGTTTTGTTCTTTGATGTGTCCCTAGGGTGAGGGTTGGCCTCGGTGTTCTCCAACGTACGTCCCAGCTTTCTGTATCTTTTTGTTTCGTATTTGTTCCTTCTGCTCGTTTCCAGGTTGACCTAAATAGTTTTTGCATCATTCCTTAGCTTCAGTGAATCTCCAAGACATGGGGATCTAACAGCAAGGATAGCTCAAGAATTAAAGACGCTTACCCTGAATTACACTCCACTCTCTACAGACCTCTTTGGACCAGATTTGGGATGGCAAGTCCCAAACCAGCTCCCTCCGGATCTCAGGACCCTCTTTTTCCTCATCCCGGGGCGCCCCCATCCTCTCAAAGACGTCTATTTGCAGGCACCATACCCGAAGGAAGCAGACACTCAATGGCTTATTTGCATACTCTCATGCTACTGGTTGCAAGGGCAGCGCGGTAGCCAATGGTTTTCAGCGGTGTTTTCCTGCGGTGGCTCGGCGCCGCCCGGTGATGTAATGGAATCCTGGCTGGACCCCGCGTTGCCTTCTTCCAGTCGGCTTCGTGACGTAGCGGCTTCCCCCGGCCCCACCCGGCTCTCCCCAGCCGGGCGCGAGACGGCGCGGCCACCCTAGGGAGTGTGGCGTGGGGCAAGGCTGAGGCCTCTGCGCTGCGGCGGGGCCCTGCCTTGTTCCTTCCGGCCCAGCGTCCCGGTCCTCGGGGAGGGCCGCTCGGGCCGCTTGGGCCAGATCTGATCTACAGCGACGTGGAGAGAAATCTGGAAGCAGACACCAGATTACCAAACCGTACTCCTCTGGGAGTGGATTACCGGCCTCTCGCTCCGTAAATCACGCACTTCTGTAACCTTCTGCATTTGTTTACAACAAGCCTGTTTGAATTTGTAATAAAAAAAAAAAGTTACAGAGGATCTCCATTTGGTTTTAATAAAGAGCCTGGCTTGGATTTAGGGGAAAGCTTGGCATTAACTCCAGCTCTGTCACTTCTAGCCTGGTGACCTTGACCACTTTTTCGTTCTGGCCTTGACACCCTCCCATGGCAAACAGGGAAGAGCAAATGTGGAGGCACTTCGCAAAAGCACCCAGCCTGGCCTCTTCATCCCAGTTTACATGCTACATCCCAGAGCATGTAACCCCTTCCAGGTGTTGTCCGTGGAAGGGCCCTGATTCCTGGGACAGCCCCAGGAAGGCCCTGTCTTTGTGCCCTCATTTTCCCCCTTAATAGGTCTTAAACCTAGGGAGGGGTGGGGGGCCCCAGCCAGGTATTTCTTGATCCTCAAGATGAGGAGGGGAACCCTGAAGGGATTCCCTTATTGAGGGCCAGGGCCTGGGAAGGGGAGCCCCTTCTGGGCACAAATGGGCTGGGGAACCCCCTTGACATCCTTTTACCCCCAGTGGACAAGGGTGGAGGTGAGGTGGAATGGTGTCTTCCTGACTGGGTGGAGTTGAATCAAGGGTTTCTGCTACTGTGAGATGGAATGGCATATGAAGAAGACCACTAAGGTCTGGCTGGTAGGGCTGGTAGTCCTGGGCCCTGACTGGGGCTTTCCACCCCCAGGATCTCAACCCTGCCCCCACTCCATATTGATGAGCTTTGAGGTCAGCCTTTCTCTTTTGGGTAATGCCCTCAGTTCTCTCTGCCTTGCCTGAGTCTGTCTGTCCCTTTACACTGTGCCCCATGTGCTCTTTCCCCAGGGAGGCCTCTCAGATTAACCCTCTAGTTTCAGCCCAGTGCTAGCTATAGGCCTCTTGGAGGCTGCCTCTTGGATTTTCTGGTGATGTTCCCATAACTATTCTTGGGTCCTGCCTCCCCATCAGACTAGGAACCAGCTTTCTGAGGCAAGATCTTGTCCTTCTGCTTAAGAATTTCCCAGAACATGGTACAGCACTGGCCAAGGTGTCTGTTTTCCTCTTTAGTTCTAGCTCTGAGCCATGCAAGTGGCTGACCTACTCTCTCCTCAGTTTCCTATCTGTAGTAGGGGCTGTGTGGTAGTTCCTGGAATTTGTGTAGAAAGGAGAGGGGCCAGGTATGAAGGAACAAGAAGGTGGATAGAGCGCTGGCCTGGGAGCCAGAAGACCTGGGCTGTGGTCCTGGCTTGGCCACTGAACTAGCTGGGGACCTGGGTCAAAGAAACAACAAGGAGGCTGAAATTAATTGGACATCTGTAATGACCCTCACAGGTGACATTGCCCCCATAATCCATGCATCTCCTCCAGCCCCCGAGTAAATGTACTAGCTGGGCAGAGCTAGGGTGAGGGCTTAGCCTGTGCAGCTTCAAGATGGGGTCCCCAGCCCTGCCTTCCCCCTAAGTCCTTCTGTACGGGAATGGCAGGTCTGCAACTACATACCAGACTCCGTGCTGCATTCTTTATATCTGCTATGAAAGATGCGCTGTTCACAACAACTCTGTGAAATGAGTACGTTATCATCTTCATGTTTCTAAGAAAGAAACTAAAGCCCAGAGAAGGAGAATAACTTCCCTGAAGTCACACAGTTGGTAATAGTTGGAACCATGTCAATCCCAGGCCTCTTGAGCCTATGCTCCTACCATCTCGCACTGCTGTCATGAGCCACATAGGTTGTGTGTTTTAGCATTACATATTTTAATATGTTTTACTTGATTATAAAACAGGAAAGTGTATAATAAAGCCAAGTTGTGCTAAAGTATTTATAGAAGGGAGAGACCTCTGGGCTGGAAGACTTCACGGAAAAACTGGTAACTGAGCCTTTTTTTTTACTCCTTCCTGTCCAAATAAATGTATTTCTCCTACACAGGCAAATATTTTTAAAATGTATTTCAAAAGTTAGGTTTCTGGAAAAGGAAAAGAGGGAGCAGAGGGTGGGTGGCTAGTAGCTTCTTTTAAAAGCCCATTTGGAAGGAACTCCAGGGATAGGAGAGGTGAGGACCAGTTCTAGGACCCCTACCTTGCCAATTTTGAAGCTTTGGTTTCTTTATATTGGCCTGATACTTGACTCTGGGAGAGAAACACGAAGGTTCTGAGATGGTGATTTTGAGACAAACCAGAGATTCTTGGGATCCTTATGAAGAATGAGAGAAAGGGGCTTCTGAGTTGCAGCAGTTTAGGACAGGTCCAGAAAAGGATTTCTGGGGGTGGGGAGAAGAATGTGACCCCTGGAATGAGGGCTGAGTGGGGGTGTGGGGCCTCTTTTGGAGATTTTTGAATGCAGAAGAGATTCTTTGTTGCGTGGGGTCTGGTGGGTATGCCGGGAATTGGATAGCATGCTTACAATTTAAGGTGGCTCCAAAAATGCGTAGGGACTGGTGGCTGGTACAGCATAGGACTGGGTCCTGCCTAAAGGGTATTCCCCAAAGGCCTTGCCTGTGTGGCAGTACAGAAGCAGACACTGTACCCTGACCCCACCCAGCCTAATCCCATCTCCACTGTCCAGCCTTGGCCTGACATCCCTGAACCAGCCAAGGCTGAGTGGGCTACACTGTTGGGGAAGAGGGATTTGCTCAGGACAGGATAGTTCTCCCATTTCCAAGCAGTGTCCCAGTCAGGTGGAGAGGAAAACTCTCCACATACTCCCACTCCCAGAAGGTTCTTCCTGGGGAAGTCTGTGCTTGGAGACTATAGTCAGAAGTGGGTGGGCCACTCAGGGCTTCCTGGTCGCTGTGCTGACCCTCTGTGTACTTCCTGCACTGAGCCCTGGGTGGACTGGGGAAGTCAGACTCCTGGAGAACGAGGAGGAGATAGTAATGATGAGGGCCTACTGTACACAAGGGACGTCCCCAGCTGTCCAGTCTCCTGGTAACCAGAAAAGGTGGATAATACTGGCATCCTCATTTCATTGGTAAGGAAATTGAGGCCCAGAGAGGTGAAGTGACTTGGCTTTGGTCATGAAGTAGGACAGGAGCAGCCAGATCAGGGAAGCCGGAGCCCAGACCTTGCCCCTGCCCTCTAGGAATGCTTCTCTTCGGGAGAAATTTCACCCTCCCAAGAAGTCCTCTTCCTTTGTCTTGGTTGCCATCTTGTGTGGAAGTTGAGCACCCTGATACCTGGGTTTCTTGTTCTTGGGGAGAAATGCAGGCCAACCGATGCTGGTGGGGGTGCCGTGGCCCAGAGGGCCGGGGCCCTGTCCTCTAGAAGCGGACTAGTTGCCGTGTGATTGGGCCACGGCCGTGCCGCTCTGGGCCTCACTTTTTCCACCCCCTCCTCCGGGGAAACCCCGGGTAAATATAGTTATAATCCAGCTCTAGGTTTGCAGTCTCGGAAGGTGTTAGCGAGGCTACAGAACCCTCACCTGAAAAACAGCTCCCCGGCCGCGCTGAGGCGAGGCCGGTTATGTAACGGGGTGTGCGGCGCGTGTGTTGGGGAGAGGGGACCGCGGGGCTGGGCGGGGCGCTCGGGGCTATTCCGGGCGCTGCTATTTTTAGCCCCATTGAAGAGGCTGCGTCTGCCGCCGCCGCCGGGATTCCGGAGACGTCAATGGGCGCGCGTCACGGTCCCCGCCCGCCCGCCGGGGGAGGCGCGCCCGGGCCTGGGACCGCGGCGCGGGCGGCCCGGGCTCGGGGGGCGGGGGCGCGGCCGCGGCCGGAACTGCGGGGCGGGGGCCTTCCCGGGGGCGGCGGGCGTGGAGCCGCGGCAGCGCTGCTGCAGGAGCGCGAGGCGGCGACGGCGGAACTGGTGGGGGGCCCAGTGCGGCGCGGCGACCCCCGGCCTCCCGGCATGGACGCCGCTGCGGTACAGAGCAGCTCCCCGCCGGCCGGTGCGCGACCCCGGAAGGCGGGGGTGGAGAGGCGAGACGAGATCGCTGGGCCAGGTAAGGGGCCGTTGTGGAGGCGTGGAGGTGGTCCCCGGGACAGGCCCAGGTAGAATGGGGTCTCTGGGGTGCACCGGGGTACGCTGGGGTCGCACTGGGACTCCTGCTTGGAAACGGGGCTGTGGGAGGAGGGACTGGATTCCCAGCGGAACCTGCCTCCTCAGAGTCAGCCCCCAAGCGTGGCGGCCAGCCCTTTCTCTCCTCAGCCCGCCAAGGGTGGGGTTTGGCCCGCGAGGGGCGCTGGAGGTGGCCAGGCCGGAGAAATTCCTTCCATTTCCCCGCCGGCTGCGGGGACCGGGTTCCAGGAGTTCGGGAGCCCCGCTGCCAGGACGCTGATCCAGGAGGGACAGAATTGCCCAGGGCAGCCCCTTCGTGGGACTGGGACAAGAAACCGAGCCTGTAGGGGTCTGCTGGAGTCAGGGATTAGAAATGCTGCAGAGGTGGTATTCACGGTGGTTTACAGTGAAGTAGTGACTCGGGTGTGGGGCTAATACTAGGGACAGAGGTATATAGGTTCACAACGGTTATGCCCAAGGAGTGCTGATGGCCCAGGGCTGGTAACAGCTTGGACAGGGGCTTCAATGGTGGCTCCAGGCTTGGTCCTAGGCCCACTCCAAGTGAATGTTTAGATCAGTGACTTGGGTGAAGCCTTAGAAGGGAAGCCAATGACTCTTTGTAGTGGCCTAGAGCTGAGAGGAGTGTGGCAAGTGCATAGTACCATAAAATCATATGCCAAATAATGGCAGTAGGCAGAAGAATGGACCAAGACTTATCAGATGAATGTGACTGATTATAAATGTTGAGGCCTGTACTGGAGTGAAGAAAATTAGTTCAGGAGGTCAGGCCTAGTGTGTGGTTCAAAGGCTGAGCAGCCCAGGCCCAACTGCTGTGTGCGATCTGAGGCCTCTAAGCACTAAACAGGTCCAAGGGGGAAGAGGGATGCCTGGCTCTGGGCTCCCTGACTGGGTTCTGATAGCAGTTGTGCCACTTCCAAGCTGTGTGACCTTGGGCAAGTTGCTTAACATTTCTGTGCCTTAGTTTCCTCATCGGTAAAATGTTCATAATAATGTCTTCCTCAGAGTGTTGTGAGACTGAAATGAGAAAATGTATGTAAAGTGCTTAGTAATGTATCTAGCACATAGCGTTCAATAGATATTAGCTGCTGCTGTTACTGTAATAATAGTAATATGCCCATTTCTGGGTGGGGACATTGGCCAATGCAGAGCTTATATCCAGGAGGTCATCAGGGCTGCAGAGGGTCTATCTGCCATCTTCCTTTGTCAGGAGGAATTTAGCTAAGAAAAGACTCAAATACTTGATAGGAAGGGAAGAAGGTGGTTTTGGGTGGACCCATGCTCTCTGGGGTCCAGGGCTAGGGCTCTTGGACTCAGGGTTTGACCCATCATAGGAACGAACCCTCAGGCTTTGGATCTGCCTCTGGATGGAAGGGACGGCTCCTTAGCTGCAGTGTCCTCCCCACCTCTTGCCAAGTGACTGGCTGGCTCTCACCCCAGCCCAGTTCCCCTGCAGGCATGCCTCAGTCCTCTTCTCCCTGTTCCACAAATCCTTACTGAGCACCTGCTAGTGCAGAGCTCTGTTTTAGAGACTGAACACTCTGCAGTTGTAGAGACAGACAGCTGAGCAAATGAACAGCCTTAGTCCTATGGAGATAATAAAAATGGGTTAACGTGGCAAGGTGGGGGTAGAGGCTCTCTGAGTTGGTGAGATTGGAATGGAAACCTGATTGAAGAGAAGGAGCTGGTCATACAGACACGCCGGGAAATGGCTTTCCTGGCAGAGGGAACAGCCAACGCAAAGGCCCTGAGCGGGTAAAGAAAGCCCCTGTGGCTGGAACACAGTGAAGAGGGGGAGTGGGAGCTGGACTGAGGTCTGGCCGGATGCTCCTGCTACATTTGCAGGGCGTCACTTTCCCTTCCTCCAAGCACACACAGCCCTGGGTTTGCCCTCTGCACAGTGCTGATTGTAATTGACCTTGATTCATTCCCCCATCTTAATGGCCCTGGGTCCAGGGATCTTGGTTTACTCCTTGGGTCTCCCACTGTTTGTGGCTCACTGCCTGGCTCACAATAAGCCCTCAATAAATACTTGTGGAACGGCTGTAGTGGAGGGAATTTTGATCTGGGACAGGAGATAGAGTCAGAGATCTGCTCTAAGATGTTTTGAGTCACTTTTTGGACACCATCTGGGTCCCTGACTCTAGCCCTGTTCTCAGACACAGGTAGGGAAGATCTGGGCACCCAGGTTGGGCCTGACCATGGTAGGAGGTGTCTGGCCCTCCCTACTCTTCCTCCTCAGCTGTGGGCTGGTATAGAGAAAGGGGAAAGGTTGGGGGTAGGGTTGGGTGGGGATAGGGCCTGACTGCAGACCTGCTTTTGGAGCATGGAAGGATGACAGCGTCATTTTGGGAAGCAGGTGTAGCCTGTGGGCCTGGGCAGGTTTGAAGCCTGCTTTTGTCTTCTCTTCAGGGTTGGAAGCCCCCTGATGTTCCAGACTGCCCTCCCCTCCTCACCTGTGCCCTTCACTCCCTGTTCCCCATTACACCCTCAGGGACATTGTTCAGGGTGGTGCTGGTAGCTCTGTAAGAGGAGAATCTGGGTACCATGGGCCAGAGGAGCTCCCCTTAGCCATGGAGCCTGAGGCAGAGGTCAGGAGGGTGAGGAAGCCCAGCACCCACCCTCTGGGGGCCTCCTTCCTCCCTCTACCCCCCAGCATGGGAACATCTGCTTCCCTTTTTCCCAGACCTCATCTCAGCCCGAAGGGTCAGCCCAATAACCGGGAAAGATCAAGCCTTGGCTGGTACTGCCCTCATGCTGGGGCCCAGTTGAGAGAGGAGAGGGCTGAATAAGGGTGGGAAAAGGGAAAGAGAGATGTGGGTCTGGGGTGTCCTGGTTGAAGGGGGCTTTGACATTGGTGGGGACAGGGGTCGGGCAGAGCTTAAAGAAGCTGGAGAGGTGGCACACACAATTGGCTGCAGAAGTAGAGGCCAGGTGCCTGGAAGTGGCTTGGAGTAGGAACCAGCGTTGGGTTTTTATGTGTCCTCAATTAGGTTTTCCTAGTAATGATAGCACGTATGCGTATCCAGTACTATTCTAAGTCTTTTACACTATTAACTCATTTTCAGCCTGATGGGAACCCTATGGCTGTAAATTTTGGAGATGCTAGTCACATATTTCATGTTGATAGATGAGGAGTATGAGGCACAGAGAGGTTATGTAACTTGCCCAGAGTTACAGGTGATGGAGCCAGGATTTGTTCTGGGGCATCTGGGATCCAGCATCCAGGCTCTTAATCATTTTACTCCAAGCTGGGCCTTCTTGTCTTGGAACTGGAGTCCCTTCACAGAAGATTTCCTGAGGGTCCCCATTGCTCTGGTTAGAAGGCTGGGCTACCTGGACATGGGGGCATGGAGCCCCTGCCCCTGTGGGGGCCTCTGAGGCTTCAGGGGGCCAAGTTGGAGCCACTTAAGTAGAGAAGGGGTATTCTGCTCCGTCTTCATAATAACTCCCCTTTCTCTGTCTACAAAATGCCCTTTTGTGTACTTTGGTGGGTTGAGAGCTGGATTAAGGCACCTCCTATCCAGGAGTGGGGTGTGAGGCTGGGGACTGGGCACTGGCATGTATGTCCACGGCCCTGAGGTGCCCTGGATACTGCCAGCAACTCCTGGCCACACCACTCATCCCTGGGAGTGTGGGCAGCAGGCACTGATGCCCAGTCCAGGGAGGTCTTTGGTTCATCCCGCCTTGTGGCCTGGGTCCTGCCCCTGTTCCCACTCCTGTGTTCCCTGGCTATGCTGTCTCCAGAGACTGTCTCTGCTGGCTGGTTTCTCCTCACTCACACTGACTCTCCCTCTGTAGGCCTCCACCATGGACAGAGGCCAGCCCCCGCCCCTCCCTGGTGTCCCTGCTCCTGCCAAGCCTTGAAGGCCCAAGGGATGGTTGAGAGTTGTGCAAGGTCTGTGGGTCCATCCATAGTGGTAAGTGCTCTGCTGTTGTCCTTTGTACACCCTTGGGGCCCCCAAGCAGGTGGGGTTGGGGGTGGGGGAGGGGCAGAGGTGGGTAGGAGCTGCCCAGAGCGGATGTGGTTTGGGAGGTGAAGGGGGAACCCCTGCAGAGATGGCAGGCGAACTTCTGCTCAGGGTGGGGAGATCTGATTTCTTCAGTGGTGGGGTGATATGGGGGTGGGGAAGGGGGAAGCCTGATTTTCTTAGCAGGATAGGCTGAGGGGCTCTGGGTCTGGGGGACAGGGGTCTGGGGGAATGACAGCTGCTCCCAAGACAGCAGGTGCTTGGTTTTAGGAAACCGATGGCTTGGGGGTGGATAGCTCAAGGCTGGGCTAGGAGCGTGGTGGGGCAGACATGGGAGATGGGAAGCTGGCTTGTTTCTAGGGTGTAGATACTGCACCGGGGGAATGCACAAAGGGAAGGCTGGAACCACCCCCTCCCCACTATGGCAGGCCTGTAGGTCCTGTGGGGTCTGGTATGTGGAGATGCCTCTATGGATGGGGAGGAGCTTGCCGACAGAGGACAGGGACAGACCCTCTACTATTCCTCCAACATCCCTGAGGGAAAATCCCAGACTTGTGGCCATAGCCAGAAGAATCCTTGGCCATCTAGCTCATCTCATCCTCTTATGGAGGAAGAAACTGAGTTACAGAGATGAGAAGGTCTACAGTGAGAACAGTAGAGCGAAGCTTAGAATTCAGGTCTCCTGGATTCCGGGCAAGCCCAGAGGCTTGGTTGGTGGTGGAAGACACACCTTCCTTGTCTGAGGATGCTCTAGAGAAGGCACAAGCTGATTTGTGGGTGATGGGTGGAACGTGGGAATGGAATTTCCACCAGGCCTTTCCCCAGGACCTGAGATACTGGGATGGGGCGAAGGGCGCCCATGGTCTTAGTTACCATGTTTGCCTGAGGGAGCTGGAGATCAACCTGGCATCCTGGACAGGGACCTGGTGATTCCCTTCTTCCTTCCCCAGAACAGAGGGCCATCTCTGAGCATGAGCCCTCCTCAGGCCTCAGAGGTCCCTGGATGAAGGAGCTGGCTCAGTGTCTCCCCCAGACCGTCAAACACTGTTGCCTCATGTGGAGTTGGTGTTTAGGGTGCAAAGAGTCCCAGACAGGTGCCTGGGATGGGGAGGATGGGGTGTCTAGTCTGAGCCTGGATGGAAGAAGAGGAAGCCCTGGAAAGCAGGGCCTCCTGTTTTGGGGGCTGCGCTTGATGTGCATCCGGCCTTCTGCGGGCGGCAGGCTCTGTGCCACCAACCTTGGGCTGGGGGTAGGGGGAGGAATTACCAGAAGTGGGAGAGGCAGGTGTCCCTGGTTGGCTGTAGATCTGGACTGAGAAGCACGTGAATGAAGGTGACAGCAGTGGGCCAGGTGTATTTCCCTCCACTTGACCCTCGCCTCTATGCACAGCCCAGACCTGCCCAACCTCCCCTCTGAGTACACAGGGACACCCGTGGGCAGAATTCCTTGTGTTTCATCCTGTTGTCTGGGTGATGGTGGTTGATTGGGTGGAGCTCCCATGCCAGATACACTGCCAAGGCCACCCTCAGGAGCTGCCAACTGAGGCCCATGAGTGCTGTAGCTGCTGGTCTTGTGACGTGGACACCTGTCTGCCAGGCTTGGGCCTGGGCCAGGGTCACGCTCATGCTGGGGCTCCCGTCAGCTGACTATTTTGGGCTCTTGTCGACCTGGGCCAAAGTCAGACCTCAGCCAAGAGGGCCCCAAGGCATCTCCTTCTGTCCCCAGAGGGCAGCTCTGGTTTCAGCCATATAAACAGAGGAGGACATGCTGGCTTGGAGACAGCTCCATGTCCTGAGCCTCCTCAGCTGGTGCACAGAGCAGCCGGGCAGGACTGGCTGACTGGGCAGTCAGGGCTCTTCCCACAGGGCTCCCTGAGCTTGCCAGGAAGAGCCCCCGACCACCGGATTCTCCCTGGTGAGGTTGTCCAGGATCTCTGAGAGTCAAAGCAGATCGTGAGGAGGAAGTTGGTGAGTCTTACGAATGGGGAAACTAAGGCACAGGGACTGGGCTGTTTGGATCCTTTGCCATTGTGACTGTCTATGTCGTGGTTTTGGGAGGCTTGAGAGGAGAGGGGAGGAGGAGGAAGCAAGGGTGGCTGACCCTCCTGAGGAGTGAGAGTAAAGGCTTGACCCCAGTAGGATGATGGAAGTTGGACTTGGGAAGGCTTTGTGATTGAGAACTGGGAGATGTGGAAACAGATAGGTGGTCCATCTTTCTCCTGTCTCAGAGATTTCCAGCAGGATCTTGATCCTGCTCTCCTATCAGTTGGTCTGAATGAGGCACTGGCCTTCTCAGGCGGGAGAAGGACGCTAGTGAGCTGGGTGTCCATCAGGGCACCTCAGCACTGGTCCCTCAATAGAGTGCAGCTGTTTGGTACCAGGGGGCTGAACCCAGGACTTGTCCTCCCTGAGCCCTCAGGCCCTGCCCTGCTCTCCTTGCCTGGCTTCCCAGCTGCTTTTGCTGCCTGAGAAGCAGGGCTGGAGCGAGGTCTGGCAGGTCCGCCAACCATTTGCCACAAACATGCTCCCCCAGCCCCAGGCCAGGGGCTTCAGCCGGCATGGAATAAGTGGCAGCTTCTTACGTGGGAGGCTCTTGTGCTTTCCTTCTCAGTTCTTGAAAAAAAAATTTTTTTCCCTTTCTGAACGTGAGTCTCTAAACGAATCCAGAGCCTGTGACTAAAAATACTTTAACAATAGGAAAATGCATCAGTCTTTCCGGCTGGGGCTCGTTATCGGAGGGTTTTATTTTGGAATTTGAGATTTTGCCCAAAGAGGCTGGGTGGAGACCTTGGGCAGGGGCAGGAGAATTTGGTGGGTGTTGCTCTTCTGCAGGGTGGCGGGAGACCCTCCAAGGGTGGAGAAGGGAGGAGATGGCCAGGAGCTGAGCAGACTGAAGGCCGTGGAAAGGGAAAGAGATTTTAGGAGGTTGCAAATGAGGCGTGGGCCAACGTTTCCTGAACCACTCCATGATCTTGTCTGCCTTTTTCCAGCTCTGTCTTCTTCCTGAAGCCTGATTTTATTCCTTTATGCTGTATGTTAATTCCTCTGGTGTGAGAGGGGGATGAGGGTTGAGAAATCACTGGACTGAAGGTAATCTTTGTGGAGAGAGGCCTGACCTGCTTAATTCAAAAGCTTTCTCCTGAGTATTAATTGAGCACCTGCTGCACACAACGTCTAGAATTTTTCTGGCTGGGTGGACCCACGTTTCTGGGCACACTCTCATTTCCTTTCACTTGGCCCTGGGTGGGGAGAGACGGGGATGGGGTTACTGATTATCTCTAGTTCTTGAAGAAGAGGGGCACTGGCTCCCCAGGTGAACTGAGGACCCTGGTGTCTCCTTTCCCTGCCTGACCCCTGCCCACCCCAGGATCTTGCTGCAGGTCCCTAGAGTACAGGACCCCAG